>NW_027307811.1:0-375000 GCF_047496885.1 Scyliorhinus torazame | reverse complement strand
GTCCTGGGGATGGTTAATGGGATCCATCCATCCATCCATCCATCCATTCATCCATCCATTCATCCATTCATCCTGTCAGTTAGTCCTGGGAATGGTTGATGGGATCCATCCATCCATCCATCCACCCATCCATCCATCCATCCATTCGTCCAGTCAGTCAGTCCTGGGAATGGTTGATGGGATCCATCCATCCATCCATCCATCCATCCATCCATCCATCCATCCATCCATTCATCCAGTCAGTCAGTCCTGGGAATGGTTGATGGGATCCATCCATCCATCCATCCATCCATCCTTCCATTCATCCAGTCAGCCAGTCCTGGGAATGGTTGATGGGATCCATCCATCCATCCAGGCCTGGGAATGGTTGATGGGATCCATCCATCCATCCATCCATCCATTCACCCAGTCCTGGGAATGGTTGATGGGATCCATCCATCCATCCATCCATCCATCCATCCATTCATCCAGTCTTGGGAATGGTTGATGGGATCCATCCATCCATCGATCCATCCATCCATCCATATATCCATTCATCCAGTCCTGGGAATGGTTGACGGGATCCATCCATCCATCCATCCATCCATCCATCCATTCATCCAGTCCTGGGAAAGGTTGATGGGATCCATCCATCCATCCATTCATCCATCCATTCCTCCATCCATTCATCCAGTCAGTTAGTCCTGAGAATTGTTGATAGGATCCATCCAGCCATCCATCCATCCATCCATCCATTCATCCAGTCAGTCAGTCCTGGGGATGGTTAATGGGATCCATCCATCCATCCATCCATCCATTCATCCAATCAGTTAGTCCTGGGAATGGTTGATGGGATCCATCCATCCATCCATCCACACATCCATCCATCCATTCATCCATTCATCCTGTCAGTTAGTCCTGGGAATGGTTGATGGGATCCATCCATCCATCCATCCACCCATCCATCCATCCATCCATTCGTCCAGTCAGTCAGTGCTGGGAATGGTTGATGGGATCCATCCATCCATCCATCCATCCATCCATCCATCCATTCATCCAGTCAGTCAGTCCTGGGAATGGTTGATGGGATCCATCCATCCATCCATCCATCCATCCATCCATTCATCCAGTCAGCCAGTCCTGGGAATGGTTGATGGGATCCATCCATCCATCCATCCATCCAGGCCTGGGAATGGTTGATGGGATCCATCCATCCATCCATCCATCCATTCACCCAGTCCTGGGAATGGTTGATGGGATCCATCCATCCATCCATCCATCCATCCATCCATCCATTCATCCAGTCTTGGGAATGGTTGATGGGATCCATCCATCCATCGATCCATCCATCCATCCATATATCCATTCATCCAGTCCTGGGAATGGTTGACGGGATCCATCCATCCATCCATCCATCCATCCATCCATTCATCCAGTCCTGGGAAAGGTTGATGGGATCCATCCATCCATCCATCCATCCATCCATTCATCCAGTCCTGGGAATGGTTGATGGGATCGAGCCATCCATCCATCCATCCATCCATCCATCCATCCATCCATCCATCCATCCAACTATCCATCCATCCATCCATCCATCCAGTAAGTCGGTCAGTCAGTCAGTCAGTTAGTCCTGGAAATGGTTGATGGGATCCCTCCATCCCTCCATCCCTCCCTCCCTCCCTCCCTACCTCCATCCCTCCATCACTCCAACCCTCCATCCCTCCATCCATCCATCCATCCAGTCAGTTAGTCAGTCAGTCAGTCCTGGGAACAGTTGATTGGATCCATCCATCCATGGGAATGGTTGATGGGATCCATCCATCCATCCAACTATTCACCCAGTCAGTCAGTCCTGGGAATAGTTGATGGGATCCATCCATCCATCCATCCTTCCATTCATCATTCCATCCCTCCATCCCTCCATCCCTCCATCCCTCCCTCCCTCCATCCCTCCCTCCCTCCCTCCATCCCTCCATCCCTCCAACCCTCCATCCCTCCATCAATCCATCCATCCATCCATCCAGTCAGTCAGTCAGTCAGACAGTCCTGGGAATGGTCGATGGGATCCATCCATCCATCCATCCATCCATTCATCCAGTCAGTCAGTCCTGGGAATGGTTGATGGGATCCATCTATCCATCCATCCATCCATCCATTCATCCAGTCAGTCAGTCCTGGGAATGGTTGATGTGATCCATCCATCCATCCATTCATCCAGTCAGTCAGTCCTGGGAATGGTTGATGGGATCCATCCATCCATCCATCCATCCATCATATTCATCCCTCCATCCCTCCATCCCTCCATCCCTCCATCCCTCCCTCCCTCCCTCCCTCCCTCCATCCCTCCATCCCTCCAACCCTCCATCCCTCCATCAATCCATCCATCCATCCAGTCAGTCAGTCTGTCGGTCAGTCCTGGGAATGGTTGATGGGATCCATCCATCCATCCATCCATCCAGTCAGTCAGTCAGTCCTGGGAATGTTTGATGGGATCCATCCATCCATCCATCCATCCATCCATTCATCCAGTCAGTCAGTCCTGGGAATGGTTGATGTGATCCATCCATCCATCCATCCATTCATCCATTCATCCAGTCAGTTAGTCAGTCAGTCCTGGGAATGGTTGATGGGATCCATCCATCCATCCATCCAGTCAGTCCTGGGAATGGTTGATGGGATCCATCCATCCATCCATCCATCCATACATCCATCCATCGATCCATCCATCCATCCATCCATCCATTCATCCAGTCAGTCAGTCCTGGGAATGGTTGATGGGATCCATCCATCCATCCATCCATCCATCCATCCATCCATTCATCCAGTCAGTCAGTCCTGCGAATGGTTGATGGGATCCATCCATCCATCCATCCACATCCATCCATCCATCCATTCATCCAGTCAGTCATTCCTGGGAATTGTTGATGAGATCCATCCATCCATCCATCCATCCATCCATCCATCCATCCATCCAGTCAGTCGTCAGTCCTGGGAATGGTTGATGGGATCCATCCATCCATCCATCCATCCATCCATCCATCCAGTCAGTCCGTCAGTCCTGGGATAGGTTGATGGGATCCATCCATCAATCCATCCATCCATCCATCCAGTCAGTCATTCAGTCAGTCAGTCCTGGGAATGGTTGATGGGATCCATCCATCCATCCATCCATTCATCCATCCAGTCAGTCAGTCAGCCCTGGGAATGGTTGATGGGATCCATCCATCCATCCATCCATCCATCCATTCATACAGTCAGTCAGTCCTGGGAACAGTTGATTGGATCCATCCATCCATGGGAATGGTTGATGGGATCAATCCATCCATCCATCTATTCACCCAGTCAGTCAGTCCTGGGAATAGTTGATGGGATCCATCCATCCATCCATCCATCCATTCATCCCTCCATCCCTCCATCCCTCCATCCCTCCCTCCCTCCCTCCCTCCATCCCTCCATCCCTCCAACCCTCCATCCCTCCATCAATCCATCCATCAATCCAGTCAGTCAGTCAGTCGGTCAGTCCTGGGAATGGTTGATGAGATCCATCCATCCATCCATCCATCCATCCAGTCAGTCAGTCAGTCCTGGGAATGGTTGATGGGATCCATCCATCCATCCATCCATCCATTCAACCAGTCAGTCAGTCCTGGGAATGGTTGATGGGATCCATCCATCCAGTCAGTCAGTCAGTCCTGGGAATGGTTGATGGGATCCATCCATCCATCCATCCATCCATCCATCCATCCAACGATCGATCCATCCATCCATCCATCCATCCATCCATTCATCCAGTCAGTCAGTCCTGGGAATGGTTGATGGGATCCATCCATCCATCCATCCATCCATCCATCTATCCATTCATCCAGTCAGTCATTCCTGGGAATTGTTGATGAGATCCATCCATCCATCCATCCACCAATCCGTTCATCCAGTCAGTCAGTCCTGGGAATGGTTGATGGGATCCATCCATCCATCCATACATCCATCCTGCCATCCAGTCAGTCAATCAGTCCTGGGAATGGTTGATGGGATCCATCCATCCATCCATCCATCCATCCATCCAGTCAGTCCGTCAGCCCTGGGATTGGTTGATGGGATCCATCCATCCATCCATCCATCAATCCATTCATCCAGTCAGTCAGTCCTGGGAATGGTTGATGGGATCCATCCATTCATCCATCCATCCATCCATCCATTCATCCAGTCAGTCAGTCCTGGAAATGGTTTATAGGATCCATCCATCCATCAATTCATCCATCCATTCCTCCATCCATTCATCCAGTCAGTTAGTCCTGAGAATTGTTGATAGGATCCATCCATCCATCCATCCATCCATCCATCCATCCATTCATCCAATCAGTTAGTCCTGGGAATGGTTGATGGGATCCATCCATCCATCCATCCACACATCCATCCATCCATTCATCCATTCATCCAGTCAGTTAGTCCTGGGAATGGTTGATGGGATCCATCCATCCATCCATCCACCCATCCATCCATCCATCCATTCATCCAGTCAGTCAGTCCTGGGAATGGTTGATGGGATCCATCCATCCATCCATCCATCCATCCATTCATCCAGTCAGTCAGTCCTGGGAATGGTTGATGGGATTCATCCATCCATCCATCCATCCATCCATTCATCCAGTCAGCCAGTCCTGGGAATGGTTGATGGGATCCATCCATCCATCCATCCATCCAGTCCTGGGAATGGTTGATGGGATCCATCCATCCATCCATCCATCCATTCACCCAGTCCTGGGAATGGTTGATGGAATCCATCCATCCATCCATCCATCCATCCATCCATTCATCCAGTCTTGGGAATGGTTGATGGGATCCATCCATCCATCGATCCATCCATCCATCCATATAGCCATTCATCCAGTCCTGGGAATGGTTGACGGGATCCATCCATCCATTCATCCAGTCCTGGGAAAGGTTGATGGGATCCATCCATCCATCCATCCATGCATCCATTCATCCAGTCCTGGGAATGGTTGATGGGATCCAGCCATCTATCCATCCATCCATCCATCCATCCATCCATCCAACTATCCATCCATCCATCCATCCAGTAAGTCGGTCAGTCAGTCAGTCAGTTAGTCCTGGAAATGGTTGATGGGATCCCTCCATCCCTCCATCCCTCCATCCCTCCCTCCCTCCCTCCCTACCTCCATCCCTCCATCACTCCAACCCTCCATCCATCCATCCATCCATCTAGTCAGTTAGTCAGTCAGTCAGTCCTGGGAACAGTTGATTGGATCCATCCATCCATCCATCCATCCATCCATCCATCCAACTATTCACCCAGTCAGTCAGTCCTGGGAATAGTTGATTGGATCCATCCATTCATCCATCCATCCTTCCATTCATCATTCCATCCCTCCATCCCTCCATCCCTCCATCCCTCCCTCCCTCCATCCCTCCCTCCCTCCCTCCATCCCTCCATCCCTCCAACCCTCCATCCCTCCATCAATCCATCCATCCATCCAGTCAGTCAGTCAGTCAGACAGTCCTGGGAATGGTTGATGGGATCCATCCATCCATCCATCCATCCATCCATCCAGTCAGTCAGTCAGTCCTGGGAATGGTTGATGGGATCCATCCATCCATCCATCCATCCATTCATCCAGTCAGTCAGTCCTGGGAATGGTTGATGTGATCCATCCATCCATCCATCCATCCATTCATCCAGTCAGTCAGTCCTGGGAATGGTTGATGGGATCCATCCATCCATCCATCCAGTCAGTCCTGGAAATGGTTGATGGGATCCATCCATCCATCCATCCATCCATCCATCGATCCATCCATCCATCCATCCATCCATCCATTCATCCAGTCAGTCAGTCCTGGGAATGGTTGATGGGATCCATCCATCCATCCATCCATCCATCCATCCATCCATCCATTCATCCAGTCAGTCAGTCCTGGGAATGGTTGATGGGATCCATCCATCCATCCATCCACATCCATCCATCCATCCATCCATCCATTCATCCAGTCTGCCATTCCTGGGAATTGTTGATGAGATCCATCCATCCATCCATCCATCCATCCATCCAGTCAGTCGTCAGTCCTGGGAATGGTTGATGGGATCCATCCATCCATCCATCCATCCATCCATCCAGTCAGTCCGCAAGTCCTGGGATTGGTTGATGGGATCCATCCATCAATCCATCCATCCATCCATCCAGTCAGTCATTCAGTCAGTCAGTCCTGGGAATGGTCGATGGGATCCATCCATCCATCCATCCATCCATCCAGTCAGTCAGTCAGTCCTGGGAATGGTTGATGGGATCCATCCATCCATCCATCCATCCATCCAGTCAGTCAGTCAGTCCTGGGAATGGTTGATGGGATCCATCCATCCATCCATCCATCCATCCATTCATCCAGTCAGTCAGTCCTGGGAACAGTTGATTGGATCCATCCATCCATGGGAATGGTTGATGGGATCCATCCATCCATCCATCCATTCATCCCTCCATCCCTCCATCCCTCCATCCCTCCCTCCCTCCCTCCATCCCTCCATCCCTCCAACCCTCCATCCCTCCATCAATCCATCCATTCATCCAGTCAGTCAGTCCTGGGAATGGTTGATGGGATCCATCCATCCATCCATCCAGTCAGTCCTGGGAATGGTTGATGGGATCCATCCATCCATCCATCCATCCATCCATCCATCGATCCATCCATCCATCCATCCATCCATCCATCCAACTATTCACCCAGTCAGTCAGTCCTGGGAATAGTTGATGGGATCCATCCATCCATTCATCATTCCATCCCTCCATCCCTCCATCCCTCCATCCCTCCCTCCCTCCATTCCTCCATCCCTCCAACCCTCCATCCCTCCATCAATCCATCCATCCAGTCGGTCAGTCAGACAGTCCTGGGAACGGTCGATGGGATCCATCCATCCATCCATCCATCCATCCATCCATCCATCCATCCATCCTCCCACCACACAGCCAGCACTGTCAGTGTTTCCGCCACACAGCCAGCACTGTCAGTGCTCCCCCACACAGCCAGCACTGTCAGTGCTCCCCACACACAGCCAGCACTGTCAGTGCTCCCTCCACACAGCCAGCACTGTCAGTGCTCCCCCCGCACAGCCAGGACTGTCAGTGCTCCCCCGCACACAGACAGCACTGTCAGTGCTCCCCACACACCCAGCACTGTCAGTGCTCCCCCCACACAGACAGCACTGTCAGTGCTCCCCACACAGCCAGCACTGTCCGTGCTCCCAACGCACAGCCAGCACTGTCAGTGCTCCCCCACACAGCCAGCACTGTCAGTGCTCCCACCACACCGCCAGCACTGTCAGTGCTCCCACCACACCGCCAGCACTGTCTGTGCTCCCCCCACACAGCCAGCACTGTCAGTGCTCCCCCCACACAGCCAGCACTGCCAGTGGTCCCACCAAACAGCCAGCACTGTCAGTGCTCCCCCCACACAGCCAGCACTGTCAGTGCTCCCACATACAGCCAGCACTCCCACATACAGCCAGCACTGTCAGTGCTCCCCCCACACAGCCAGCACTGGCAGTGCTCCCACCAAACAGCCAGCACTGTCAGTGCTCCCCCACACAGCCAGCACTGTCAGTGACCCCCCACACAGCCAGCACTGTCAGTGCTCCCCCCACACAGCCAGCACTGTCAGTTCTCCCACCACACAGCCAGCACTGTCAGTGCTCCCCCCACACAGCCAGCACTGTCAGTGCTCCCCACACAGCCATCACTGTCAGTGCTCCCCCACACAGCCAGCACTGTCAGTGCTCCCCCATACAGCCAGCACTGTCAGTGCTCCCACACACAGCCAGCACTGTCAGTGCTCCCCCACACAGCCAGCACTGTCAATGCTCCCACCACACAGCCAGCACTGTCAGTGCTCCCCAGACAGCTAGCACTGTCAGTGCTTCCACCACACACAGCCAGCACTGTCAATGCTCCCACCACACAGCCAGCACTGTCAGTGCTCCCCCACACAGCCAGCACTGTCAGTGCTGCCCCACAGATAGAACTGTCAGTGCTCCCCCACGCAGCCAGCACTGTCAGTGCTCCCCCACAGACAGCACTGTCAGTGCTCCCACCACACAGCCAGCACTGTCAGTGCTCCCACCACACAGCCAGCACTGTCAGTGCTTCCCCCACACAGCCAGCACTGTCAGTGCTCCCCCACACAGCCAGCACTGTCAGTGCTCCCCCACACAGCCAGCACTGTCAGTGCTCCCCACACAGCCAGCCCTGTCAGTGCTCCCCACACACAGCCAGCACTGTCAGTGCTCACCCCACACAGCCAGCACTGTCAGTGCTCCCTCCACACAGCCAGCACTGTCAGTGCTCCCCCCACACAGCCAGCACTGTCAGGGTTCCCCCCACTCAGCCAGCACTGTCAGTGCTCCCCCACACAGCCAGCACTGTCAGTGCTCCCCCACACAGCCGGCACTGTCTGTGCTCTCCCCACACAGCCAGCACTGTCAGTGCTCCCCCACACAGCCAGCACTGTCAGTGCTCCCCCGCACAGCCAGCACTGTCAGTGCTCCCCACACAGCCAGAACTGTCAGTGCTCCCACCACACAGCCAGCACTGTCAGTGCTCCCCCCACACAGCCAGCACTGTCACTGCTCCGCCACACATCCAGCACTGTCAGTGCTCCCCACATAGCCAGCACTGTCAGTGCTCCCCCCACACAGCAAGCACTGCCAGTGGTCCCAACACACCGCCAGTACTGTCAGTGCTCCCACCACACAGACAGCACTGTCAGTGCTCTCACCACACAGCCAGCACTGTCAGTCCTCCCCCACACAGCCAGCACTGTCAGCGCTCTCCCACACAGCCAGCACTGTCAGTGACCCCCCACACAGCCAGCACTGTCAGTACTCCCCCCACACAGCCAGCACTGTCAGTGCTCCCCCACACAGCCAGCACTGTCAATGCTCCCACCACACAGCCAGCACTGTCAGTGCTCCCCACACACAGCCAGCACTGTCAATGCTCCCACCACACTGCCAGCACTGTCAGTGCTCCCCCCCACACACAGCCAGCACTGTCAGTGCTCCCCCACAGACAGCACTGTCAGTGCTCCAACCACACAGCCAGCACTGTCAGTGCTCCCACCACACAGCCAGCACTGTCAGTGCTCCCACCACACAGCCAGCACTGTCAGTGCTTCCGCCACACAGCCAGCACTGTCAGTGCTCCCCACACAGCCAGCACCGTCAGTGCTCCCCCTCACAGCCAGCACTGTCAGTGCTCCCCCCACACAGCAGCACTGTCAGTGCTCCCCCCACACAGCCAGCACTGTCAGTGCTTCCCACACACAGCCAGCACTGTCAGTGCTCCCTCCACGCAGCCAGCACTGTCAGTGCTCCCCCCACACAGCTAGGACTGTCAGTGCTCCCGCCACACAGCCAGGACTGTCAGTGCTCCCCCACACAGCCAGCACTGTCAGTGCTCCCACCACACAGCCAGCACTGTCAGTGCTTCCCCCACACAGCCAGCACTGTCAGTGCTCCCCCACACAGCCAGCACCGTCAGTGCTCCCCCACACAGCCAGCACTGTCGGTGCTCCCCCCACACAGCCAGCACTGTCAGTGCTCCCCCCACACTGCCAGCACTGTCAGTGCTCCCCACACACAGCCAGCACTGTCAGTGCTCCCTCCACACAGCCAGCACTGTCAGTGCTCCCCCCACACAGCCAGCACTGTCAGTGCTCCCCCACACAGCCAGCACTGTCAGTGCTCCCACCACACAGCCAGCACTGTCAATGCTCCCACCACACAGCCAGCACTGTCAGTGCTCCCCCCACACAGACAGCACTATCACTGCTCCCCCACACAGCCAGCACTGTCAGTGCTCCCCCCACACAGGCAGCACTATCACTGCTCCCCCACACAGCCAGCACTGTCAGTGCTCCCCCCACACAGACAGCACTATCACTGCTCCCCCACACAGCCAGCACTGTCAGTGCTCCCCACACAGCCAGCACTGTCAGTGCTCCCCCCACACAGCCAGCACTCAGTGCTCCCCACACACAGCCAGCACTCTCAGTGCTCCCACCACACAACCAGCACTGTCAGTGCTCCCCACACAGACAGCACTTTCAGTGCCCCCACCACACAGCCAGCACTGTCAGTGCTCCCCACACAGCCAGCATTGTCAGTGCTCCCACCACACAGCCAGCACTGTCAGTGCTCCACCCACACAGACAGCACTGTCAGTGCTCCTCCCACACAGCCAGCACTGTCAGTGCTCCCCCCACACAGCCAGCACTGTCAGTGCTCCCCACACACAGCCAGCACTGTCAGTGCTCCCACCGCACAGCCAGCACTGTCAGTGCTCCCACCACACAGCCAGCACTGTCAGTGCCCCCCCCCCACACAGCCAGCACTGTCAGTGCTCCCCCACACAGCCAGCACTGTCAGTGTTCCCACCGCACAGCCAGCACTGTCAGAGATCCCACAACACAGCCAGCACTGTCAGTGCTCCCCCCACACAGCTAGCACTGTTAGTGCTCCCCCCACACAGCCAGCACTGTCAGTGCTCCCCCCACACAGCCAGCACTGTCAGTGCTCCCCCACACAGCCAGCACTGTCAGTGCTCCCCACACAGCCAGCACTGTCAGTGCTCCCCCCACACAGCCAGCACTGTCAGTGCTCCCCCACACAGCCAGCACTGTCAGTGCTCCCCACACAGCCAGCACTGTCAGTGCTCCCACCACACAGCCAGCACTGTCAGTGCTCCCACACACAGCCAGCACTGTCAGTGCTCCCCCCACTCAGCCAGCACTGTCCGTGCTCCCAAAGCACAGCCAGCACTGCCAGTGCTCCCACCACACACCCAGCACTGTCAGTGCTCCCCCCACACAGACAGCACTGTCAGTGCTCCCCACACACCCAGCACTGTCAGTGCTCCTCCCACACAGCCAGAACTGTCAGTGCTCCCACCACACAGCCAGCACTGTCAGTGCTCCCCCACACAGCCAGCACTGTCACTGCTCCGCCACACATCCAGCACTGTCAGTGCTCCCCACATAGCCAGCACTGTCAGTGCTCCCCCCACACAGCAAGCACTGCCAGTGATCCCACCACACCGCCAGTACTGTCAGTGCTCCCACCACACAGACAGCACTGTCAGTGCTCTCACCACACAGCCAGCACTGTCAGTCCTCCCCCACACAGCCAGCACTGTCAGCGCTCTCCCACACAGCCAGCACTGTCAGTGACCCCCCACACAGCCAGCACTGGCAGTGCTCCCACCAAACAGCCAGCACTGTCAGTGCTCCCCCACACAGCCAGCACTGTCAGTGACCCCCCACACAGCCAGCACTGTCAGTGCTCCCCCCACACAGCCAGCACTGTCAGTTCTCCCACCACACAGCCAGCACTGTCAGTGCTCCCCCCACACAGCCAGCACTGTCAGTGCTCCCCACACAGCCATCACTGTCAGTGCTCCCCCACACAGCCAGCACTGTCAGTGCTCCCCCATACAGCCAGCACTGTCAGTGCTCCCACACACAGCCAGCACTGTCAGTGCTCCCCCACACAGCCAGCACTGTCAATGCTCCCACCACACAGCCAGCACTGTCAGTGCTCCCCAGACAGCTAGCACTGTCAGTGCTTCCACCACACACAGCCAGCACTGTCAATGCTCCCACCACACAGCCAGCACTGTCAGTGCTCCCCCACACAGCCAGCACTGTCAGTGCTCCCCCACAGATAGAACTGTCAGTGCTCCCCCACGCAGCCAGCACTGTCAGTGCTCCCCCACAGACAGCACTGTCAGTGCTCCCACCACACAGCCAGCACTGTCAGTGCTCCCACCACACAGCCAGCACTGTCAGTGCTTCCCCCACACAGCCAGCACTGTCAGTGCTCCCCCACACAGCCAGCACTGTCAGTGCTCCCCCACACAGCCAGCACTGTCAGTGCTCCCCACACAGCCAGCCCTGTCAGTGCTCCCCACACACAGCCAGCACTGTCAGTGCTCACCCCACACAGCCAGCACTGTCAGTGCTCCCTCCACACAGCCAGCACTGTCAGTGCTCCCCCCACACAGCCAGCACTGTCAGGGTTCCCCCCACTCAGCCAGCACTGTCAGTGCTCCCCCACACAGCCAGCACTGTCAGTGCTCCCCCACACAGCCGGCACTGTCTGTGCTCTCCCCACACAGCCAGCACTGTCAGTGCTCCCCCACACAGCCAGCACTGTCAGTGCTCCCCCGCACAGCCAGCACTGTCAGTGCTCCCCACACAGCCAGAACTGTCAGTGCTCCCACCACACAGCCAGCACTGTCAGTGCTCCCCCCACACAGCCAGCACTGTCACTGCTCCGCCACACATCCAGCACTGTCAGTGCTCCCCACATAGCCAGCACTGTCAGTGCTCCCCCCACACAGCAAGCACTGCCAGTGGTCCCAACACACCGCCAGTACTGTCAGTGCTCCCACCACACAGACAGCACTGTCAGTGCTCTCACCACACAGCCAGCACTGTCAGTCCTCCCCCACACAGCCAGCACTGTCAGCGCTCTCCCACACAGCCAGCACTGTCAGTGACCCCCCACACAGCCAGCACTGTCAGTACTCCCCCCACACAGCCAGCACTGTCAGTGCTCCCCCACACAGCCAGCACTGTCAATGCTCCCACCACACAGCCAGCACTGTCAGTGCTCCCCACACACAGCCAGCACTGTCAATGCTCCCACCACACTGCCAGCACTGTCAGTGCTCCCCCCCACACACAGCCAGCACTGTCAGTGCTCCCCCACAGACAGCACTGTCAGTGCTCCAACCACACAGCCAGCACTGTCAGTGCTCCCACCACACAGCCAGCACTGTCAGTGCTCCCACCACACAGCCAGCACTGTCAGTGCTTCCGCCACACAGCCAGCACTGTCAGTGCTCCCCACACAGCCAGCACCGTCAGTGCTCCCCCTCACAGCCAGCACTGTCAGTGCTCCCCCCACACAGCAGCACTGTCAGTGCTCCCCCCCACACAGCCAGCACTGTCAGTGCTTCCCACACACAGCCAGCACTGTCAGTGCTCCCTCCACGCAGCCAGCACTGTCAGTGCTCCCCCCACACAGCTAGGACTGTCAGTGCTCCCGCCACACAGCCAGGACTGTCAGTGCTCCCCCACACAGCCAGCACTGTCAGTGCTCCCACCACACAGCCAGCACTGTCAGTGCTTCCCCCACACAGCCAGCACTGTCAGTGCTCCCCCACACAGCCAGCACCGTCAGTGCTCCCCCACACAGCCAGCACTGTCGGTGCTCCCCCCACACAGCCAGCACTGTCAGTGCTCCCCCCACACTGCCAGCACTGTCAGTGCTCCCCACACACAGCCAGCACTGTCAGTGCTCCCTCCACACAGCCAGCACTGTCAGTGCTCCCCCCACACAGCCAGCACTGTCAGTGCTCCCCCACACAGCCAGCACTGTCAGTGCTCCCACCACACAGCCAGCACTGTCAATGCTCCCGCCACACAGCCAGCACTGTCAGTGCTCCCCCCACACAGACAGCACTATCACTGCTCCCCCACACAGCCAGCACTGTCAGTGCTCCCCCCACACAGGCAGCACTATCACTGCTCCCCCACACAGCCAGCACTGTCAGTGCTCCCCCACACAGACAGCACTATCACTGCTCCCCCACACAGCCAGCACTGTCAGTGCTCCCCACACAGCCAGCACTGTCAGTGCTCCCCCCACACAGCCAGCACTCAGTGCTCCCCACACACAGCCAGCACTCTCAGTGCTCCCACCACACAACCAGCACTGTCAGTGCTCCCCACACAGACAGCACTTTCAGTGCCCCCACCACACAGCCAGCACTGTCAGTGCTCCCCACACAGCCAGCATTGTCAGTGCTCCCACCACACAGCCAGCACTGTCAGTGCTCCACCCACACAGACAGCACTGTCAGTGCTCCTCCCACACCGCCAGCACTGTCAGTGCTCCCCCCACACAGCCAGCACTGTCAGTGCTCCCCACACACAGCCAGCACTGTCAGTGCTCCCACCGCACAGCCAGCACTGTCAGTGCTCCCACCACACAGCCAGCACTGTCAGTGCCCCCCCCCCCCACACACAGCCAGCACTGTCAGTGCTCCCCCACACAGCCAGCACTGTCAGTGTTCCCACCGCACAGCCAGCACTGTCAGAGATCCCACAACACAGCCAGCACTGTCAGTGCTCCCCCCACACAGCTAGCACTGTTAGTGCTCCCCCCACACAGCCAGCACTGTCAGTGCTCCCCCCACACAGCCAGCACTGTCAGTGCTCCCCCACACAGCCAGCACTGTCAGTGCTCCCCACACAGCCAGCACTGTCAGTGCTCCCCCCACACAGCCAGCACTGTCAGTGCTCCCCCACACAGCCAGCACTGTCAGTGCTCCCCACACAGCCAGCACTGTCAGTGCTCCCACCACACAGCCAGCACTGTCAGTGCTCCCACACACAGCCAGCACTGTCAGTGCTCCCCCCACTCAGCCAGCACTGTCCGTGCTCCCAAAGCACAGCCAGCACTGCCAGTGCTCCCACCACACACCCAGCACTGTCAGTGCTCCCCCCACACAGACAGCACTGTCAGTGCTCCCCACACACCCAGCACTGTCAGTGCTCCTCCCACACAGCCAGAACTGTCAGTGCTCCCACCACACAGCCAGCACTGTCAGTGCTCCCCCACACAGCCAGCACTGTCACTGCTCCGCCACACATCCAGCACTGTCAGTGCTCCCCACATAGCCAGCACTGTCAGTGCTCCCCCCACACAGCAAGCACTGCCAGTGATCCCACCACACCGCCAGTACTGTCAGTGCTCCCACCACACAGACAGCACTGTCAGTGCTCTCACCACACAGCCAGCACTGTCAGTCCTCCCCCACACAGCCAGCACTGTCAGCGCTCTCCCACACAGCCAGCACTGTCAGTGACCCCCCACACAGCCAGCACTGTCAGTACTCCCCCCACACAGCCAGCACTGTCAGTGCTCCCCCACACAGCCAGCACTGTCAATGCTCCCACCACACAGCCAGCACTGTCAGTGCTCCCCACACTCAGCCAGCACTGTCAATGCTCCCACCACACTGCCAGCACTGTCAGTGCTCCCCCCCCACACACAGCCAGCACTGTCAGTGCTCCCCCACAGACAGCACTGTCAGTGCTCCAACCACACAGCCAGCACTGTCAGTGCTCCCACCACACAGCCAGCACTGACAGTGCTCCCACCACACAGCCAGCACTGTCAGTGCTTCCGCCACACAGCCAGCACTGTCAGTGCTCCCCACACAGCCAGCACCGTCAGTGCTCCCCCTCACAGCCAGCACTGTCAGTGCTCCCCCCACACAGCAGCACTGTCAGTGCTCCCCCCACACAGCCAGCACTGTCAGTGCTTCCCACACACAGCCAGCACTGTCAGTGCTCCCTCCACACAGCCAGCACTGTCAGTGCTCCCCCCACACAGCTAGGACTGTCAGTGCTCCCGCCACACAGCCAGGACTGTCAGTGCTCCCCCCACACAGCCAGCACTGTCAGTGCTCCCACCACACAGCCAGCACCGTCAGTGCTTCCCCCACACAGCCAGCACTGTCAGTGCTCCCCCACACAGCCAGCACCGTCAGTGCTCACCCACACAGCCAGCACTGTCGGTGCTCCCCCCACACAGCCAGCACTGTCAGTGCTCCCCCCACACTGCCAGCACTGTCAGTGCTCCCCACACACAGCCAGCACTGTCAGTGCTCCCTCCACACAGCCAGCACTGTCAGTGCTCCCCCCACACAGCCAGCACTGTCAGTGCTCCCCCACACAGCCAGCACTGTCAGTGCTCCCACCACACAGCCAGCACTGTCAATGCTCCCACCACACAGCCAGCACTGTCAGTGCTCCCCCCACACAGACAGCACTATCACTGCTCCCCCACACAGCCAGCACTGTCACTGCTCCCCCCACACAGACAGCACTATCACTGCTCCCCCACACAGCCAGCACTGTCAGTGCTCCCCCCACACAGACAGCACTATCACTGCTCCCCCACACAGCCAGCACTGTCAGTGCTCCCCACACAGCCAGCACTGTCAGTGCTCCCCCCACACAGCCAGCACTCAGTGCTCCCCACACACAGCCAGCACTCTCAGTGCTCCCACCACACAACCAGCACTGTCAGTGCTCCCCACACAGACAGCACTTTCAGTGCCCCCACCACACAGCCAGCACTGTCAGTGCTCCCCACACAGCCAGCATTGTCAGTGCTCCCACCACACAGCCAGCACTGTCAGTGCTCCACCCACACAGACAGCACTGTCAGTGCTCCTCCCACACAGCCAGCACTGTCAGTGCTCCCCCCACACAGCCAGCACTGTCAGTGCTCCCCACACACAGCCAGCACTGTCAGTGCTCCCACCGCACAGCCAGCACTGTCAGTGCTCCCACCACACAGCCAGCACTGTCAGTGCCCCCCCCCCCCACACAGCCAGCACTGTCAGTGCTCCCCCCACACAGCCAGCACTGTCAGTGCTCCCACCGCACAGCCAGCACTGTCAGAGATCCCACAACACAGCCAGCACTGTCAGTGCTCCCCCCACACAGCCAGCACTGTCAGTGCTCCCACCGCACAGCCAGCACTGTCAGTGCTCCCACCACACAGCCAGCACTGTCAGTGCCCCCCCCCCCACACAGCCAGCACTGTCAGTGCTCCCCCCACACAGCCAGCACTGTCAGTGCTCCCACCGCACAGCCAGCACTGTCAGAGATCCCACAACACAGCCAGCACTGTCAGTGCTCCCCCCACACAGCTAGCACTGTTAGTGCTCCCCCCACACAGCCAGCACTGTCAGTGCTCCCCCCACACAGCCAGCACTGTCAGTGCTCCCCCACACAGCCAGCACTGTCAGTGGTCACCACACAGCCAGCACTGTCAGTGCTCCCACCACACAGCCAGCACTGTCAGTGCTCCCCCACACGGCCAGCACTGTCAGTGCTCCCACACACAGCCAGCACTGTCAGTGCTCCCCCCACTCAGCCAGCACTGTCCGTGCTCCCAACACACAGCCAGCACTGCCAGTGCTCCCACCACACACCCAGCACTGTCAGTGCTCCCCCCACACAGACAGCACTGTCAGTGCTCCCCACACACCCAGCACTGTCAGTGCTCCCCCCACACAGCCAGCACTGTCAGTGCTCCCCCACACAGCCAGCACTGTCAGTGCTCCCCACAAACCCAGCACTGTCAGTGCTCCCCCCACACAGCCAGCACTGTCAGTGCTCCCCCACACAGCCGGCACTGGCAGTGCTCCCCCAATACAGCCAGCACTGTCAGTGCTCCCCCACACAGCCAGTACTGTCAGTGCTCCCCACACAGCCAGCACTGTCAGTGCTTCCACCACACAGCCAGCACTGTCAGTGCTCCCCCACACAGCCAGCACTGTCAGTACTCCCACCACACAGCCAGCACTGTCCGTGCTCCCACCACACAGCCAGCACTGTCAGTGCTCCCCCACACAGCCAGCACAGTCAGTGCTCCCACCACACAGCCAGCACTGCCAGTGCTTCCACCACACAGCCAGCACTGTCAGTGCTCCCCCACACAGCCAGCACTTTCAGTGCCCCCACCACACTGCCAGCACTGTCAGTGCTCCCCACACAGACAGCACTTTCAGTGCCCCCACCACACTGCCAGCACTGTCAGTGCTCCCCACACAGCCGGCATTGTCAGTGCTCCCACCACACAGCCAGCACTGTCAGTGCTCCACCCACACAGACAGCACTGTCAGTGCTCCTCCCACACAACCAGCACTGTCAGTGTTCCCCCCACACAGCCAGCACTGTCAGTGCTCCCCGCACACAGCCAGCACTGTCAGTGCTCCCCCCACACAGCCAGCACTGTCAGTGCTCCCACCGCACAACCAGCACTGTCAGAGCTCCCACAACACAGCCAGCACTGTCAGTGCTATCCCACACAGCCAGCACTGTCAGTGCTCCCACCACACAGCCAGCACTGTCAGTGCTCCCACCACACAGCCAGCACTGTCAGTGCTCCCACTACACAGCCAGCACTGTCAGTGCTCCCCCCTTACAGCCAGCACTGTCAGTGCTCCCCCACACAGCCAGCACTGTCAGTGCTCCCCCACACTGCCAGCACTGTCAATGCTCCCCCCACACAGCCAGCACTGTCAGTGCTCCCCCACACAGCCAGCACTGTCAGTGCTCCCCCCACACAGCCAGCACTGTCAGTGCTCCCCCGCACATCCAACACTGTCAGTGCTCCCCCGCACACAGACAGCACTGTCAGTGCTCCCCACACACCCAGCACCGTTAGTGCTCCCCCCACACAGACAGCACTGTCAGTGCTCCCCACACACCCAGCACTGTCAGTGCTCCCCCACACAGCCAGCACTGTCAGTGCTCCCACCACACAGCCAGCACTATCAGTGCTCCCCCCACACAGCCAGCACTCTCAGTGCTCCCACCCCACAACCAGCACTGTCAGTGCTCCCCACACAGCCAGCACTGTCAGTGCTCCCCCACACAGCCAGCACTGTCAGTGCTTCCACCACACATCCAACACTGTCAGTGCTCCCCACACAGACAGCACTTTCAGTGCCCCCACCACTCTGCCAGCACTGTCAGTGCTCCCCACACAGCCAGCATTGTCAGTGCTCCCACCACACAGCCAGCACTGTCAGTGCTCCACCCACACAGACAGCACTGTCAGTGCTCCTCCCACACAGCCAGCACTGTCAGTGCTCCCCCACACAGCCAGCACTGTCAGTGCTCCCCCCACACAGCCAGCACTGTCAGTGCTCCTCCCACACAGCCAGCACTGTCAGTGCTCCCCCCACACAGCCAGCATTGTCAGTGCTCCCACCACACAGCCAGCACTGTCAGTGCTCCACCCACACAGACAGCACTGTCAGTGCTCCTCCCACACAGCCAGCATTGTCAGTGCTCCCACCACACATCCAGCACTGTCAGTGCTCCCCACACAGCCAGCATTGTCAGTGCTCCCACCACACAGCCAGCATTGTCAGTGCTCCCACCACACAGCCAGCACTGTCAGTGCTCCACCCACACAGACAGCACTGTCAGTGCTCCTCCCACACAGCCAGCACTGTCAGTGCTCCCACCACACAGCCAGCACTGTCAGTGCCCCCCCTCCACAGATCCAGCACTGTCAGTGCTCCCACCGCACAGCCAGCACTGTCAGAGCTCCCACAACACAGCCAGCACTGTCAGTGCTCCCCCACACAGCCAGCACTGTCAGTGCTCCCACCACACAGCCAGCACTGTCAGTGCTCCCACCACACAGCCAGCACTGTCAGTGCTCCCACCACACAGCCAGCACCTCAGTGCTCCCCCCCCTTACAGCCAGCACTGTCAGTGCTCCCCCACACAGCCAGCACTGTCAGTGCTCCCCCACACAGCCAGCACTGTCAGTGCTCCCCCACACAGCCAGCACTGTGAGTGCTCCCACACACAGCCAGCACTGTCAGTGCTCCCCCCACACAGCCAGCACTATCCGTGCTCCCAACACACAGCCAGCACTGTCAGTGCTCCCCACACACCCAGCGCTGTCAGTGCTCCCCCCACACAGCCAGCACTGTCAGTGTTCCCCACAAAGCCAGCACTGTCCGTGCTCCCCCCACACAGCCAGCACTGTTAGTGCTCCCCCACACAGCCGGCACTGGCAGTGCTCCCCCCACACAGCCAGCACTGTCAGTGCTCCCCCCACACAGCCAGCACTGTCAGTGCTCCCCACACACAGCCAGCACTGTCAATGCTCCCACCACACAGCCAGCACTGTCAGTGCTCCCCCACACAGACAGCACTATCACTGCTCCCCCACACAGCCAGCACTGTCAGTGCTCCCCCCACACAGCCAGCACTGTCAGTGCTCCCCCACACAGCCAGCACTGTCAGTGCTCCCACCACACAGCCGGCACTGTCAGTGCTCCCCCACACAGCCAGCACTGTCGGTGCTCCCCCCACACAGCCAGCACTGTCACTGCTCCCCCATACAGCCAACACTGTCAGTGCTCCCACACACAGCCAGCACTGTCAGTGCTCCCACCACACAGCCAGCACTGTCAGTGACCCCCCACACAGCCAGCACTGTCAGTGTTCCCCCCACACAGCCAGCACTGTCAGTGCTCTCCCACACAGTCAGCACAGTCAGTGACCCCCCACACAGCCAGCACTGTCAGTGCACCCCGCACACAGCCAGCACTGTCAGTGCTCCCCCACACAGCCAGCACTGTCAATGCTCCCCCCACACAGCCAGCACTGTCAGTGCTCCCCACACAGCCAGCACTGTCAGTGCTCCCCCCACACAGCCAGCACTGTCAGTGCTCCCACGCACAGCCAGCACTGTCAGTGCTCCCCACACACAGCCAGCACTGTCAGTGACCCCCCACACAGTCAGCAATGTCAGTGCTCCCCCCACACAGCAAGCACTGTCAGTGCTTCCACCACACACAGCCAGCACTGTTAATGCTCCCACCACACAGCCAGCACTGTCAGTGCTCCCACCACACAGCCAGCACTGTCAGTGCTCCCCCACACAGCAAGAACTGTCAGTGCTCCCACCACACAGCCAGCACTGTCAGTGCTCCCACCACACAGCCAGCACTGTTAGTGCTCCCCCACACAGCCAGCACTGTCAGTGCTCCCACCACACAGCCAGCACTGTCAGTGCTCCCCCACACAGCAAGAACTGTCAGTGCTCCCACCACACAGCCAGCACTGTCAGTGCTCCCACCACACAGCCAGCACTGTTAGTGCTCCCCCACACAGCAAGAACTGTCAGTGCTCCCACCACACAGCCAGCACTGTCAGTGCTCCCACCACACAGCCAGCACTGTCAGTGCTCCCAGCACACAGCCAGCACTGTCAGTGACCCCCCACACAGCCTGCACTGTCAGTGCTCCCCACACAGCCAGCACTGTCAGTGCTCCCCCCACACAGCCAGCCCTGTCAGTGCTCCCCACACACAGCCAGCACTGTCAGTGCTCCCACCACACAGCCAGCACTGTCAGTGCTCCCCCCACACAGCCAGCACTGTCAGTGCTCCCCCGCACAGCCAGCACTGTCAGTGCTCCCCACACAGCCAGCACTGTCCGTGCTCCCAACACACAGCCAGCACTGTCAGTGCTCCCCCCACACAGCCAGCACTGTCAGTGCTCCCCCGCACAGCCAGCACTGTCAGTGCTCCCCACACAGCCAGCACTGTCCGTGCTCCCAACACACAGCCAGCACTGTCAGTGCTCCCCCCACATAGCCAGCACTGTCAGTGCTCCCCACACACAGCACTGTCAGTGCTCCCCACACACAGCCAGCCCTGTCAGTGCTCCCCACACACAGCCAGCACTGTCAGTGCTCCCACCACACAGCCAGCACTGTCAGTGCTCCCCCCACACAGCCAGCACTGTCAGTGCTCCCCGCACAGCCAGCACTGTCAGTGCTCCCCACACAGCCAGCACTGTCAGTGCTCCCCCCACACAGCCAGCACTCAGTGCTCCCCACACACAGCCAGCACTCTCAGTGCTCCCACCACACAACCAGCACTGTCAGTGCTCCCCACACAGACAGCACTTTCAGTGCCCCCACCACACAGCCAGCACTGTCAGTGCTCCCCACACAGCCAGCATTGTCAGTGCTCCCACCACACAGCCAGCACTGTCAGTGCTCCACCCACACAGACAGCACTGTCAGTGCTCCTCCCACACAGCCAGCACTGTCAGTGCTCCCCCACACAGCCAGCACTGTCAGTGCTCCCCACACACAGCCAGCACTGTCAGTGCTCCCACCGCACAGCCAGCACTGTCAGTGCTCCCACCACACAGCCAGCACTGTCAGTGCCCCCCCCCCCACACAGCCAGCACTGTCAGTGCTCCCCCCACACAGCCAGCACTGTCAGTGCTCCCACCGCACAGCCAGCACTGTCAGAGATCCCACAACACAGCCAGCACTGTCAGTGCTCCCCCCACACAGCTAGCACTGTTAGTGCTCCCCCCACACAGCCAGCACTGTCAGTGCTCCCCCCACACAGCCAGCACTGTCAGTGCTCCCCCACACAGCCAGCACTGTCAGTGCTCCCCACACAGCCAGCACTGTCAGTGCTCCCACCACACAGCCAGCACTGTCAGTGCTCCCCCACACGGCCAGCACTGTCAGTGCTCCCACACACAGCCAGCACTGTCAGTGCTCCCCCCACTCAGCCAGCACTGTCCGTGCTCCCAACACACAGCCAGCACTGCCAGTGCTCCCACCACACACCCAGCACTGTCAGTGCTCCCCCCACACAGACAGCACTGTCAGTGCTCCCCACACACCCAGCACTGTCAGTGCTCCCCCCACACAGCCAGCACTGTCAGTGCTCCCCCACACAGCCAGCACTGTCAGTGCTCCCCACACACCCAGCACTGTCAGTGCTCCCCCCACACAGCCAGCACTGTCAGTGCTCCCCCACACAGCCGGCACTGGCAGTGCTCCCCAACACAGCCAGCACTGTCAGTGCTCCCCACACAGCCAGTACTGTCAGTGCTCCCCACACAGCCAGCACTGTCAGTGCTTCCACCACACAGCCAGCACTGTCAGTGCTCCCCCACACAGCCAGCACTGTCAGTACTCCCACCACACAGCCAGCACTGTCCGTGCTCCCACCACACAGCCAGCACTGTCAGTGCTCCCCCACACAGCCAGCACAGTCAGTGCTCCCACCACACAGCCAGCACTGTCAGTGCTTCCACCACACAGCCAGCACTGTCAGTGCTCCCCCACACAGCCAGCACTTTCAGTGCCCCCACCACACTGCCAGCACTGTCAGTGCTCCCCACACAGACAGCACTTTCAGTGCCCCCACCACACTGCCAGCACTGTCAGTGCTCCCCACACAGCCGGCATTGTCAGTGCTCCCACCACACAGCCAGCACTGTCAGTGCTCCACCCACACAGACAGCACTGTCAGTGCTCCTCCCACACAACCAGCACTGTCAGTGCTCCCCCCACACAGCCAGCACTGTCAGTGCTCCCCGCACACAGCCAGCACTGTCAGTGCTCCCCCCACACAGCCAGCACTGTCAGTGCTCCCACCGCACAACCAGCACTGTCAGAGCTCCCACAACACAGCCAGCACTGTCAGTGCTATCCCACACAGCCAGCACTGTCAGTGCTCCCACCACACAGCCAGCACTGTCAGTGCTCCCACCACACAGCCAGCACTGTCAGTGCTCCCACTACACAGCCAGCACTGTCAGTGCTCCCCCCTTACAGCCAGCACTGTCAGTGCTCCCCCACACAGCCAGCACTGTCAGTGCTCCCCCACACAGCCAGCACTGTCAATGCTCCCCCCACACAGCCAGCACTGTCAGTGCTCCCCCACACAGCCAGCACTGTCAGTGCTCCCCCACACAGCCAGCACTGTCAGTGCTCCCCCCACACAGCCAGCACTGTCAGTGCTCCCCCGCACATCCAGCACTGTCAGTGCTCCCCCGCACACAGACAGCACTGTCAGTGCTCCCCACACACCCAGCACCGTCAGTGCTCCCCCCACACAGACAGCACTGTCAGTGCTCCCCACACACCCAGCACTGTCAGTGCTCCCCCACACAGCCAGCACTGTCAGTGCTCCCACCACACAGCCAGCACTATCAGTGCTCCCCCCACACAGCCAGCACTCTCAGTGCTCCCACCCCACAACCAGCACTGTCAGTGCTCCCCACACAGCCAGCACTGTCAGTGCTCCCCCACACAGCCAGCACTGTCAGTTCTTCCACCACACATCCAACACTGTCAGTGCTCCCCACACAGACAGCACTTTCAGTGCCCCCACCACTCTGCCAGCACTGTCAGTGCTCCCCACACAGCCAGCATTGTCAGTGCTCCCACCACACAGCCAGCACTGTCAGTGCTCCACCCACACAGACAGCACTGTCAGTGCTCCTCCCACACAGCCAGCACTGTCAGTGCTCCCCCACACAGCCAGCACTGTCAGTGCTCCCCCCACACAGCCAGCACTGTCAGTGCTCCTCCCACACAGCCAGCACTGTCAGTGCTCCCCCCACACAGCCAGCATTGTCAGTGCTCCCACCACACAGCCAGCACTGTCAGTGCTCCACCCACACAGACAGCACTGTCAGTGCTCCTCCCACACAGCCAGCACTGTCAGTGCTCCCACCACACAGCCAGCACTGTCAGTGCCCCCCCTCCACAGATCCAGCACTGTCAGTGCTCCCACCGCACAGCCAGCACTGTCAGAGCTCCCACAACACAGCCAGCACTGTCAGTGCTCCCCCACACAGCCAGCACTGTCAGTGCTCCCACCACACAGCCAGCACTGTCAGTGCTCCCACCACACAGCCAGCACTGTCAGTGCTCCCACCACACAGCCAGCACTGTCAGTGCTCCCCCCCTTACAGCCAGCACTGTCAGTGCTCCCCCACACAGCCAGCACTGTCAGTGCTCCCCCACACAGCCAGCACTGTCAGTGCTCCCCCACACAGCCAGCACTGTGAGTGCTCCCACACACAGCCAGCACTGTCAGTGCTCCCCCCACACAGCCAGCACTATCCGTGCTCCCAACACACAGCCAGCACTGTCAGTGCTCCCCACACACCCAGCGCTGTCAGTGCTCCCCCCACACAGCCAGCACTGTCAGTGTTCCCCACAAAGCCAGCACTGTCCGTGCTCCCACCACACAGCCAGCACTGTCAGTACTCCCCCACACAGCCAGCACTGTCAGTGCTCCCCACACACCCAGCACTGTCAGTGCTCCCCCCACACAGCCAGCACTGTTAGTGCTCCCCCACACAGCCGGCACTGGCAGTGCTCCCCCACACAGCCAGCACTGTCAGTGCTCCCCCCACACAGCCAGCACTGTCAGTGCTCCCCACACACAGCCAGCACTGTCAATGCTCCCACCACACAGCCAGCACTGTCAGTGCTCCCCCACACAGACAGCACTATCACTGCTCCCCCACACAGCCGGCACTGGCAGTGCTCCCCCACACAGCCAGCACTGTCAGTGCTCCCCCCACACAGCCAGCACTGTCAGTGCTCCCCACACACAGCCAGCACTGTCAATGCTCCCACCACACAGCCAGCACTGTCAGTGCTCCCCCACACAGACAGCACTATCACTGCTCCCCCACACAGCCAGCACTGTCAGTGCTCCCCCCACACAGCCAGCACTGTCAGTGCTCCCACCCCACAACCAGCACTGTCAGTGCTCCCCACACAGCCAGCACTGTCAGTGCTCCCCCACACAGCCAGCACTGTCAGTTCTTCCACCACACATCCAACACTGTCAGTGCTCCCCACACAGACAGCACTTTCAGTGCCCCCACCACTCTGCCAGCACTGTCAGTGCTCCCCACACAGCCAGCATTGTCAGTGCTCCCACCACACAGCCAGCACTGTCAGTGCTCCACCCACACAGACAGCACTGTCAGTGCTCCTCCCACACAGCCAGCACTGTCAGTGCTCCCCCACACAGCCAGCACTGTCAGTGCTCCCCCCACACAGCCAGCACTGTCAGTGCTCCTCCCACACAGCCAGCACTGTCAGTGCTCCCCCCACACAGCCAGCATTGTCAGTGCTCCCACCACACAGCCAGCACTGTCAGTGCTCCACCCACACAGACAGCACTGTCAGTGCTCCTCCCACACAGCCAGCACTGTCAGTGCTCCCACCACACAGCCAGCACTGTCAGTGCCCCCCCTCCACAGATCCAGCACTGTCAGTGCTCCCACCGCACAGCCAGCACTGTCAGAGCTCCCACAACACAGCCAGCACTGTCAGTGCTCCCCCACACAGCCAGCACTGTCAGTGCTCCCACCACACAGCCAGCACTGTCAGTGCTCCCACCACACAGCCAGCACTGTCAGTGCTCCCACCACACAGCCAGCACTGTCAGTGCTCCCCCCCTTACAGCCAGCACTGTCAGTGCTCCCCCACACAGCCAGCACTGTCAGTGCTCCCCCACACAGCCAGCACTGTCAGTGCTCCCCCACACAGCCAGCACTGTGAGTGCTCCCACACACAGCCAGCACTGTCAGTGCTCCCCCCACACAGCCAGCACTATCCGTGCTCCCAACACACAGCCAGCACTGTCAGTGCTCCCCACACACCCAGCGCTGTCAGTGCTCCCCCCACACAGCCAGCACTGTCAGTGTTCCCCACAAAGCCAGCACTGTCCGTGCTCCCACCACACAGCCAGCACTGTCAGTACTCCCCCACACAGCCAGCACTGTCAGTGCTCCCCACACACCCAGCACTGTCAGTGCTCCCCCCACACAGCCAGCACTGTTAGTGCTCCCCCACACAGCCGGCACTGGCAGTGCTCCCCCACACAGCCAGCACTGTCAGTGCTCCCCCCACACAGCCAGCACTGTCAGTGCTCCCCACACACAGCCAGCACTGTCAATGCTCCCACCACACAGCCAGCACTGTCAGTGCTCCCCCACACAGACAGCACTATCACTGCTCCCCCACACAGCCAGCACTGTCAGTGCTCCCCCCACACAGCCAGCACTGTCAGTGCTCCCCCACACAGCCAGCACTGTCAGTGCTCCCACCACACAGCCGGCACTGTCAGTGCTCCCCCACACAGCCAGCACTGTCGGTGCTCCCCCCACACAGCCAGCACTGTCAGTGCTCCCCCATACAGCCAACACTGTCAGTGCTCCCACACACAGCCAGCACTGTCAGTGCTCCCACCACACAGCCAGCACTGTCAGTGACCCCCCACACAGCCAGCACTGTCAGTGTTCCCCCCACACAGCCAGCACTGTCAGTGCTCTCCCACACAGTCAGCACTGTCAGTGACCCCCCACACAGCCAGCACTGTCAGTGCACCCCGCACACAGCCAGCACTGTCAGTGCTCCCCCACACAGCCAGCACTGTCAATGCTCCCCCCACACAGCCAGCACTGTCAGTGCTCCCCACACAGCCAGCACTGTCAGTGCTCCCCCCACACAGCCAGCACTGTCAGTGCTCCCACGCACAGCCAGCACTGTCAGTGCTCCGCACACATAGCCAGCACTGTCAGTGACCCCCCACACAGTCAGCAATGTCAGTGCTCCCCCCACACAGCAAGCACTGTCAGTGCTTCCACCACACACAGCCAGCACTGTTAATGCTCCCACCACACAGCCAGCACTGTCAGTGCTCCCACCACACAGCTAGCACTGTCAGTGCTCCCCCACACAGCAAGAACTGTCAGTGCTCCCACCACACAGCCAGCACTGTCAGTGCTCCCACCACACAGCCAGCACTGTTAGTGCTCCCCCACACAGCCAGCACTGTCAGTGCTCCCACCACACAGCCAGCACTGTCAGTGCTCCCCCACAGAGCAAGAACTGTCAGTGCTCCCACCACACAGCCAGCACTGTCAGTGCTCCCACCACACAGCCAGCACTGTTAGTGCTCCCCCACACAGCAAGAACTGTCAGTGCTCCCACCACACAGCCAGCACTGTCAGTGCTCCCACCACACAGCCAGCACTGTCAGTGCTCCCAGCACACAGCCAGCACTGTCAGTGACCCCCCACACAGCCAGCACTGTCAGTGCTCCCCACACAGCCAGCACTGTCAGTGCTCCCCCCACACAGCCAGCCCTGTCAGTGCTCCCCACACACAGCCAGCACTGTCAGTGCTCCCACCACACAGCCAGCACTGTCAGTGCTCCCCCCACACAGCCAGCACTGTCAGTGCTCCCCCGCACAGCCAGCACTGTCAGTGCTCCCCACACAGCCAGCACTGTCCGTGCTCCCAACACACAGCCAGCACTGTCAGTGCTCCCCCCACACAGCCAGCACTGTCAGTGCTCCCCCGCACAGCCAGCACTGTCAGTGCTCCCCACACAGCCAGCACTGTCCGTGCTCCCAACACACAGCCAGCACTGTCAGTGCTCCCCCCACATAGCCAGCACTGTCAGTGCTCGCCACACACAGCACTGTCAGTGCTCCCCACACACAGCCAGCCCTGTCAGTGCTCCCCACACACAGCCAGCACTGTCAGTGCTCCCACCACACAGCCAGCACTGTCAGTGCTCCCCCCACACAGCCAGCACTGTCAGTGCTCCCCCGCACAGCCAGCACTGTCAGTGCTCCCCACACAGCCAGCACTGTCAGTGCTCCCCCCACACAGCCAGCACTCAGTGCTCCCCACACACAGCCAGCACTCTCAGTGCTCCCACCACACAACCAGCACTGTCAGTGCTCCCCACACAGACAGCACTTTCAGTGCCCCCACCACACAGCCAGCACTGTCAGTGCTCCCCACACAGCCAGCATTGTCAGTGCTCCCACCACAAGCCAGCACTGTCAGTGCTCCACCCACACAGACAGCACTGTCAGTGCTCCTCCCACACAGCCAGCACTGTCAGTGCTCCCCCCACACAGCCAGCACTGTCAGTGCTCCCCACACACAGCCAGCACTGTCAGTGCTCCCACCGCACAGCCAGCACTGTCAGTGCTCCCACCACACAGCCAGCACTGTCAGTGCCCCCCCCCACACAGCCAGCACTGTCAGTGCTCCCCCCACACAGCCAGCACTGTCAGTGCTCCCACCGCACAGCCAGCACTGTCAGAGATCCCACAACACAGCCAGCACTGTCAGTGCTCCCCCCACACAGCTAGCACTGTTAGTGCTCCCCCCACACAGCCAGCACTGTCAGTGCTCCCCCCACACAGCCAGCACTGTCAGTGCTCCCCCACACAGCCAGCACTGTCAGTGCTCCCCACACAGCCAGCACTGTCAGTGCTCCCACCACACAGCCAGCACTGTCAGTGCTCCCCCACACGGCCAGCACTGTCAGTGCTCCCACACACAGCCAGCACTGTCAGTGCTCCCCCCACTCAGCCAGCACTGTCCGTGCTCCCAACACACAGCCAGCACTGCCAGTACTCCCACCACACACCCAGCACTGTCAGTGCTCCCCCCACACAGACAGCACTGTCAGTGCTCCCCACACACCCAGCACTGTCAGTGCTCCCCCCACACAGCCAGCACTGTCAGTGCTCCCCCACACAGCCAGCACTGTCAGTGCTCCCCACACACCCAGCACTGTTAGTGCTCCCCCCACACAGCCAGCACTGTCAGTGCTCCCCACACAGCCGGCACTGGCAGTGCTCCCCCAACACAGCCAGCACTGTCAGTGCTCCCCCACACAGCCAGTACTGTCAGTGCTCCCCACACAGCCAGCACTGTCAGTGCTTCCACCACACAGCCAGCACTGTCAGTGCTCCCCCACACAGCCAGCACTGTCAGTACTCCCACCACACAGCCAGCACTGTCCGTGCTCCCACCACACAGCCAGCACTGTCAGTGCTCCCCCACACAGCCAGCACAGTCAGTGCTCCCACCACACAGCCAGCACTGTCAGTGCTTCCACCACACAGCCAGCACTGTCAGTGCTCCCCCACACAGCCAGCACTTTCAGTGCCCCCACCACACTGCCAGCACTGTCAGTGCTCCCCACACAGACAGCACTTTCAGTGCCCCCACCACACTGCCAGCACTGTCAGTGCTCCCCACACAGCCGGCATTGTCAGTGCTCCCACCACACAGCCAGCACTGTCAGTGCTCCACCCACACAGACAGCACTGTCAGTGCTCCTCCCACACAACCAGCACTGTCAGTGCTCCCCCCACACAGCCAGCACTGTCAGTGCTCCCCGCACACAGCCAGCACTGTCAGTGCTCCCACACACAGCCAGCACTGTCAGTGCTCCCACCGCACAACCAGCACTGTCAGAGCTCCCACAACACAGCCAGCACTGTCAGTGCTATCCCACACAGCCAGCACTGTCTGTGCTCCCACCACACAGCCAGCACTGTCAGTGCTCCCACCACACAGCCAGCACTGTCAGTGCTCCCACTACACAGCCAGCACTGTCAGTGCTCCCCCCTTACAGCCAGCACTGTCAGTGCTCCCCCACACAGCCAGCACTGTCAGTGCTCCCCCACACAGCCAGCACTGTCAATGCTCCCCCCACACAGCCAGCACTGTCAGTGCTCCCCCACACAGCCAGCACTGTCAGTGCTCCCCCACACAGCCAGCACTGTCAGTGCTCCCCCCACACAGCCAGCACTGTCAGTGCTCCCCCGCACATCCAGCACTGTCAGTGCTCCCCCGCACACAGACAGCACTGTCAGTGCTCCCCACACACCCAGCACCGTCAGTGCTCCCCCCACACAGACAGCACTGTCAGTGCTCCCCACACACCCAGCACTGTCAGTGCTCCCCCACACAGCCAGCACTGTCAGTGCTCCCACCACACAGCCAGCACTATCAGTGCTCCCCCCACACAGCCAGCACTCTCAGTGCTCCCACCCCACAACCAGCACTGTCAGTGCTCCCCACACTGCCAGCACTGTCAGTGCTCCCCCACACAGCCAGCACTGTCAGTGCTTCCACCACACATCCAACACTGTCAGTGCTCCCCACACAGACAGCACTTTCAGTGCCCCCACCACTCTGCCAGCACTGTCAGTGCTCCCCACACAGCCAGCATTGTCAGTGCTCCCACCACACAGCCAGCACTGTCAGTGCTCCACCCACACAGACAGCACTGTCAGTGCTCCTCCCACACAGCCAGCACTGTCAGTGCTCCCCCACACAGCCAGCACTGTCAGCGCTCCCCCCACACAGCCAGCACTGTCAGTGCTCCTCCCACACAGCCAGCACTGTCAGTGCTCCCCCCACACAGCCAGCATTGTCAGTGCTCCCACCACACAGCCAGCACTGTCAGTGCTCCACCCACACAGACAGCACTGTCAGTGCTCCTCCCACACAGCCAGCATTGTCAGTGCTCCCACCACACATCCAGCACTGTCAGTGCTCCCCACACAGCCAGCATTGTCAGTGCTCCCACCACACAGCCAGCATTGTCAGTGCTCCCACCACACAGCCAGCACTGTCAGTGCTCCACCCACACAGACAGCACTGTCAGTGCTCCTCCCACACAGCCAGCACTGTCAGTGCTCCCACCACACAGCCAGCACTGTCAGTGCCCCCCATCTCCACAGATCCAGCACTGTCAGTGCTCCCACCGCACAGCCAGCACTGTCAGAGCTCCCACAACACAGCCAGCACTGTCAGTGCTCCCCCACACAGCCAGCACTGTCAGTGCTCCCACCACACAGCCAGCACTGTCAGTGCTCCCACCACACAGCCAGCACTGTCAGTGCTCCCCCCCCCCTTACAGCCAGCACTGTCAGTGCTCCCCCACACAGCCAGCACTGTCAGTGCTCCCCCACACAGCCAGCACTGTCAGTGCTCCCCCACACAGCCAGCACTGTGAGTGCTCCCACACACAGCCAGCACTGTCAGTGCTCCCCCCACACAGCCAGCACTATCCGCGCTCCCAACAGACAGCCAGCACTGTCAGTGCTCCCCACACACCCAGCGCTGTCAGTGCTCCCCCCACACAGCCAGCACTGTCAGTGTTCCCCACAAAGCCAGCACTGTCCGTGCTCCCACCACACAGCCAGCACTGTCAGTGCTCCCCCACACAGCCAGCACTGTCAGTGCTCCCCACACACCCAGCACTGTCAGTGCTCCCCCCACACAGCCAGCACTGTTAGTGCTCCCCCACACAGCCGGCACTGGCAGTGCTCCCCCCACACAGCCAGCACTGTCAGTTGTCCCCCACACTGCCGGCACTGTCTGTGCCCCCCCCACACAGCCAGCACTGTCAGTGCTCCCCCACACAGCCAGAACTGTCAGTGCTCCCACACACAGCCAGCACTGTCAGTGCTCCCACCACACAGCCAGCAATGTCAGTGCTCCCCCACACATCCAGCATTGTCAGTGCTCCCCCATACAGCCAGCACTGTCAGTGCTCCCACACACAGCCAGCACTGTCAGTGCTCCCACACACAGCCAGCACTGTCAGTGCTCCCACCACACAGCCAGCACTGACAGTGCTCCCACCACACAGCCAGCACTGTCAGTGCTCCCCCCACACAGCCAGCACTGTCAGTGCTCCCACCACACAGCCAGCACTGTCAGTGCTCCCCCCACACAGCCAGCACTGTCAGTGCTCCCCACACAGCCTGCACTGTCAGTGACCCCCCACACAGCCAGCACTGTCAGTGCTCCCCCCACACAGCCAGCACTGTCAGTGCTCCCCCAGACAGCTAGCGCTGTCAGTGCTTCCACCACACACAGCCAGCACTGTCAATGTTCCCACCACACACCCAGCACTGTCAGTGCTCCCCCCACACAGACAGCACTGTCAGTGCTCCCCACACACCCAGCACTGTCAGTGCTCCCCCACACAGCCAGCACTGTCAGTGCTCCCCACACACCCAGCACTGTCAGTGCTCCCCCCACACAGCCAGCACTGTCAGTGCTCCCCCTCACAGCCAGCACTGTCAGTGCTCCCCCACACAACCAGCACTGTCAGTGCTCCCACCACACAGCCAGCACTCTCAGTGCTCCCACCACACAGCCAGCACTGCCAGTGCTCCCCCACACAACCAGCACTGTCAGTGCTCCCACCACACAGCCAGCACTCTCAGTGCTCCCCCACACAACCAGCACTGTCAGTGCTCCCACCACACAGCCAGCACTGTCAGTGCTCCCCCACACAAATGCACTGTCAGTGCTCCACCCACACAGCCAGCACTGTCAGTGCTCCCCCTCACAGCCAGCACTGTCAGTGCTCCCCCACACAACCAGCACTGTCAGTGCTCCCACCACACAGCCAGCACTCTCAGTGCTCCCACCACACAGCCAGCACTGCCAGTGCTCCCCCACACAACCAGCACTGTCAGTGCTCCCACCACACAGCCAGCACTCTCAGTGCTCCCCCACACAACCAGCACTGTCAGTGCTCCCACCACACAGCCAGCACTCTCAGTGCTCCCACCACACAGCCAGCACTGTCAGTGCTCCCCCACACAACCAGCACTGTCAGTGCTCCACCCACACAGCCAGCATGTCAGTGCTCCCACCACACAGCCAGCACTGTCAGTGCTCCCCCCACACAGCCAGAACTGTCAGTGCTCCCCCCACACAGCCAGCACTGTCAGTGCTCCCACCACACAGCCAGCAATGTCAGTGCTCCCCCACACAGCCAGCACTGTCAGTGCTCCCCCATACAGCCAGCACTGTCAGTGCTCCCACACACAGCCAGCACTGTCAGTGCTCCCACACACAGCCAGCACTGTCAGTGCTCCCACCACACAGCCAGCACTGTCAGTGCTCCCACCACACAGCCAGCACTGTCAGTGCTCCCCCCACACAGCCAGCACTGTCAGTGCTCCCACCACACAGCCAGCACTGTCAGTGCTCCCCCCACACAGCCAGCACTGTCAGTGCTCCCCACACAGCCTGCACTGTCAGTGCTCTCCCACACAGCCAGCACTGTCAGTGACCCCCCACACAGCCAGCACTGTCAGTGCTCCCCCGACACAGCTAGCACTGTCAGTGCTCCCCCACACAGTCAGCACTGTCAATGCTCCCACCACACAGCCAGCACTGTCAGTGCTCCCCCAGACAGCTAGCGCTGTCAGTGCTTCCACCACACACAGCCAGCACTGTCAATGTTCCCACCACACAGCCAGCACTGTCAGTGCTCCCCCACGCAGCCAGCACTGTCAGTGCTCCCCCACAGACAGCACTGTCAGTGCTCCCACCACACAGCCAGCTCTGTCAGTGCTCCCACCACACAGCCAGCACTGTCAGTGCTCCCAGCACACAGCCAGCACTGTCAGTGCTCCCCCACACAGCCAGCACTGTCAATGCTCCCCACAGACAGCACTGTCAGTGCTCCCACCACACAGCCAGCACTGTCAGTGCTCCCACCACACAGCCAGCACTGTCAGTGCTTCCCACACACAGCCAGCACTGTCAGTGCTCCCCCACACAGCCAGCACTGTCAGTGCTCCCCCACACAGCCAGCAGGTCAGTGCTCCCCCACACAGCCAGCCCTGTCAGTGCTCCCCACACACAACCAGCACTGACAGGGCTCACCCCACACAGTCAGCACTGTCAGTGCTCCCCCCACACAGCCAGCACTGTCAGTGCTCGCCCACACAGCCAGCACTGTCAGTGCTCCCCCGCACAGCCAGCACTGTCAGTGCTCCCCACACAGCCAGCACTGTCAGTGCTCCCCCACACACAGCCAGCACTGTCCGTGCTCCCAACACACAGCCAGCATTGTCAGTGCTCCCCCACACACAGCCAGCACTGTCAGTGCTCCCCCAGACAGCCAGCCCTGTCAGTGCTCCCCACACACCCAGCACTGTCAGTGCTCCCCCACACAGCCAGCACTGTCAGTGCTCCCCCACACAGCCGGCACTGTCTGTGCTCCCCCCACACAGCCAGCACTGTCAGTGCTACCCCCACACAGCCAGCACTGTCAGTGCTCCCAACACAGCCAGAACTGTCAGTGCTCCCACCACACAGCCAGCACTGTCAGTGCTCCCCACACAGCCAGAACTGTCATTGCTCCCACCACACAGCCAGCACTGTCAGTGCTCCCCCACACAGCCAGCACTGTCAGAGCTTCCCCCACACAGCCAGCACTGTCAGTGCTCCCCACACAGCCAGCACTGTCAGTGCTCCCCCACACAGCCAGCACTGTCAGTGCTCCCCCATACATCCAGCATTGTCAGTGCTCCCACACACAGCCAGCACTGTCAGTGCTCCCCCATACAGCCAGCACTGTCAGTGCTCCCACACACAGCCAGCACTGTCAGTGCTCCCCCATACATCCAGCACTGTCAGTGCTCCCACCACACAGCCAGCACTGTCAGTGACCCCCCACACAGCCAGCACTGTCAGTGCTCCCCCCACACAGCCAGCACTGTCAGTGCTCTCCCACACAGTCAGCACTGTCAGTGACCCCCCACACAGCCAGCACTGTCAGTGCTCCCAACACACAGCCAGCACTCTCAGTGATCCCCCCACACAGCCAGCACTGTCAGTGCTCCCCCACACAGCCAGCACTGTCAATGCTCCCACCACACAGCCAGCACTCTCAGTGCTCCCAACACACAGCCAGCACTGTCAGTGCTCCCCCCACACAGCCAGCACTGTCAGTGCTCCCCCACACAGCCAGCACTGTCAATGCTCCACCCACACAGCCAGCACTGTCAGTGCTCCCCCACACAGCCAGCACTGTCAATGCTCCCAACACACAGCCAGCACTCTCAGTGCTCCCAACATACAGCCAGCACTGTCAGTGCTCCCCCCACACAGCCAGCACTGTCAGTGCTCCCCCACACAGCCAGCACTATCAATGCGCCCACCACACAGCCAGCACTGTCAATGCTCCCACCACACAGCCAGAACTGTCAGTGCTCCCCTCCCCCCCCCACACAGCCAGCACTGTCAGTGCTCCCCCACAGACAGCACTGTCAGTGCTCCCACCCCACAGCCAGCACTGTCAGTGATCCCACCACACAACCAGCACTGTCAGTGATCCCTCCACACAGCCATCACTGTCAGTGCTCCCCCCACACAGCCAGCACTGTCAGTGCTCCCCCCACACAGCCAGCACTGTCAGTGCTCCCCACACACAGCCAGCACTGTCAATGCTCCCACCACACAGCCAGCACTGTCAGTGCTCCCCCCACACAGACAGCACTATCACTGCTCCCCCACACAGCCAGCACTGTCAGTGCTCCCCCCACACAGCCAGCACTGTCAGTGCTCCCCCACACAGCCAGCACTGTCAATGCTCCCACCACACAGCCAGCACTCTCAGTGCTCCCAACACACAGCCAGCACTGTCAGTGCTCCCCCCACACAGCCAGCACTGTCAGTGCTCCCCCACACAGCCAGCACTGTCAATGCTCCACCCACACAGCCAGCACTGTCAGTGCTCCCCCACACAGCCAGCCCTGTCAATGCTCCCAACACACAGCCAGCACTCTCAGTGCTCCCAACATACTGCCAGCACTGTCAGTGCTCCCCCCACACAGCCAGCACTGTCAGTGCTCCCCACACAGCCAGCACTGTCAGTGCTCCCCCACACAGCCAGCACTGTCAATGCGCCCACCACACAGCCAGCACTGTCAATGCTCCCACCACACAGCCAGAACTGTCAGTGCTCCCCTCCCCCCCCACACAGCCAGCACTGTCAGTGCTCCCCCACAGACAGCACTGTCAGTGCTCCCACCCCACAGCCAGCACTGTCAGTGATCCCACCACACAACCAGCACTGTCAGTGCTCCCTCCACACATCCATCACTGTCAGTGCTCCCCCCACACAGCCAGCACTGTCAGTGCTCCCCCCACACAGCCAGCACTGTCAGTGCTCCCCACACACAGCCAGCACTGTCCATGCTCCCACCACACAGCCAGCACTGTCAGTGCTCCCCCACACAGACAGCACTATCACTGCTCCCCCACACAGCCAGCACTGTCAGTGCTCCCCCCACACAGCCAGCACTGTCAGTGCTCCCCACACAGCCAGCACTGTCAGTGCTCCCACCACACAGCCGGCACTGTCTGTGCTCCCCCACACAGCCAGCACTGTCGGTGCTCCCCCCCACACAGCCAGCACTGTCAGTGCTCTCCCACACAGCCAGCACTGTCAGTGACCCCCCACACAACCAGCACTGTCAGTGACCCCCCACACAGCCAGCACTGTCAGTGCACCCCCCACACAGCCAGCACTGTCAGTGCTCCCCCACACAGCCAGCACTGTCAATGCTCCCCCCACACAGCCAGCACTGTCAGTGCTCCCCACACAGCCAGCACTGTCAGTTCTCCCCCCACACAGCCAGCACTGTCAGTGCTCCCACGCACAGGCAGCACTGTCAGTGCTCCCCACACACAGCCAGCACTGTCAGTGACCCCCCACACAGTCAGCAATGTCAGTGCTCCCCCCACACAGCAAGCACTTTCAGTGCTTCCACCACACACAGCCAGCACTGTCAATGCTCCCACCACACAGCCAGCACTGTCAGTGCTCCCACCACACAGCCAGCACTGTCAGTGCTCCCCCACACAGCAAGAACTGTCAGTGCTCCCACCACACAGCCAGCACTGTCAGTGCTCCCACCACACAGCCAGCACTGTCAGTGCTCCCCCACACAGCAAGAACTGTCAGTGCTCCCCCACACAGCCAGCACTGTCAGTGACCCCCCACACAGCCATCACTGTCAGTGCTCCCCACACAGCCAGCACTGTCAGTGCTCGCCCCACACAGCCAGCCCTGTCAGTGCTCCCCACACACAGCCAGCACTGTCAGTGCTCCCACCACACAGCCAGCACTGTCAGTGCTCCCCCACACAGCCAGCACTGTCAGTGCTCCCCACACAGCCAGCACTGTCAGTGACCCCCCACACAGCCAGCACTGTCAGTGCTCCCCCACACACAGCCAGCACTGTCAGTGCTCCCCCACACACAGCCAGCACTGTCATTGCTCCCCCACACAGCCGGCACTGTCAGTGCTCCCCCACACAGACAGCACTATCAGTGCTCCCCACACACCCAGCACTGTCAGTGCTCCCCCACACAGCCAGCACTGTCAGTGCTCCCCCCACACAGCCAGCACTGCCAGTGCTCCCACCCCACAGCCAGCACTGTCAGTGATCCCACCACACAACCAGCACTGTCAGTGCTCCCTCCACACAGCCAGCACTGTCAGTGCTCCCCCCACACAGCCAGCACTGTCAGTGCTCCCCCCACACAGCCAGCACTGTCAGTGCTCCCCACACACAGCCAGCACTGTCAATGCTCCCACCACACAGCCAGCACTGTCAGTGCTCCCCCACACAGACAGCACTATCACTGCTCCCCCACACAGCCAGCACTGTCAGTGCTCCCCCCACACAGCCAGCACTGTCAGTGCTCCCCCACACAGCCAGCACTGTCAGTGCTCCCACCACACAGCCGGCACTGTCAGTGCTCCCCCACACAGCCAGCACTGTCGGTGCTCCCCCCACACAGCCAGCACTGTCAGTGCTCCCCCATATAGCCAACACTGTCAGTGCTCCCACACACAGCCAGCACTGTCAGTGCTCCCACCACACAGCCAGCACTGTCAGTGACCCCCCACACAGCCAGCACTGTCAGTGTTCCCCCCACACAGCCAGCACTGTCAGTGCTCTCCCACACAGTCAGCACTGTCAGTGACCCCCCACACAGCCAGCACTGTCAGTGCACCCCGCACACAGCCAGCACTGTCAGTGCTCCCCCACACAGCCAGCACTGTCAATGCTCCCCCCACACAGCCAGCACTGTCAGTGCTCCCCACACAGCCAGCACTGTCAGTGCTCCCCCACACAGCCAGCACTGTCAGTGCTCCCCCACACAGCCAGCACTGTCAGTGCTCCCACGCACAGCCAGCACTGTCAGTGCTCCCCACACACAGCCAGCACTGTCAGTGACCCCCCACACAGTCAGCAATGTCAGTGCTCCCCCCACACAGCAAGCACTGTCAGTGCTCCCACCACACAGCCAGCACTGTCAGTGCTCCCCCACACAGCAAGAACTGTCAGTGCTCCCACCACACAGCCAGCACTGTCAGTGCTCCCACCACACAGCCAGCACTGTTAGTGCTCCCCCACACAGCCAGCACTGTCAGTGCTCCCACCACACAGCCAGCACTGTCAGTGCTCCCACCACACAGCCAGCACTGTCAGTGCTCCCACCACACAGCCAGCACTGTCAGTGCTCCCAGCACACAGCCAGCACTGTCAGTGACCCCCCACACAGCCAGCACTGTCAGTGCTCCCCACACAGCCAGCACTGTCAGTGCTCCCCCCACACAGCCAGCCCTGTCAGTGCTCCCCACACACAGCCAGCACTGTCAGTGCTCCCACCACACAGCCAGCACTGTCAGTGCTCCCCCCACACAGCCAGCACTGTCAGTGCTCACCCGCACAGCCAGCACTGTCAGTGCTCCCCACACAGCCAGCACTGTCCGTGCTCCCAACACACAGCCAGCACTGTCAGTGCTCCCCCCACACAGCCAGCACTGTCAGTGCTCCCCCGCACAGCCAGCACTGTCAGTGCTCCCCACACAGCCAGCACTGTCCGTGCTCCCAACACACAGCCAGCACTGTCAGTGCTCCCCCCACACAGCCAGCACTGCCAGTGCTCCCCACACAGCCAGCACTGCCAGTGCTCCCACCACACAGCCAGCACTGTCAGTGCTCCCCTCCACACAGCCAGCACTGTCAGTGCTCCCCCACACAGCCAGCACTGTCAGTGCTCCCCCCACACAGCCAGCACTGTCAGTGCTCCCCACACAGCCAGCACTGTCAGTGCTCCCCCCACACAGCCAGCACTGTCAGTGCTTCCACCACACAGCCAGCACAGTCAGTGCTCCCTCACACAGCCAGCACTGTCAGTGCTCCCCCCCACACAGCCAGCACTGCCAGTGCTCCCCCACACAGCCAGCACTGTCAGTGCTCCCCACACACAGCCAGCACTGTCAATGCTCCACCCACACAGCCAGCACTGTCAGTGCTCCCCCACACAGCCAGCACTGTCAATGCTCCCACCACACAGCCAGCACTCTCAGTGCTCCCAACACATAGCCAGCACTGTCAGTGCTCCCCCCACACAGCCAGCACTGTCAGTGCTCCCCCACACAGCCAGCACTGTCAATGCTCCCACCACACAGCCAGCACTGTCAATGCTCCCACCACACAGCTAGCACTGTCAGTGCTCCCCTCCCCCCCACACAGCCAGCACTGTCAGTGCTCCCCCACAGACAGCACTGTCAGTGCTCCCACCACACAGCCAGCGCTGTCAGTGCTCCCACCACACAGCCAGCACTGTCAGTGCTTCCCCCACACAGCCAGCACTGTCAGTGCTCCCACCCCACAGCCAGCACTGTCAGTGATCCCACCACACAACCAGCACTGTCAGTGCTCCCTCCACACAGCCAGCACTGTCAGTGCTCCCCCGACACAGCCAGCACTGTCAGTGCTCCCCCCACACAGCCAGCACTGTCAGTGCTCCCCCATATAGCCAACACTGTCAGTGCTCCCACACACAGCCAGCACTGTCAGTGCTCCCACCACACAGCCAGCACTGTCAGTGACCCCCCACACAGCCAGCACTGTCAGTGTTCCCCCCACACAGCCAGCACTGTCAGTGCTCTCCCACACAGTCAGCACTGTCAGTGACCCCCCACACAGCCAGCACTGTCAGTGCACCCCGCACACAGCCAGCACTGTCAGTGCTCCCCCACACAGCCAGCACTGTCAATGCTCCCCCCACACAGCCAGCACTGTCAGTGCTCCCCACACAGCCAGCACTGTCAGTGCTCCCCCCACACAGCCAGCACTGTCAGTGCTCCCCCACACAGCCAGCACTGTCAGTGCTCCCACGCACAGCCAGCACTGTCAGTGCTCCCCACACACAGCCAGCACTGTCAGTGACCCCCCACACAGTCAGCAATGTCAGTGCTCCCCCCACACAGCAAGCACTGTCAGTGCTCCCACCACACAGCCAGCACTGTCAGTGCTCCCCCACACAGCAAGAACTGTCAGTGCTCCCACCACACAGCCAGCACTGTCAGTGCTCCCACCACACAGCCAGCACTGTTAGTGCTCCCCCACACAGCCAGCACTGTCAGTGCTCCCACCACACAGCCAGCACTGTCAGTGCTCCCCCACACAGCAAGAACTGTCAGTGCTCCCACCACACAGCCAGCACTGTCAGTGCTCCCACCACACAGCCAGCACTGTCAGTGCTCCCACCACACAGCCAGCACTGTCAGTGCTCCCAGCACACAGCCAGCACTGTCAGTGACCCCCCACACAGCCAGCACTGTCAGTGCTCCCCACACAGCCAGCACTGTCAGTGCTCCCCCCACACAGCCAGCCCTGTCAGTGCTCCCCACACACAGCCAGCACTGTCAGTGCTCCCACCACACAGCCAGCACTGTCAGTGCTCCCCCCACACAGCCAGCACTGTCAGTGCTCACCCGCACAGCCAGCACTGTCAGTGCTCCCCACACAGCCAGCACTGTCCGTGCTCCCAACACACAGCCAGCACTGTCAGTGCTCCCCCCACACAGCCAGCACTGTCAGTGCTCCCCCGCACAGCCAGCACTGTCAGTGCTCCCCACACAGCCAGCACTGTCCGTGCTCCCAACACACAGCCAGCACTGTCAGTGCTCCCCCCACACAGCCAGCACTGCCAGTGCTCCCCCACACAGCCAGCACTGCCAGTGCTCCCACCACACAGCCAGCACTGTCAGTGCTCCCCTCCACACAGCCAGCACTGTCAGTGCTCCCCCACACAGCCAGCACTGTCAGTGCTCCCCCCACACAGCCAGCACTGTCAGTGCTCCCCACACAGCCAGCACTGTCAGTGCTCCCCCCACACAGCCAGCACTGTCAGTGCTTCCACCACACAGCCAGCACAGTCAGTGCTCCCTCACACAGCCAGCACTGTCAGTGCTCCCCCCACACAGCCAGCACTGCCAGTGCTCCCCCACACAGCCAGCACTGTCAGTGCTCCCCACACACAGCCAGCACTGTCAATGCTCCACCCACACAGCCAGCACTGTCAGTGCTCCCCCACACAGCCAGCACTGTCAATGCTCCCACCACACAGCCAGCACTCTCAGTGCTCCCAACACATAGCCAGCACTGTCAGTGCTCCCCCCACACAGCCAGCACTGTCAGTGCTCCCCCACACAGCCAGCACTGTCAATGCTCCCACCACACAGCCAGCACTGTCAATGCTCCCACCACACAGCTAGCACTGTCAGTGCTCCCCTCCCCCCCACACAGCCAGCACTGTCAGTGCTCCCCCACAGACAGCACTGTCAGTGCTCCCACCACACAGCCAGCGCTGTCAGTGCTCCCACCACACAGCCAGCACTGTCAGTGCTTCCCCCACACAGCCAGCACTGTCAGTGCTCCCACCCCACAGCCAGCACTGTCAGTGATCCCACCACACAACCAGCACTGTCAGTGCTCCCTCCACACAGCCAGCACTGTCAGTGCTCCCCCGACACAGCCAGCACTGTCAGTGCTCCCCCCACACAGCCAGCACTGTCAGTGCTCACCACACACAGCCAGCACTGTCAATGCTCCCACCACACAGCCAGCACTGTCAGTGCTCCCCCCACACAGACAGCACTATCACTGCTCCCCCACACAGCCAGCACTGTCAGTGCTCCCCCCACACAGCCAGCACTGTCCGTGCTCCCCCCACACAGCCAGCACTGTCAGTGCTCCCACCACACAGCCAGCACTGTCAGTGCTCCCCCACACAGCCAGCACTGTCGGTGCTCCCCCCACACAGCCAGCATTGTCAGTGCTCCCCCATACAGCCAGCACTGTCAGTGCTCCCACACACAGCCAGCACTGTCAGTGCTCCCACCACACAGCCAGCACTGTCAGTGACCCCCCACACAGCCAGCACTGTCAGTGCTCCCCCCACACAGCCAGCACTGTCTGTGCTCCCCACACAGCCAGCACTGTCAGTGACCCCCCACACAGCCAGCACTGTCAGTGCTCCCCACACAGCCAGCACTGTCAGTGCTCCCCCCACACAGTCAGCCCTGTCAGTGCTCCCCACACACAGCCAGCCCTGTCAGTGCTCCCACGCACAGCCAGCACTGTCAGTGCTCCCCACACACAGCCAGCACTGTCAGTGACCCCCCACACAGTCAGCAATGTCAGTGCTCCCCCCACACAGCAAGCACTGTCAGTGCTTCCACCACACACAGCCAGCACTGTTAATGCTCCCACCACACAGCCAGCACTGTCAGTGCTCCCACCACACAGCCAGCACTGTCAGTGCTCCCCCACACAGCAAGAACTGTCAGTGCTCCCACCACACAGCCAGCACTGTCAGTGCTCCCACCACACAGCCAGCACTGTTAGTGCTCCCCCACACAGCCAGCACTGTCAGTGCTCCCACCACACAGCCAGCACTGTCAGTGCTCCCCCACACAGCAAGAACTGTCAGTGCTCCCACCACACAGCCAGCACTGTCAGTGCTCCCACCACACAGCCAGCACTGTTAGTGCTCCCCCACACAGCAAGAACTGTCAGTGCTCCCACCACACAGCCAGCACTGTCAGTGCTCCCACCACACAGCCAGCACTGTCAGTGCTCCCAGCACACAGCCAGCACTGTCAGTGACCCCCCACACAGCCAGCACTGTCAGTGCTCCCCACACAGCCAGCACTGTCAGTGCTCCCCCCACACAGCCAGCCCTGTCAGTGCTCCCCACACACAGCCAGCACTGTCAGTGCTCCCACCACACAGCCAGCACTGTCAGTGCTCCCCCCACACAGCCAGCACTGTCAGTGCTCCCCCGCACAGCCAGCACTGTCAGTGCTCCCCACACAGCCAGCACTGTCCGTGCTCCCAACACACAGCCAGCACTGTCAGTGCTCCCCCCACACAGCCAGCACTGTCAGTGCTCCCCCGCACAGCCAGCACTGTCAGTGCTCCCCACACAGCCAGCACTGTCCGTGCTCCCAACACACAGCCAGCACTGTCAGTGCTCCCCCCACACAGCCAGCACTGCCAGTGCTCCCCCACACAGCCAGCACTGCCAGTGCTCCCACCACACAGCCAGCACTGTCAGTGCTCCCCTCCACACAGCCAGCACTGTCAGTGCTCCCCCACACAGCCAGCACTGTCAGTGCTCCCCCCACACAGCCAGCACTGTCAGTGCTCCCCACACAGCCAGCACTGTCAGTGCTCCCCCCACACAGCCAGCACTGTCAGTGCTTCCACCACACAGCCAGCACAGTCAGTGCTCCCTCACACAGCCAGCACTGTCAGTGCTCCCCCCACACAGCCAGCACTGCCAGTGCTCCCCCACACAGCCAGCACTGTCAGTGCTCCCCACACACAGCCAGCACTGTCAATGCTCCACCCACACAGCCAGCACTGTCAGTGCTCCCCCACACAGCCAGCACTGTCAATGCTCCCACCACACAGCCAGCACTCTCAGTGCTCCCAACACATAGCCAGCACTGTCAGTGCTCCCCCCACACAGCCAGCACTGTCAGTGCTCCCCCACACAGCCAGCACTGTCAATGCTCCCACCACACAGCCAGCACTGTCAATGCTCCCACCACACAGCTAGCACTGTCAGTGCTCCCCTCCCCCCCACACAGCCAGCACTGTCAGTGCTCCCCCACAGACAGCACTGTCAGTGCTCCCACCACACAGCCAGCGCTGTCAGTGCTCCCACCACACAGCCAGCACTGTCAGTGCTTCCCCCACACAGCCAGCACTGTCAGTGCTCCCACCCCACAGCCAGCACTGTCAGTGATCCCACCACACAACCAGCACTGTCAGTGCTCCCTCCACACAGCCAGCACTGTCAGTGCTCCCCCGACACAGCCAGCACTGTCAGTGCTCCCCCCACACAGCCAGCACTGTCAGTGCTCACCACACACAGCCAGCACTGTCAATGCTCCCACCACACAGCCAGCACTGTCAGTGCTCCCCCCACACAGACAGCACTATCACTGCTCCCCCACACAGCCAGCACTGTCAGTGCTCCCCCCACACAGACAGCACTGTCCGTGCTCCCCCCACACAGCCAGCACTGTCAGTGCTCCCACCACACAGCCAGCACTGTCAGTGCTCCCCCACACAGCCAGCACTGTCGGTGCTCCCCCCACACAGCCAGCATTGTCAGTGCTCCCCCATACAGCCAGCACTGTCAGTGCTCCCACACACAGCCAGCACTGTCAGTGCTCCCACCACACAGCCAGCACTGTCAGTGACCCCCCACACAGCCAGCACTGTCAGTGCTCCCCCCACACAGCCAGCACTGTCTGTGCTCCCCACACAGCCAGCACTGTCAGTGACCCCCCACACAGCCAGCACTGTCAGTGCTCCCCACACAGCCAGCACTGTCAGTGCTCCCCCCACACAGTCAGCCCTGTCAGTGCTCCCCACACACAGCCAGCCCTGTCAGTGCTCCCACCACAGAGCCAGCGCTGTCAGTGCTCACCACACACCCGGCACTGTCAGTGCTCGCCCCACACAGCCTGCACTGTCAGTGCTCCCCCACACAGCCAGCACTGTCAATGCTCCCACCACACAGCCGGCACTGTCTGTGCTCCCCCCACACAGCGAGCACTGTCAGTGCTCCCCACACAGCCAGCACTGTCAGTGCTCCCCACACAGCCAGAACTGTCAGTGCTCCCACCACACAGCCAGCACTGTCAGTGCTCCCCCCACACAGCCAGCACTGTCAGTGCTCCGCCACACATCCAGCACTGTCAGTGCTCCCCCACACAGCCAGCACTGTCAGTGCTCCCCCCACACAGCCAGCACTGCCAGTGGTCCCACCACACAGCCAGCACTGTCAGTGCTCCCCCACACAGCCAGCACTGTCAGTGCTCCCCCATACAGCCAGCACTGTCAGTGCTCCCACACACAGCCAGCACTGTCAGTGCTCCCACCACACAGCCAGCACTGTCAGTGCTCCCCCTCACAGCCAGCACTGCCAGTGCTTCCCCCACACAGCCAGCACTGTCAGTGCTCCCCCCACACAGCCAGCACTGTCAGTGCTGCCCCACACAGCCAGCACTGTCAGTGCTCCCACCACACAGCCAGCACTGTCAGTGCTCCCCCACACAGCCAGCACTGTCAGTGCTCCCCCCACACAGCCAGCACTGCCAGTGCTCCCGCACACAGCCAGCAATGCCAGTGCTCCCACCACACAGCCAGCACTGTCAGTGCTCCCCTCCACACAGCCAGCACTGCCAGTGCTCCCCCACACAGCCAGCACTGTCAGTGCTCCCCCCACACAGCCAGCACTGTCAGTGCTCCCCACACAGCCAGCACTGTCAGTGCTCCCCCACACAGCCAGCACTGTCAGTGCTTCCACCACACAGACAGTCCTGTCAGTGCTCCCCCACACAGCCAGCACTGTCAGTGCTCCCCCACACAGCCAGCACTGTCAGTGCTCCCCCACACAGCCAGCACTGTCAGTGCTCCCACCACACAGTCAGCACTGTCAGTGCTCCCCCCACACAGTCAGCACTGTCAGTGCTCCCCCCACACAGCCAGCACTGTCAGTGCTCCCCCACACAGTCACCACTGTCAGTGCTCGTCCACACAGCCAGCACTGTCAGTGTTCCCCCCACACAGCCAGCACTGTCAGTGCTCCCACCACACAGCCAGCACTGTCAGTGCTCCCCCCACACAGTCAGCACTGTCAGTGCTCCGACCACAGAGTCAGCACTGTCAGTGCTCCCCCCACACAGCCAGCACTGTCAGTGCTCCCCCACACAGCCAGCACTGTCAGTGCTCCCACCACACAGCCAGCACTGTCAGTGCTCCCCACACACAGCCAGCACTGTCAGTGCTCCCTCCACACAGCCAGCACTGTCAGTGCTCCCACCACACAGCCAGCACTGTCAGTGCTCCCCCCACACAGCCAGCACAGTCAGTGCTCCCCCACACAGCCAGCACTGTCAGTGCTCTCCCACACAGCCAGCACTGTCAGTGCTCCCCCCACACAGCCAGCACTGTCAGTGCTCTCCCACACAGCCAGCACTGTCAGTGCTCCCCCCACACATCCAGCGCTGTCAGTGACCCCCCACACAGCCAGCACTGTCAGTGCTCCGAACACACAGCCAGCACTCTCAGTGCTCCCCCCACACAGCCAGCACTGTCAGTGCTCCCCCACACAGCCAGCACTGTCAATGTTCCCACCACACAGCCAGCACTCACAGTGCTCCCAACACACAGCCAGCACTGTCAGTGCTCCCCCCACACAGCCAGCACTGTCAGTGCTCCCCCACACAGCCAGCACTGTCAATGCTCCCACCACACAGCCAGCACTGTCAGTGCTCCCCACACACAGCCAGCACTGTCAATGCTCCACCCACACAGCCAGCACTGTCAGTGCTCCCCCACACAGCCAGCACTGTCAATGCTCCCACCATACAGCCAGCACTCCCAGTGCTCCCAACACACAGCCAGCACTGTCAGTGCTCCCACCACACAGCCAGCACTGTCAGTGCTCCCCCATACAGCCAGCACTGTCAATGCTCCCACCACACAGCCAACACTGTCAATGCTCCCACCACACAGCCAGCACTGTCAGTGCTCCCCTCCCCCCCACACAGCCAGCACTGTAAGTGCTCCCCCACAGACAGCACTGTCAGTGCTCCCACCACACAGCCAGCGCTGTCAGTGCTCCCACCACACAGCCAGCACTGTCAGTGCTTCCCCCACACAGCCAGCACTGTCAGTGCTCCCACCCCACAGCCAGCACTGTCAGTGATCCCACCACACAACCAGCACTGTCAGTGATCCCTCCACACAGCCAGCACTGTCAGTGCTCCCCACACACAGCCAGCACTGTCAATGCTCCCACCACACAGCCAGCACTGTCAGTGCTCCCCCACACAGACAGCACTATCACTGCTCCCCCACACAGCCAGCACTGTCAGTGCTCCCCCCACACAGCCAGCACTGTCAGTGCTCCCCCCACACAGCCAGCACTGTCAGTGCTCCCACCACACAGCCAGCACTGTGAGTGCTCCCCCACACAGCCAGCACTGTCGGTGCTCCCCCCACACAGCCAGCACTGTCAGTGCTCCCCCATACAGCCAGCACTGTCAGTGCTCCCACACACAGCCAGCACTGTCAGTGCTCCCACCACACAGCCAGCACTGTCAGTGCTCCCCCCACACAGCCAGCACTGTCAGTGCTCTCCCACACAGCCAGCACTGTCAGTGACCCCCCACACAGCCAGCACTGTCAGTGCACCCCACACACAGCCAGCACTGTCAGTGCTCCCCCACACAGCCAGCACGGTCAATGCTCCCCCCACACAGCCAGCACTGTCAGTGCTCCCCACACAGCCAGCACTGTCAGTGCTCCCCCCACACAGCCAGCACTGTCAGTGCTCCCACGCACAGCCAGCACTGTCAGTGCTCCCCACACACAGCCAGCACTGTCAGTGACCCCCCACACAGTCAGCATTGTCAGTGCTCCCACCACACAGCCAACGCTGTCAGTGCTCCCACCACACAGCCAGCACTGTCAGTGCTCCCCACACAGCCAGCACTGTCAATGCTCCCCCCACACAGCCAGCACTGTCAGTGCTCCCCACACAGCCAGCACTGTCAGTGCTCCCCCCACACAGCCAGCACTGTCAGTGCTCCCACGCACAGCCAGCACTGTCAGTGCTCCCCACACACAGCCAGCACTGTTAGTGACCCCCCACACAGTCAGCACTGTCAATGCTCCCACCACACAGCCAGCGCTGTCAGTGCTCCCACCACACAGCCAGCACTGTCAGTGCTCCCCCACACAGCAAGAACTGTCAGTGCTCCCACCACACAGCCAGCACTGTCAGTGCTCCCACCACACAGCCAGCACTGTTAGTGCTCCCCCACACAGCCAGAACTGTCAGTGCTCCCAGCACACAGCCAGCACTGTCAGTGACCACCCACACAGCCAGCACTGTCAGTGCTCCCCACACAACCAGCACTGTCTGTGCTCCCCCCACACAGCCAGCCCTGTCAGTGCTCCCCACACACAGCTAGCACTGTCAGTGCTCCCACCACACAGCCAGCACTGTCAGTGCTCCCCCCACACAGCCAGCACTGTCAGTGCTCCCCCGCACAGCCAGCACTGTCAGTGCTCCCCCCACACAGCCAGCACTGTCAGTGCTCCCCCCACACAGCCAGCACTGTCAGTGCTCCCCCACACAGCCGGCACTGGCAGTGCTCCCCCCACACAGCCAGCACTGTCAATGCTCCAACCACACAGCCGGCACTGTCTGTGCTCCCCCCACACAGCCAGCACTGTCAGTGCTCCCCCACACAGCCAGCACTGTCAATGCTCCCACCATACAGCCAGCACTCCCAGTGCTCCCAACACACAGCCAGCACTGTCAGTGCTCCCACCACACAGCCAGCACTGTCAGTGCTCCCCTATACAGCCAGCACTGTCAATGCTCCCACCACACAGCCAACACTGTCAATGCTCCCACCACACAGCCAGCACTGTCAGTGCTCCCCTCCCCCCCACACAGCCAGCACAGTAAGTGCTCCCCCACAGACAGCACTGTCAGTGCTCCCACCACACAGCCAGCGCTGTCAGTGCTCCCACCACACAGCCAGCACTGTCAGTGCTTCCCCCACACAGCCAGCACTGTCAGTGCTCCCACCCCACAGCCAGCACTGTCAGTGATCCCACCACACAACCAGCACTGTCAGTGCTCCCTCCACACAGCCAGCACTGTCAGTGCTCCCCACACACAGCCAGCACTGTCAATGCTCCCACCACACAGCCAGCACTGTCAGTGCTCCCCCCACACAGACAGCACTATCACTGCTCCCCCACACAGCCAGCACTGTCAGTGCTCCCCCCACACAGCCAGCACTGTCAGTGCTCCCCCCACACAGCCAGCACTGTCAGTGCTCCCACCACACAGCCAGCACTGTCAGTGCTCCCCCACACAGCCAGCACTGTCGGTGCTCCCCCCACACAGCCAGCACTGTCAGTGCTCCCCCATACAGCCAGCACTGTCAGTGCTCCCACACACAGCCAGCACTGTCAGTGCTCCCACCACACAGCCAGCACTGTCAGTGACCCCCCACACAGCCAGCACTGTCAGTGCTCCCCCCACACAGCCAGCACTGTCAGTGCTCTCCCACACAGCCAGCACTGTCAGTGACCCCCCACACAGCCAGCACTGTCAGTGCACCCCACACACAGCCAGCACTGTCAGTGCTCCCCCACACAGCCAGCACGGTCAATGCTCCCCCCACACAGCCAGCACTGTCAGTGCTCCCCACACAGCCAGCACTGTCAGTGCTCCCCCCACACAGCCAGCACTGTCAGTGCTCCCACGCACAGCCAGCACTGTCAGTGCTCCCCACACACAGCCAGCACTGTCAGTGACCCCCCACACAGTCAGCATTGTCAGTGCTCCCACCACACAGCCAACGCTGTCAGTGCTCCCACCACACAGCCAGCACTGTCAGTGCTCCCCCACACAGCCAGCACTGTCAATGCTCCCCCCACACAGCCAGCACTGTCAGTGCTCCCCACACAGCCAGCACTGTCAGTGCTCCCCCCACACAGCCAGCACTGTCAGTGCTCCCACGCACAGCCAGCACTGTCAGTGCTCCCACACACAGCCAGCACTGTCAGTGACCCCCCACACAGTCAGCACTGTCAATGCTCCCACCACACAGCCAGCGCTGTCAGTGCTCCCACCACACAGCCAGCACTGTCAGTGCTCCCCCACACAGCAAGAACTGTCAGTGCTCCCACCACACAGCCAGCACTGTCAGTGCTCCCACCACACAGCCAGCACTGTCAGTGCTCCCCACACAGCCAGCACTGTCAGTGCTCCCCCCACACAGCCAGCACTGTCAGTGCTCCCACGCACAGCCAGCACTGTCAGTGCTCCCCACACACAGCCAGCACTGTCAGTGACCCCCCACACAGTCAGCATTGTCAGTGCTCCCACCACACAGCCAACGCTGTCAGTGCTCCCACCACACAGCCAGCACTGTCAGTGCTCCCCCACACAGCCAGCACTGTCAATGCTCCCCCCACACAGCCAGCACTGTCAGTGCTCCCCACACAGCCAGCACTGTCAGTGCTCCCCCCACACAGCCAGCACTGTCAGTGCTCCCACGCACAGCCAGCACTGTCAGTGCTCCCCACACACAGCCAGCACTGTCAGTGACCCCCCACACAGTCAGCACTGTCAATGCTCCCACCACACAGCCAGCGCTGTCAGTGCTCCCACCACACAGCCAGCACTGTCAGTGCTCCCACCACACAGCCAGCACTGTCAGTGCTCCCCCTCACAGCCAGCACTGCCAGTGCTTCCCCCACACAGCCAGCACTGTCAGTGCTCCCCCCACACAGCCAGCACTGTCAGTGCTGCCCCACACAGCCAGCACTGTCAGTGCTCCCACCACACAGCCAGCACTGTCAGTGCTCCCCCACACAGCCAGCACTGTCAGTGCTCCCCCCACACAGCCAGCACTGCCAGTGCTCCCCCACACAGCCAGCAATGCCAGTGCTCCCACCACACAGCCAGCACTGTCAGTGCTCCCCTCCACACAGCCAGCACTGTCAGTGCTCCCCCACACAGCCAGCACTGTCAGTGCTCCCCCCACACAGCCAGCACTGTCAGTGCTCCCACACAGCCAGCACTGTCAGTGCTCCCCCACACAGCCAGCACTGTCAGTGCTTCCACCACACAGACAGTCCTGTCAGTGCTCCCCCACACAGCCAGCACTGTCAGTGCTCCCCCACACAGCCAGCACTGTCAGTGCTCCCACCACACAGTCAGCACTGTCAGTGCTCCCCCACACAGTCAGCACTGTCAGTGCTCCCCCCACACAGCCAGCACTGTCAGTGCTCCCCCACACAGTCACCACTGTCAGTGCTCGTCCACACAGCCAGCACTGTCAGTGTTCCCCCCCACACAGCCAGCACTGTCAGTGCTCCCACCACACAGCCAGCACTGTCAGTGCTTCCACCACACAGACAGTCCTGTCAGTGCTCCCCCACACAGCCAGCACTGTCAGTGCTCCCCCACACAGCCAGCACTGTCAGTGCTCCCACCACACAGTCAGCACTGTCAGTGCTCCCCCACACAGTCAGCACTGTCAGTGCTCCCCCCACACAGCCAGCACTGTCAGTGCTCCCCCACACAGTCACCACTGTCAGTGCTCGTCCACACAGCCAGCACTGTCAGTGTTCCCCCCACACAGCCAGCACTGTCAGTGCTCCCACCACACAGCCAGCACTGTCAGTGCTCCCCCCACACAGTCAGCACTGTCAGTGCTCCGACCACACAGTCAGCACTGTCAGTGCTCCCCCCACACAGCCAGCACTGTCAGTGCTCCCCCACACAGCCAGCACTGTCAGTGCTCCCACCACACAGCCAGCACTGTCAGTGCTCCCCACACACAGCCAGCACTGTCAGTGCTCCCTCCACACAGCCAGCACTGTCAGTGCTCCCACCACACAGCCAGCACTGTCAGTGCTCCCCCCACACAGCCAGCACAGTCAGTGCTCCCCCACACAGCCAGCACTGTCAGTGCTCTCCCACACAGCCAGCACTGTCAGTGCTCCCCCCACACAGCCAGCACTGTCAGTGCTCTCCCACACAGCCAGCACTGTCAGTGCTCCCCCCACACATCCAGCGCTGTCAGTGACCCCCCACACAGCCAGCACTGTCAGTGCTCCGAACACACAGCCAGCACTCTCAGTGCTCCCCCCACACAGCCAGCACTGTCAGTGCTCCCCCACACAGCCAGCACTGTCAATGTTCCCACCACACAGCCAGCACTCACAGTGCTCCCAACACACAGCCAGCACTGTCAGTGCTCCCCCACACAGCCAGCACTGTCAGTGCTCCCCCACACAGCCAGCACTGTCAATGCTCCCACCACACAGCCAGCACTGTCAGTGCTCCCCACACACAGCCAGCACTGTCAATGCTCCGCCCACACAGCCAGCACTGTCAGTGCTCCCCCACACAGCCAGCACTGTCAATGCTCCCCCATACAGCCAGCACTGTCAGTGCTCCCACACACAGCCAGCACTGTCAGTGCTCCCACCACACAGCCAGCACTGTCAGTGCTCCCCCACACAGCCAGCACTGTCAGTGCTCCCACCACACAGCCAGCACTGTCAGTGCTCCCCCACACAGCCAGCACTGTCAGTGCTCCCCCCACACAGCCAGCACTGCCAGTGCTCCCCCACACAGCCAGCACTGCCAGTGCTCCCACCACACAGCCAGCACTGTTAGTGCTCCCCTCCACACAGCCAGCACTGTCAGTGCTCCCCCACACAGCCAGCACTGTCAGTGCTCCCCCCACACAGCCAGCACTGTCAGTGCTCCCCACACAGCCAGCACTGTCAGTGCTCCCCCACACAGCCAGCACTGTCAGTGCTTCCACCACACAGACAGCCCTGTCAGTGCTCCCCCACACAGCCAGCACTGTCAGTGCTCCCCCCACACAGCCAGCACTGTCAGTGCTTTTACCACACAGACAGCACTGTCAGTGCTCCCCCACACAGTCAGCACTGTCAGTGCTCCCCCCACACAGCCAGCACTGTCAGTGCTCCCCCACACAGTCACCACTGTCAGTGCTCGTCCACACAGCCAGCACTGTCAGTGTTCCCCCCACACAGCCAGCACTGTCAGTGCTCCCACCACACAGCCAGCACTGTCAGTGCTCCCCCCACACAGTCAGCATTGTCAGTGCTCCGACCACACAGTCAGCACTGTCAGTTCTCCCCCCACACAGCCAGCACTGGCAGTGCTCCCCCACACAGCCAGCACTGTCAGTGCTCCCACCACACAGCCAGCACTGTCAGTGCTCCGTCCACACAGCCAGCACTGTCAGTGCTCCCACCACACATCCAGCACTGTCAGTGCTCCCCCCACACAGCCAGCACTGTCAGTGCTCCCCCACACAGCCAGCACTGTCAGTGCTCTCCCCACACAGCCAGCACTGTCAGTGCTCCCCCACACAGCCAGCACTGTCAGTGCTCCCACCACACAGCCAGCACTGTCAGTGCTCCCCCACACAGCCAGCACTGTCAGTGCTCCCCCCACACAGCCAGCACTGTCAGTGCTCCACCCACACAGCCAGCACTGTCAGTGCTCCCCCACACAGCCAGCCCTGTCAGTGCTCCCCCGCACAGCCAACACTGTCAGTGCTCCCCAACACAGCCAGCACTGTCAGTACTCCCACCACACAGCCAGCACTGTCAGTGACCCCCCACACAGCCAGCACTGTCAGTGCTCCCCCCACACAGCCAGCACTGTCAGTGCTCTCCCACACAGCCAGCACTGTCAGAGCTCCCCTCACACAGCCAGCACTGTCAGTGACCCCCCACACAGCCAGCACTGTCAGTGCTCCCACGCACAGCCAGCACTGTCAGTGCTCCCCACACACAGCCAGCACTGTCAGTGACCCCCACACAGTCAGCACTGTCAATTCTCCCACCACACAGCCAGCGCTGTCAGTGCTCCCACCACACAGCCAGCACTGTCAGTGCTCCCCCACACAGCAAGAACTGTCAGTGCTCCCACCACACAGCCAGCACTGTCAGTGCTCCCACCACACAGCCAGCACTGTTAGTGCTCCCCCACACAGCCAGAACTGTCAGTGCTCCCAGCACACAGCCAGCACTGTCAGTGACCACCCACACAGCCAGCACTGTCAGTGCTCCCCACACAACCAGCACTGTCAGTGCTCCCCCCACACAGCCAGCCCTGTCAGTGCTCCCCACACACAGCTAGCACTGTCAGTGCTCCCACCACACAGCCAGCACTGTCAGTGCTCCCCCCACACAGCCAGCACTGTCAGTGCTCCCCCGCACAGCCAGCACTGTCAGTGCTCCCCCCACACAGCCAGCACTGTCAGTGCTCCCCCCACACAGCCAGCACTGCCAGTGCTCCCCCACACAGCCGGCACTGGCAGTGCTCCCCCCACACAGCCAGCACTGTCAATGCTCCAACCACACAGCCGGCACTGTCTGTGCTCCCCCCACACAGCCAGCACTGTCAGTGCTCCCCCACACACCCAGCACTGTCAGTGCTCCCCACACAGCCAGAACTGTCAGTGCTCCCCACACTGCCAGCACTGTCAGTGCTCCCCATACAGCCAGCACTGTCAGTGCTCCCACACACAGCCAGCACTGTCAGTGCTCCCACCACACAGCCAGCACTGTCAGTGCTCCCCCCTCACAGCCAGCACTGCCAGTGCTCCCCCACACAGCCAGCACTGTCAGTGCTCCCCCCACACAGCCAGCACTGTCAGTGCTCCCCACACAGCCAGCACTGTCAGTGCTCCCCCACACAGCCAGCACTGTCAGTGCTCCCCACACAGCCAGCACTGTCAGAGCTCCCCTCACACAGCCAGCACTGTCAGTGACCCCCCACACAGCCAGCACTGTCAGTGCTCCCACGCACAGCCAGCACTGTCAGTGCTCCCCACACACAGCCAGCACTGTCAGTGACCCCCACACAGTCAGCACTGTCAATTCTCCCACCACACAGCCAGCGCTGTCAGTGCTCCCACCACACAGCCAGCACTGTCAGTGCTCCCCCACACAGCAAGAACTGTCAGTGCTCCCACCACACAGCCAGCACTGTCAGTGCTCCCACCACACAGCCAGCACTGTTAGTGCTCCCCCACACAGCCAGAACTGTCAGTGCTCCCAGCACACAGCCAGCACTGTCAGTGACCACCCACACAGCCAGCACTGTCAGTGCTCCCCACACAACCAGCACTGTCAGTGCTCCCCCCACACAGCCAGCCCTGTCAGTGCTCCCCACACACAGCTAGCACTGTCAGTGCTCCCACCACACAGCCAGCACTGTCAGTGCTCCCCCCACACAGCCAGCACTGTCAGTGCTCCCCCGCACAGCCAGCACTGTCAGTGCTCCCCCCACACAGCCAGCACTGTCAGTGCTCCCCCCACACAGCCAGCACTGTCAGTGCTCCCCCACACAGCCGGCACTGGCAGTGCTCCCCCCACACAGCCAGCACTGTCAATGCTCCAACCACACAGCCGGCACTGTCTGTGCTCCCCCCACACAGCCAGCACTGTCAGTGCTCCCCCACACACCCAGCACTGTCAGTGCTCCCCACACAGCCAGAACTGTCAGTGCTCCCCACACTGCCAGCACTGTCAGTGCTCCCCCATACAGCCAGCACTGTCAGTGCTCCCACACACAGCCAGCACTGTCAGTGCTCCCACCACACAGCCAGCACTGTCAGTGCTCCCCCCTCACAGCCAGCACTGCCAGTGCTCCCCCACACAGCCAGCACTGTCAGTGCTCCCCCCACACAGCCAGCACTGTCAGTGCTCCCCCACACAGCCAGCACTGTCAGTGCTCCCCCACACAGCCAGCACTGTCAGTGCTCCCCCCACACAGCCAGCACTGCCAGTGCTCCCCCACACAGCCAGCACTGCCAGTGCTCCCACCACACAGCCAGCACTGTCAGTGCTCCCCTCCACACAGCCAGCACTGTCAGTGCTCCCCCACACAGCCAGCACTGTCAGTGCTCCCCCCACACAGCCAGCACTGTCAGTGCTCCCCACACAGCCAGCACTGTCAGTGCTCCTCCCACACAGCCAGCATTGTCAGTGCTTCCACCACACAGACAGCCCTGTCAGTGCTCCCCCACACAGCCAGCACTGTCAGTGCTCCCCCCACACAGCCAGCACTGTCAGTGCTTCCACCACACAGACAGCACTGTCAGTGCTCCCCCCACACAGTCAGCACTGTCAGTGCTCCCCCCACACAGCCAGCACTGTCAGTGCTCCCCCACACAGTCACCACTGTCAGTGCTCGTCCACACAGCCAGCACTGTCAGTGTTCCCCCCACACAGCCAGCACTGTCAGTGCTCCCACCACACAGCCAGCACTGTCAGTGCTCCCCCCACACAGTCAGCATTGTCAGTGCTCCGACCACACAGTCAGCACTGTCAGTGCTCCCCCCACACAGCCAGCACTGGCAGTGCTCCCCCACACAGCCAGCACTGTCAGTGCTCCCACCACACAGGCAGCACTGTCAGTGCTCCGTCCACACAGCCAGCACTGTCAGTGCTCCCACCACACAGCTAGCACTGTCAGTGCTCCCCCCACACAGCCAGCACTGTCAGTGCTCCCCCACACAGCCAGCACTGTCAGTGCTCTCCCCACACAGCCAGCACTGTCAGTGCTCCCCCACACAGCCAGCACTGTCAGTGCTCCCACCACACAGCCAGCACTGTCAGTGCTCCCCCACACAGCCAGCACTGTCAGTGCTCCCCCCACACAGCCAGCACTGTCAGTGCTCCACCCACACAGCCAGCACTGTCAGTGCACCCACGCACAGCCAGCACTGTCAGTGCTCCCCCACACAGCCAGCCCTGTCAGTGCTCCCCCGCACAGCCAACACTGTCAGTGCTCCCCAACACAGCCAGCACTGTCAGTACTCCCACCACACAGCCAGCACTGTCAGTGACCCCCCACACAGCCAGCACTGTCAGTGCTCCCCCACACAGCCAGCACTGTCAGTGCTCTCCCACACAGCCAGCACTGTCAGAGCTCCCCTCACACAGCCAGCACTGTCAGTGACCCCCCACACAGCCAGCACTGTCAGTGCACCCCCCACACAGCCAGCACTGTCAGTGCTCCCCCACACAGCCAGCACTGTCAATGCTCCCCCCACACAGCCAGCACTGTCAGTGCTCCCCACACAGCCAGTACTGTCAGTGCTCCCCCCACACAGCCAGCACTGTCAGTGCTCCCACGCACAGCCAGCACTGTCAGTGCTCCCCACACACAGCAAGCACTGTCAGTGCTCCCACCACACAGCCAGCACTGTCAGTGCTCCCCCCACACAGCCAGCACTGTCAGTGCTCCCAGCACTGTCAGTGCTCCCCCACACAGCCAGAACTGTCAGTGCTCCCACCACACAGCCAGCACTGTCAGTGCTCCCACCACACAGCCAGCACTGTCAGTGCTCCCCCACACAGCCAGAACTGTCAGTGGTCCCAGCACACAGCCAGCACTGTCAGTGAGCCCCCACACAGCCAGCACTGTCAGTGCTCCCCACACAGCCAGCACTGCCAGTGCTCCCCCACACAGCCAGCCCTGTCAGTGCTCCCCACACACAGCCAGCACTGTCAGTGCTCCCACTACACAGCCAGCACTGTCAGTGCTCCCCCCACACAGCCAGAACTGTCAGTGCTCCCCCGCACAGCCAGCACTGTCAGTGCTCCCCACACAGCCAGCACTGTCCGTGCTCCCAACACACAGCCAGCGCTGTCAGTGCTCCCCCACACACAGCCAGCACTGTCATTGCTCCCCCACACAGCCAGCACTGTCAGTGCTCCCCCCACACAGACAGCACTGTCAGTGCTCCCCACACACCCAGCACTGTCAGTGCTCCCCCCACACAGCCAGCACTGTCAGTGCTCCCCCACACAGCCGGCACTGGCAGTGCTCCCCCACACAGCCAGCACTGTCAATGCTCCCACCACACAGCCGGCACTGTCTGTGCTCCCCCCACACAGCCAGCACGGTCAGTGCTCCCCCACACAGCCAGCACTGTCAGTGCTCCCCCACACAGCCAGCACTGTCAGTGCTCCCCCACACAGCCAGCACTGTCAGTGCTCCCCCACACAGCCAGCACTGTCAGTGCTCCCCCCACACAGCCAGCACTGCCAGTGCTCCCCACACAGCCAGAACTGTCAGTGCTCCCACCACACAGCAAGCACTGTCAGTGCTCCCACCACACAGCCAGCACTGTCAGTGCTCCGCCACACATCCAGCACTCTCAGTGCTCCCCCACACAGCCAGCACTGTCAGTGCTCCGACCACACAGCCAGCACTGTCAGTGCTCCCCCACACAGCCAGCACTGTCAGTGCTCCCCCCACACAGCCAGCACTGCCAGTGCTCCCCCACACAGCCAGCACTGCCAGTGCTCCCACCACACAGCCAGCACTGTCAGTGCTCCCCTCCACACAGCCAGCACTGTCAGTGCTCCCCCACACAGCCAGCACTGTCAGTGCTCCCCCCACACAGCCAGCACTGTCAGTGCTCCCCACACAGCCAGCACTGTCAGTGCTCCCCCACACAGTCAGCACTGTCAGTGCTCCCCCACACAGCCAGCACTGTCAGTGCTCCCCCACACAGCCAGCACTGTCAGTGCTCCCACCACACAGTCAGCACTGTCAGTGCTCCCCCCACACAGTCAGCACTGTCAGTGCTCCCCCCACACAGCCAGCACTGTCAGTGCTCCCGCACACAGTCACCACTGTCAGTGCTCCCCACACAGCCAGCACTGTCCGTGCTCCCAACACACAGCCAGCGCTGTCAGTGCTCCCCCACACACAGCCAGCACTGTCATTGCTCCCCCACACAGCCAGCACTGTCAGTGCTCCCCCCACACAGACAGCACTGTCAGTGCTCCCCACACACCCAGCACTGTCAGTGCTCCCCCCACACAGCCAGCACTGTCAGTGCTCCCCCACACAGCCGGCACTGGCAGTGCTCCCCCACACAGCCAGCACTGTCAATGCTCCCACCACACAGCCGGCACTGTCTGTGCTCCCCCCACACAGCCAGCACGGTCAGTGCTCCCCCACACAGCCAGCACTGTCAGTGCTCCCCCACACAGCCAGCACTGTCAGTGCTCCCCCACACAGCCAGCACTGTCAGTGCTCCCCCACACAGCCAGCACTGTCAGTGCTCCCCCCACACAGCCAGCACTGCCAGTGCTCCCCACACAGCCAGAACTGTCAGTGCTCCCACCACACAGCAAGCACTGTCAGTGCTCCCACCACACAGCCAGCACTGTCAGTGCTCCGCCACACATCCAGCACTCTCAGTGCTCCCCCACACAGCCAGCACTGTCAGTGCTCCCACCACACAGCCAGCACTGTCAGTGCTCCCCCACACAGCCAGCACTGTCAGTGCTCCCCCCACACAGCCAGCACTGCCAGTGCTCCCCCACACAGCCAGCACTGCCAGTGCTCCCACCACACAGCCAGCACTGTCAGTGCTCCCCTCCACACAGCCAGCACTGTCAGTGCTCCCCCACACAGCCAGCACTGTCTGTGCTCCCCCCACACAGCCAGCACTGTCAGTGCTCCCCACACAGCCAGCACTGTCAGTGCTCCCCCACACAGTCAGCACTGTCAGTGCTCCCCCACACAGCCAGCACTGTCAGTGCTCCCCCACACAGCCAGCACTGTCAGTGCTCCCACCACACAGTCAGCACTGTCAGTGCTCCCCCCACACAGTCAGCACTGTCAGTGCTCCCCCCACACAGCCAGCACTGTCAGTGCTCCCGCACACAGTCACCACTGTCAGTGCTCGTCCACACAGCCAGCACTGTCAGTGCTCCCACCACACAGCCAGCACTGTCAGTGCTCCGTCCACACAGCCAGCACTGTCAGTGCTCCCACCACACAGCCAGCACTGTCAGTGCTCCCAGCACTGTCAGTGCTCCCCCACACAGCCAGAACTGTCAGTGCTCCCACCACACAGCCAGCACTGTCAGTGCTCCCACCACACAGCCAGCACTGTCAGTGCTCCCCCACACAGCCAGAACTGTCAGTGGTCCCAGCACACAGCCAGCACTGTCAGTGAGCCCCCACACAGCCAGCACTGTCAGTGCTCCCCACACAGCCAGCACTGCCAGTGCTCCCCCACACAGCCAGCCCTGTCAGTGCTCCCCACACACAGCCAGCACTGTCAGTGCTCCCACCACACAGCCAGCACTGTCAGTGCTCCCCCCACACAGCCAGAACTGTCAGTGCTCCCCCGCACAGCCAGCACTGTCAGTGCTCCCCACACAGCCAGCACTGTCCGTGCTCCCAACACACAGCCAGCGCTGTCAGTGCTCCCCCACACACAGCCAGCACTGTCATTGCTCCCCCACACAGCCAGCACTGTCAGTGCTCCCCCCACACAGACAGCACTGTCAGTGCTCCCCACACACCCAGCACTGTCAGTGCTCCCCCCACACAGCCAGCACTGTCAGTGCTCCCCCACACAGCCGGCACTGGCAGTGCTCCCCCACACAGCCAGCACTGTCAGTGCTCCCACCACACAGCCAGCACTGTCAGTGCTCCGTCCACACAGCCAGCACTGTCAGTGCTCCCACCACACAGCCAGCACTGTCCGTGCTCCCCCCACACAGCCAGCACTGTCAGTGCTCCCCCACACAGCCAGCACTGTCAGTGCTCTCCCCACACAGCCAGCACTGTCAGTGCTCCCCCACACAGCCAGCACTGTCAGTGCTCCCACCACACAGCCAGCACTGTCAGTGCTCCCCCACACAGCCAGCACTGTCAGTGCTCCCCCACACAGCCAGCACTGTCAGTGCTCCACCCACACAGCCAGCACTGTCAGTGCACCCACGCACAGCCAGCACTGTCAGTGCTCCCCCACACAGCCAGCCCTGTCAGTGCTCCCCCGCACAGCCAACACTGTCAGTGCTCCCCAACACAGCCAGCACTGTCAGTACTCCCACCACACAGCCAGCACTGTCAGTGACCCCCCACACAGCCAGCACTGTCAGTGCTCCCCCCACACAGCCAGCACTGTCAGTGCTCTCCCACACAGCCAGCACTGTCAGAGCTCCCCTCACACAGCCAGCACTGTCAGTGACCCCCCACACAGCCAGCACTGTCAGTGCACCCCCCACACAGCCAGCACTGTCAGTGCTCCCCCACACAGCCAGCACTGTCAATGCTCCCCCCACACAGCCAGCACTGTCAGTGCTCCCCACACAGCCAGTACTGTCAGTGCTCCCCCCACACAGCCAGCACTGTCAGTGCTCCCACGCACAGCCAGCACTGTCAGTGCTCCCCACACACAGCAAGCACTGTCAGTGCTCCCACCACACAGCCAGCACTGTCAGTGCTCCCCCCACACAGCCAGCACTGTCAGTGCTCCCAGCACTGCCAGCACTGTCAGTGCTCCCCACACACAGCAAGCACTGTCAGTGCTCCCACCACACAGCCAGCACTGTCAGTGCTCCCACCACACAGCCAGCACTGTCAGTGCTCCCACCACACAGCCAGCACTGTCAGTGCTCCCCCACACAGCCAGTACTGTCAGTGCTCCCCCCACACAGCCAGCACTGTCAGTGCTCCCACGCACAGCCAGCACTGTCAGTGCTCCCCACACACAGCAAGCACTGTCAGTGCTCCCACCACACAGCCAGCACTGTCAGTGCTCCCCCCACGTCAGTGCTCCCACGCACAGCCAGCACTGTCAGTGCTCCCCACACACAGCAAGCACTGTCAGTGCTCCCACCACACAGCCAGCACTGTCAGTGCTCCCACCACACAGCCAGCACTGTCAGTGCTCCCACCACACAGCCAGCACTGTCAGTGCTCCCCCACACAGCCAGAACTGTCAGTGGTCCCAGCACACAGCCAGCACTTTCAGTGAGCCCCCACACAGCCAGCACTGTCAGTGCTCCCCACACAGCCAGCACTGCCAGTGCTCCCCCACACAGCCAGCCCTGTCAGTGCTCCCCACACACAGCCAGCACTGTCAGTGCTCCCACCACACAGCCAGCACTGTCAGTGCTCCCCCACACAGCCAGAACTGTCAGTGCTCCCCCGCACAGCCAGCACTGTCAGTGCTCCCCACACAGCCAGCACTGTCCGTGCTCCCAACACACAGCCAGCGCTGTCAGTGCTCCCCCACACACAGCCAGCACTGTCATTGCTCCCCCACACAGCCAGCACTGTCAGTGCTCCCCCCACACAGACAGCACTGTCAGTGCTCCCCACACACCCAGCACTGTCAGTGCTCCCCCCACACAGCCAGCACTGTCAGTGCTCCCCCACACAGCCGGCACTGGCAGTGCTCCCCCACATAGCCAGCACTGTCAATGCTCCCACCACACAGCCGGCACTGTCTGTGCTCCCCCCACACAGCCAGCACGGTCAGTGCTCCCCCACACAGCCAGCACTGTCAGTGCTCCCCCACACAGCCAGCACTGTCAGTGCTCCCCCACACAGCCAGCACTGTCAGTGCTCCCCCACACAGCCAGCACTGTCAGTGCTCCCCCCACACAGCCAGCACTGCCAGTGCTCCCCACACAGCCAGAACTGTCAGTGCTCCCACCACACAGCAAGCACTGTCAGTGCTCCCACCACACAGCCAGCACTGTCAGTGCTCCGCCACACATCCAGCACTCTCAGTGCTCCCCCACACAGCCAGCACTGTCAGTGCTCCCACCACACAGCCAGCACTGTCAGTGCTCCCCCACACAGCCAGCACTGTCAGTGCTCCCCCCACACAGCCAGCACTGGCAGTGCTCCCCCACACAGCCAGCACTGTCAGTGCTCCCCCACACAGCCAGCACTGCCAGTGCTCCCCACACAGCCAGAACTGTCAGTGCTCCCACCACACAGCAAGCACTGTCAGTGCTCCCACCACACAGCCAGCACTGTCAGTGCTCCGCCACACATCCAGCACTCTCAGTGCTCCCCCACACAGCCAGCACTGTCAGTGCTCCCACCACACAGCCAGCACTGTCAGTGCTCCCCCACACAGCCAGCACTGTCAGTGCTCCCCCCACACAGCCAGCACTGCCAGTGCTCCCCCACACAGCCAGCACTGCCAGTGCTCCCACCACACAGCCAGCACTGTCAGTGCTCCCCTCCACACAGCCAGCACTGTCAGTGCTCCCCCACACAGCCAGCACTGTCAGTGCTCCCCCCACACAGCCAGCACTGTCAGTGCTCCCCACACAGCCAGCACTGTCAGTGCTCCCCCACACAGTCAGCACTGTCAGTGCTCCCCCACACAGCCAGCACTGTCAGTGCTCCCCCACACAGCCAGCACTGTCAGTGCTCCCACCACACAGTCAGCACTGTCAGTGCTCCCCCCACACAGTCAGCACTGTCAGTGCTCCCCCCACACAGCCAGCACTGTCAGTGCTCCCCCACACAGTCACCACTGTCAGTGCTCGTCCACACAGCCAGCACTGTCAGTGCTCCCACCACACAGCCAGCACTGTCAGTGCTCCGTCCACACAGCCAGCACTGTCAGTGCTCCCACCACACAGCCAGCACTGTCAGTGCTCCCAGCACTGTCAGTGCTCCCCCACACAGCCAGAACTGTCAGTGCTCCCACCACACAGCCAGCACTGTCAGTGCTCCCACCACACAGCCAGCACTGTCAGTGCTCCCCCACACAGCCAGAACTGTCAGTGGTCCCAGCACACAGCCAGCACTGTCAGTGAGCCCCCACACAGCCAGCACTGTCAGTGCTCCCCACACAGCCAGCACTGCCAGTGCTCCCCCACACAGCCAGCCCTGTCAGTGCTCCCCACACACAGCCAGCACTGTCAGTGCTCCCACCACACAGCCAGCACTGTCAGTGCTCCCCCCACACAGCCAGAACTGTCAGTGCTCCCCCGCACAGCCAGCACTGTCAGTGCTCCCCACACAGCCAGCACTGTCCGTGCTCCCAACACACAGCCAGCGCTGTCAGTGCTCCCCCACACACAGCCAGCACTGTCATTGCTCCCCCACACAGCCAGCACTGTCAGTGCTCCCCCCACACAGACAGCACTGTCAGTGCTCCCCACACACCCAGCACTGTCAGTGCTCCCCCCACACAGCCAGCACTGTCAGTGCTCCCCCACACAGCCGGCACTGGCAGTGCTCCCCCACACAGCCAGCACTGTCAGTGCTCCCACCACACAGCCAGCACTGTCAGTGCTCCGTCCACACAGCCAGCACTGTCAGTGCTCCCACCACACAGCCAGCACTGTCAGTGCTCCCCCCACACAGCCAGCACTGTCAGTGCTCCCCCACACAGCCAGCACTGTCAGTGCTCTCCCCACACAGCCAGCACTGTCAGTGCTCCCCCACACAGCCAGCACTGTCAGTGCTCCCACCACACAGCCAGCACTGTCAGTGCTCCCCCACACAGCCAGCACTGTCAGTGCTCCCCCCACACAGCCAGCACTGTCAGTGCTCCACCCACACAGCCAGCACTGTCAGTGCACCCACGCACAGCCAGCACTGTCAGTGCTCCCCCACACAGCCAGCCCTGTCAGTGCTCCCCCGCACAGCCAACACTGTCAGTGCTCCCCAACACAGCCAGCACTGTCAGTACTCCCACCACACAGCCAGCACTGTCAGTGACCCCCCACACAGCCAGCACTGTCAGTGCTCCCCCCACACAGCCAGCACTGTCAGTGCTCTCCCACACAGCCAGCACTGTCAGAGCTCCCCTCACACAGCCAGCACTGTCAGTGACCCCCCACACAGCCAGCACTGTCAGTGCACCCCCCACACAGCCAGCACTGTCAGTGCTCCCCCACACAGCCAGCACTGTCAATGCTCCCCCCACACAGCCAGCACTGTCAGTGCTCCCCACACAGCCAGTACTGTCAGTGCTCCCCCCACACAGCCAGCACTGTCAGTGCTCCCACGCACAGCCAGCACTGTCAGTGCTCCCCACACACAGCAAGCACTGTCAGTGCTCCCACCACACAGCCAGCACTGTCAGTGCTCCCCCCACACAGCCAGCACTGTCAGTGCTCCCCGCACTGTCAGTGCTCCCCCACACAGCCAGAACTGTCAGTGCTCCCACCACACAGCCAGCACTGTCAGTGCTCCCACCACACAGCCAGCACTGTCAGTGCTCCCCCACACAGCCAGAACTGTCAGTGGTCCCAGCACACAGCCAGCACTTTCAGTGAGCCCCCACACAGCCAGCACTGTCAGTGCTCCCCACACAGCCAGCACTGCCAGTGCTCCCCCACACAGCCAGCCCTGTCAGTGCTCCCCACACACAGCCAGCACTGTCAGTGCTCCCACCACACAGCCAGCACTGTCAGTGCTCCCCCACACAGCCAGAACTGTCAGTGCTCCCCCGCACAGCCAGCACTGTCAGTGCTCCCCACACAGCCAGCACTGTCCGTGCTCCCAACACACAGCCAGCGCTGTCAGTGCTCCCCCACACACAGCCAGCACTGTCATTGCTCCCCCACACAGCCAGCACTGTCAGTGCTCCCCCCACACAGACAGCACTGTCAGTGCTCCCCACACACCCAGCACTGTCAGTGCTCCCCCCACACAGCCAGCACTGTCAGTGCTCCCCCACACAGCCGGCACTGGCAGTGCTCCCCCACAAAGCCAGCACTGTCAATGCTCCCACCACACAGCCGGCACTGTCTGTGCTCCCCCCACACAGCCAGCACGGTCAGTGCTCCCCCACACAGCCAGCACTGTCAGTGCTCCCCCACACAGCCAGCACTGTCAGTGCTCCCCCACACAGCCAGCACTGTCAGTGCTCCCCCACACAGCCAGCACTGTCAGTGCTCCCCCCACACAGCCAGCACTGCCAGTGCTCCCCACACAGCCAGAACTGTCAGTGCTCCCACCACACAGCAAGCACTGTCAGTGCTCCCACCACACAGCCAGCACTGTCAGTGCTCCGCCACACATTTAGCACTCTCAGTGCTCCCCACACAGCCAGCACTGTCAGTGCTCCCACCACACAGCCAGCACTGTCAGTGCTCCCCCACACAGCCAGCACTGTCAGTGCTCCCCCCACACAGCCAGCACTGCCAGTGCTCCCCCACACAGCCAGCACTGCCAGTGCTCCCACCACACAGCCAGCACTGTCAGTGCTCCCCTCCACACAGCCAGCACTGTCAGTGCTCCCCCACACAGCCAGCACTGTCAGTGCTCCCCCCACACAGCCAGCACTGTCAGTGCTCCCCACACAGCCAGCACTGTCAGTGCTCCCCCACACAGTCAGCACTGTCAGTGCTCCCCCACACAGCCAGCACTGTCAGTGCTCCCCCACACAGCCAGCACTGTCAGTGCTCCCACCACACAGTCAGCACTGTCAGTGCTCCCCCCACACAGTCAGCACTGTCAGTGCTCCCCCCACACAGCCAGCACTGTCAGTGCTCCCCCACACAGTCACCACTGTCAGTGCTCGTCCACACAGCCAGCACTGTCAGTGCTCCCACCACACAGCCAGCACTGTCAGTGCTCCGTCCACACAGCCAGCACTGTCAGTGCTCCCACCACACAGCCAGCACTGTCAGTGCTCCCAGCACTGTCAGTGCTCCCCCACACAGCCAGAACTGTCAGTGCTCCCACCACACAGCCAGCACTGTCAGTGCTCCCACCACACAGCCAGCACTGTCAGTGCTCCCCCACACAGCCAGAACTGTCAGTGGTCCCAGCACACAGCCAGCACTGTCAGTGAGCCCCCACACAGCCAGCACTGTCAGTGCTCCCCACACAGCCAGCACTGCCAGTGCTCCCCCACACAGCCAGCCCTGTCAGTGCTCCCCACACACAGCCAGCACTGTCAGTGCTCCCACCACACAGCCAGCACTGCCAGTGCTCCCCACACAGCCAGAACTGTCAGTGCTCCCACCACACAGCAAGCACTGTCAGTGCTCCCACCACACAGCCAGCACTGTCAGTGCTCCGCCACACATCCAGCACTCTCAGTGCTCCCCCACACAGCCAGCACTGTCAGTGCTCCCACCACACAGCCAGCACTGTCAGTGCTCCCCCACACAGCCAGCACTGTCAGTGCTCCCCCCACACAGACAGCACTGTCAGTGCTCCCCACACACCCAGCACTGTCAGTGCTCCCCCACACAGCCAGCACTGTCAGTGCTCCCCCACACAGCCGGCACTGGCAGTGCTCCCCCACACAGCCAGCACTGTCAATGCTCCCACCACACAGCCGGCACTGTCTGTGCTCCCCCCACACAGCCAGCACGGTCAGTGCTCCCCCACACAGCCAGCACTGTCAGTGCTCCCCCACACAGCCAGCACTGTCAGTGCTCCCCCACACAGCCAGCACTGTCAGTGCTCCCCCACACAGCCAGCACTGTCAGTGCTCCCCCCACACAGCCAGCACTGCCAGTGCTCCCCACACAGCCAGAACTGTCAGTGCTCCCACCACACAGCAAGCACTGTCAGTGCTCCCACCACACAGCCAGCACTGTCAGTGCTCCGCCACACATCCAGCACTCTCAGTGCTCCCCCACACAGCCAGCACTGTCAGTGCTCCCAGCACACAGCCAGCACAGTCAGTGCTCCCCCACACAGCCAGCACTGTCAGTGCTCCCCCCACACAGCCAGCACTGGCAGTGCTCCCCCACACAGCCAGCACTGTCAGTGCTCCCCCACACAGCCAGCACTGCCAGTGCTCCCCACACAGCCAGAACTGTCAGTGCTCCCACCACACAGCAAGCACTGTCAGTGCTCCCACCACACAGCCAGCACTGTCAGTGCTCCGCCACACATCCAGCACTCTCAGTGCTCCCCCACACAGCCAGCACTGTCAGTGCTCCCACCACACAGCCAGCACTGTCAGTGCTCCCCCACACAGCCAGCACTGTCAGTGCTCCCCCCCACACAGCCAGCACTGCCAGTGCTCCCCCCACACAGCCAGCACTGCCAGTGCTCCCACCACACAGCCAGCACTGTCAGTGCTCCCCTCCACACAGCCAGCACTGTCAGTGCTCCCCCACACAGCCAGCACTGTCAGTGCTCCCCCCACACAGCCAGCACTGTCAGTGCTCCCCACACAGCCAGCACTGTCAGTGCTCCCCCACACAGTCAGCACTGTCAGTGCTCCCCCACACAGCCAGCACTGTCAGTGCTCCCCCACACAGCCAGCACTGTCAGTGCTCCCACCACACAGTCAGCACTGTCAGTGCTCCCCCCACACAGTCAGCACTGTCAGTGCTCCCCCCACACAGCCAGCACTGTCAGTGCTCCCCCACACAGTCACCACTGTCAGTGCTCGTCCACACAGCCAGCACTGTCAGTGCTCCCACCACACAGCCAGCACTGTCAGTGCTCCGTCCACACAGCCAGCACTGTCACTGCTCCCACCACACAGCCAGCACTGTCAGTGCTCCCAGCACTGTCAGTGCTCCCCCACACAGCCAGAACTGTCAGTGCTCCCACCACACAGCCAGCACTGTCAGTGCTCCCACCACACAGCCAGCACTGTCAGTGCTCCCCCACACAGCCAGAACTGTCAGTGGTCCCAGCACACAGCCAGCACTGTCAGTGAGCCCCCACACAGCCAGCACTGTCAGTGCTCCCCACACAGCCAGCACTGCCAGTGCTCCCCCACACAGCCAGCCCTGTCAGTGCTCCCCACACACAGCCAGCACTGTCAGTGCTCCCACCACACAGCCAGCACTGTCAGTGCTCCCCCCCACACAGCCAGAACTGTCAGTGCTCCCCCGCACAGCCAGCACTGTCAGTGCTCCCCACACAGCCAGCACTGTCCGTGCTCCCAACACACAGCCAGCGCTGTCAGTGCTCCCCCACACACAGCCAGCACTGTCATTGCTCCCCCACACAGCCAGCACTGTCAGTGCTCCCCCCAAACAGACAGCACTGTCAGTGCTCCCCACACACCCAGCACTGTCAGTGCTCCCCCCCACACAGCCAGCACTGTCAGTGCTCCCCCACACAGCCGGCACTGGCAGTGCTCCCCCACACAGCCAGCACTGTCAGTGCTCCCACCACACAGCCAGCACTGTCAGTGCTCCGTCCACACAGCCAGCACTGTCAGTGCTCCCACCACACAGCCAGCACTGTCAGTGCTCCCCCCACACAGCCAGCACTGTCAGTGCTCCCCCACACAGCCAGCACTGTCAGTGCTCTCCCCACACAGCCAGCACTGTCAGTGCTCCCCCACACAGCCAGCACTGTCAGTGCTCCCACCACACAGCCAGCACTGTCAGTGCTCCCCCACACAGCCAGCACTGTCAGTGCTCCCCCCACACAGCCAGCACTGTCAGTGCTCCCACCCACACAGCCAGCACTGTCAGTGGCACCCCCGCACAGCCAGCACTGTCAGTGCTCCCCCACACAGCCAGCACCTGTCAGTGCTCCCGCCCACAGCCAACACTGTCAGTGCTCCCCAACACAGCCAGCACTGTCAGTACTCCCACCACACAGCAGCACTGTCAGTGACCCCCCCACACAGCCAGCACTGTCAGTGCTCCCCCCACACAGCCAGCACTGTCAGTGCTCTCCCCACACAGCCAGCACTGTCAGAGCTCCCCTCACACAGCCAGCACTGTCAGTGACCCCCCACACAGCCAGCAACTGTCAGTGCACCCCCCACACAGCCAGCACTGTCAGTGCTCCCCCACACAGCCAGCACTGTCAATGCTCCCCCCCACACAGCCAGCACTGTCAGTGCTCCCCACACAGGCCAGTACTGTCAGTGCTCCCCCCACACAGCCAGCACTGTCAGTGCTCCCACGCACAGCCAGCACTGTCAGTGCTCCCCACACACAGCAAGCACTGTCAGTGCTCCCCACCACCCAGCCAGCACTGTCAGTGCTCCCCCACACAGCCAGCACTGTCAGTGCTCCCCCGCACTGTCAGTGCTCCCCCCACACAGCCAGAACTGTCAGTGCTCCCTCCACACAGCCAGCACTGTCAGTGCTCCCACCACACAGCCAGCACTGTCAGTGCTCCCTCCCACACAGCCAGAACTGTCAGTGGTCCCAGCACACAGCCAGCACTTTCAGTGAGCCCCCACACAGCCAGCACTGTCAGTGCTCCCCCACACAGCCAGCACTGGCCAGTGCTCCCCCACACAGCCAGCCCTGTCAGTGCTCCCACACACAGCCAGCACTGTCAGTGCTCCCACCACACAGCCAGCACTGTCAGTGCTCCCCCACACAGCCAGAACTGTCAGTGCTCCCCCGCACAGCCAGCACTGTCAGTGCTCCCCACACAGCCAGCACTGTCCGTGCTCCCAACACACAGCCAGCGCTGTCAGTGCTCCCCCCCACACACAGCCAGCACTGTCATTGCTCCCCCACACAGCCAGCACTGTCAGTGCTCCCCCCACACAGACAGCACTGTCAGTGCTCCCCACACACCCAGCACTGTCAGTGCTCCCCCCACACAGCCAGCACTGTCAGTGCTCCCCCACACATCCGGCACTGGCAGTGCTCCCCCACAAAGCCAGCACTGTCAATGCTCCCACCACACAGCCGGCACTGTCTGTGCTCCCCCCACACAGCCAGCACGGTCAGTGCTCCCCCACACAGCCAGCACTGTCAGTGCTCCCCCACACAGCCAGCACTGTCAGTGCTCCCCACACAGCCAGCACTGTCAGTGCTCCCCCACACAGCCAGCACTGTCAGTGCTCCCCCCCACACAGGCCAGCACTGCCAGTGCTCCCCACACAGCCAGAACTGTCAGTGCTCCCACCACACAGCAAGCACTGTCAGTGCTCCCACCACACAGCCAGCACTGTCAGTGCTCCGCCACACATCCAGCACTCTCAGTGCTCCCCACACAGCCAGCACTGTCAGTGCTCCCACCACACAGCCAGCACTGTCAGTGCTCCCCCACACAGCCAGCACTGTCAGTGCTCCCCCCACACAGCCAGCACTGCCAGTGCTCCCCCACACAGCCAGCACTGCCAGTGCTCCCACCACACAGCCAGCACTGTCAGTGCTCCCCTCCACACAGCCAGCACTGTCAGTGCTCCCCCACACAGCCAGCACTGTCAGTGCTCCCCCCACACAGCCAGCACTGTCAGTGCTCCCCACACAGCCAGCACTGTCAGTGCTCCCCCCACACAGTCAGCACTGTCAGTGCTCCCCCACACAGCCAGCACTGTCAGTGCTCCCCCCACACAGCCAGCACTGTCAGTGCTCCCACCACACAGTCAGCACTGTCAGTGCTCCCCCACACAGCGTCAGCACTGTCAGTGCTCCCCCCACACAGCCAGCACTGTCAGTGCTCCCCCCACACAGTCACCACTGTCAGTGCTCGTCCACACAGCCAGCACTGTCAGTGCTCCCACCACACAGCCAGCACTGTCAGTGCTCCGTCCACACAGCCAGCACTGTCAGTGCTCCCACCACACAGCCAGCCACTGTCAGTGCTCCCAGCACTGTCAGTGCTCCCCCACACAGCCAGAACTGTCAGTGCTCCCACCACACAGCCAGCACTGTCAGTGCTCCCACCACACAGCCAGCACTGTCAGTGCTCCCCCACACAGCCAGAACTGTCAGTGGTCCCAGCACACAGCCAGCACTGTCAGTGAGCCCCCACACAGCCAGCACTGTCAGTGCTCCCCACACAGCCAGCACTGCCAGTGCTCCCCCACACAGCCAGCCCTGTCAGTGCTCCCCACACACAGCCAGCACTGTCAGTGCTCCCACCACACAGCCAGCACTGTCAGTGCTCCCCCCACACAGCCAGAACTGTCAGTGCTCCCCCGCACAGCCAGCACTGTCAGTGCTCCCCACACAGCCAGCACTGTCCGTGCTCCCAACACACAGCCAGCGCTGTCAGTGCTCCCCCACACACAGCCAGCACTGTCATTGCTCCCCCACACAGCTAGCACTGTCAGTGCTCCCCCCACACAGACAGCACTGTCAGTGCTCCCCACACACCCAGCACTGTCAGTGCTCCCCCCACACAGCCAGCACTGTCAGTGCTCCCCCACACAGCCGGCACTGGCAGTGCTCCCCCACACAGCCAGCACTGTCAATGCTCCCACCACACAGCCGGCACTGTCTGTGCTCCCCCCACACAGCCAGCACGGTCAGTGCTCCCCCACACAGCCAGCACTGTCAGTGCTCCCCCACACAGACAGCACTGTCAGTGCTCCCCACACAGCCAGCACTGTCAGTGCTCCCCCACACAGCCAGCACTGTCAGTGCTCCCCCCACACAGCCAGCACTGCCAGTGCTCCCCACACAGCCAGAACTGTCAGTGCTCCCACCACACAGCAAGCACTATCAGTGCTCCCACCACACAGCCAGCACTGTCAGTGCTCCGCCACACATCCAGCACTCTCAGTGCTCCCCCACACAGCCAGCACTGTCAGTGCTCCCACCACACAGCCAGCACTGTCAGTGCTCCCCACACAGCCAGCACTGTCAGTGCTCCCCCCACACAGCCAGCACTGCCAGTGCTCCCCCACACAGCCAGCACTGCCAGTGCTCCCACCACACAGCCAGCACTGTCAGTGCTCCCCTCCACACAGCCAGCACTGTCAGTGCTCCCCCACACAGCCAGCACTGTCGGTGCTCCCCCCACACAGCCAGCACTGTCAGTGCTCCCCACACAGCCAGCACTGTCAATGCTCCCCCACACAGTCAGCACTGTCAGTGCTCCCCCACACAGCCAGCACTGTCAGTGCTCCCCCACACAGCCAGCACTGTCAGTGCTCCCACCACACAGTCAGCACTGTCAGTGCTCCCCCCACACAGTCAGCACTGTCAGTGCTCCCCCCACACAGCCAGCACTGTCAGTGCTCCCCCACACAGTCACCACTGTCAGTGCTCGTCCACACAGCCAGCACTGTCAGTGCTCCCACCACACAGCCAGCACTGTCAGTGCTCCGTCCACACAGCCAGCACTGTCAGTGCTCCCACCACACAGCCAGCACTGTCAGTGCTCCCCCCACACAGCCAGCACTGTCAGTGCTCCCCCACACAGCCAGCACTGTCAGTGCTCTCCCCACACAGCCAGCACTGTCAGTGCTCCCACCACACAGCCAGCACTGTCAGTGCTCCCCCACACAGCCAGCACTGTCAGTGCTCCCACCACACAGCCAGCACTGTCAGTGCTCCCCACACACCCAGCACTGTCAGTGCTCCCCCCACACAGCCAGCACTGTCAGTGCTCCCCCACACAGCCGGCACTGGCAGTGCTCCCCCACACAGCCGGCACTGGCAGTGCTCCCCCCACACAGCCAGCACTGTCAATGCTCCCATCACACAGCCGGCACAGTCTGTGCTCCCCCCACACAGCCAGCACTGTCAGTGCTCCCCCACACAGCCAGCACTGTCAGTGCTCCCCCACACAGCCAGCACTGTCAGTGCTCCCCACACAGCCAGAACTGTCAGTGCTCTCACCACAAAGCCAGCACTGTCAGTGCTCCCCCCACACAGCCAGCACTGTCAGTGCTCCGCCACACATCCAGCACTGTCAGTGCTCCCCCACACAGCCAGCACTGTCAGTGCTCCCTCCACACAGCCAGCACTGTCAGTGCTCCGCCACACATCCAGCACTCTCAGTGCTCCCCACACAGCCAGCACTGTCAGTGCTCCCACCACACAGCCAGCACTGTCAGTGCTCCCCCACACAGCCAGCACTGTCAGTGCTCCCCCCACACAGCCAGCACTGCCAGTGCTCCCCCACACAGCCAGCACTGCCAGTGCTCCCACCACACAGCCAGCACTGTCAGTGCTCCCCTCCACACAGCCAGCACTGTCAGTGCTCCCCCACACAGCCAGCACTGTCAGTGCTCCCCCCACACAGCCAGCACTGTCAGTGCTCCCCACACAGCCAGCACTGTCAGTGCTCCCCCACACAGTCAGCACTGTCAGTGCTCCCCCACACAGCCAGCACTGTCAGTGCTCCCCCACACAGCCAGCACTGTCAGTGCTCCCACCACACAGTCAGCACTGTCAGTGCTCCCCCCACACAGTCAGCACTGTCAGTGCTCCCCCCACACAGCCAGCACTGTCAGTGCTCCCCCACACAGTCACCACTGTCAGTGCTCGTCCACACAGCCAGCACTGTCAGTGCTCCCACCACACAGCCAGCACTGTCAGTGCTCCGTCCACACAGCCAGCACTGTCAGTGCTCCCACCACACAGCCAGCACTGTCAGTGCTCCCAGCACTGTCAGTGCTCCCCCACACAGCCAGAACTGTCAGTGCTCCCACCACACAGCCAGCACTGTCAGTGCTCCCACCACACAGCCAGCACTGTCAGTGCTCCCCCACACAGCCAGAACTGTCAGTGGTCCCAGCACACAGCCAGCACTGTCAGTGAGCCCCCACACAGCCAGCACTGTCAGTGCTCCCCACACAGCCAGCACTGCCAGTGCTCCCCCACACAGCCAGCCCTGTCAGTGCTCCCCACACACAGCCAGCACTGTCAGTGCTCCCACCACACAGCCAGCACTGTCAGTGCTCCCCCCACACAGCCAGAACTGTCAGTGCTCCCCCGCACAGCCAGCACTGTCAGTGCTCCCCACACAGCCAGCACTGTCCGTGCTCCCAACACACAGCCAGCGCTGTCAGTGCTCCCCCACACACAGCCAGCACTGTCATTGCTCCCCCACACAGCCAGCACTGTCAGTGCTCCCCCCACACAGACAGCACTGTCAGTGCTCCCCACACACCCAGCACTGTCAGTGCTCCCCCCACACAGCCAGCACTGTCAGTGCTCCCCCACACAGCCGGCACTGGCAGTGCTCCCCCACACAGCCAGCACTGTCAATGCTCCCACCACACAGCCGGCACTGTCTGTGCTCCCCCCACTGAGCCAGCACGGTCAGTGCTCCCCCACACAGCCAGCACTGTCAGTGCTCCCCCACACAGCCAGCACTGTCAGTGCTCCCCCACACAGCCAGCACTGTCAGTGCTCCCCCACACAGCCAGCACTGTCAGTGCTCCCCCCACACAGCCAGCACTGCCAGTGCTCCCCACACAGCCAGAACTGTCAGTGCTCCCACCACACAGCAAGCACTATCAGTGCTCCCACCACACAGCCAGCACTGTCAGTGCTCCGCCACACATCCAGCACTCTCAGTGCTCCCCCACACAGCCAGCACTGTCAGTGCTCCCACCACACAGCCAGCACTGTCAGTGCTCCCCACACAGCCAGCACTGTCAGTGCTCCCCCCACACAGCCAGCACTGCCAGTGCTCCCCACACAGCCAGCACTGCCAGTGCTCCCACCACACAGCCAGCACTGTCAGTGCTCCCCTCCACACAGCCAGCACTGTCAGTGCTCCCCCACACAGCCAGCACTGTCAGTGCTCCCCCCACACAGCCAGCACTGTCAGTGCTCCCCACACAGCCAGCACTGTCAATGCTCCCCCACACAGTCAGCACTGTCAGTGCTCCCCCACACAGCCAGCACTGTCAGTGCTCCCCCACACAGCCAGCACTGTCAGTGCTCCCACCACACAGTCAGCACTGTCAGTGCTCCCCCCACACAGTCAGCACTGTCAGTGCTCCCCCCACACAGCCAGCACTGTCAGTGCTCCCCCACACAGTCACCACTGTCAGTGCTCGTCCACACAGCCAGCACTGTCAGTGCTCCCACCACACAGCCAGCACTGTCAGTGCTCCGTCCACACAGCCAGCACTGTCAGTGCTCCCACCACACAGCCAGCACTGTCAGTGCTCCCCCCACACAGCCAGCACTGTCAGTGCTCCCCCACACAGCCAGCACTGTCAGTGCTCTCCCCACACAGCCAGCACTGTCAGTGCTCCCACCACACAGCCAGCACTGTCAGTGCTCCCCCACACAGCCAGCACTGTCAGTGCTCCCACCACACAGCCAGCACTGTCAGTGCTCCCCACACACCCAGCACTGTCAGTGCTCCCCCCACACAGCCAGCACTGTCAGTGCTCCCCCACACAGCCGGCACTGGCAGTGCTCCCCCACACAGCCGGCACTGGCAGTGCTCCCCCCACACAGCCAGCACTGTCAATGCTCCCATCACACAGCCGGCACTGTCTGTGCTCCCCCCACACAGCCAGCACTGTCAGTGCTCCCCCACACAGCCAGCACTGTCAGTGCTCCCCCACACAGCCAGCACTGTCAGTGCTCCCCACACAGCCAGAACTGTCAGTGCTCTCACCACAAAGCCAGCACTGTCAGTGCTCCCCCCACACAGCCAGCACTGTCAGTGCTCCGCCACACATCCAGCACTGTCAGTGCTCCCCCACACAGCCAGCACTGTCAGTGCTCCCTCCACACAGCCAGCACTGTCAGTGCTCACCCACACAGCCAGCACTGTCAGTGCTCCCCCCACACAGCCAGCACTGCCAGTGGTCCCACCACACAGCCAGCACTGTCAGTGCTCCCCACACAGCCAGCTCTGTCAGTGCTCCCCCACACAGCCAGCACTGTCAGTGCTCCCACCACACAGCCAGCACTGTCAGTGCTCCCACCACACAGCCAGCACTGTCAGTGCTCCCACCACACAGCCAGCACTGTCAGTGCTCCCCCATACAGCCAGCACTGTCAGTGCTCCCACACACAGCCAGCACTGTCAGTGCTCCCACCACACAGCCAGCACTGTCAGTGCTCCCCCCTCACAGCCAGCACTGCCAGTGCTCCCCCCACACAGCCAGCACTGTCAGTGCTCCCCCCACACAGCCAGCACTGTCAGTGCTCCCCCACACAGCCAGCACTGTCAGTGCTCCCACCACACAGCCAGCACTGACAGTGCTCCCCCACACAGCCAGCACTGTCAGTGCTCCCCCCACACAGCCAGCACTGCCAGTGCTCCCCCACACAGCCAACACTGCCAGTGCTCCCACCACACAGCCAGCACTGTCAGTGCTCCCCTCCACACAGCCAGCACTGTCAGTGCTCCCCCACACAGCCAGCACTGTCAGTGCTCCCCCCACACAGTCAGCACTGTCAGTGCTCCCCACACAGCCAGCACTGTCAGTGCTCCCCCCACACAGCCAGCACTGTCAGTGCTTCCACCACACAGACAGCCCTGTCAGTGCTCCCCCACACAGCCAGCACTGTCAGTGCTCCCTCCACACAGCCAGCACTGTCAGTGCTCACCCACACAGCCAGCACTGTCAGTGCTCCCCCCACACAGCCAGCACTGCCAGTGGTCCCACCACACAGCCAGCACTGTCAGTGCTCCCCACACAGCCAGCTCTGTCAGTGCTCCCCCACACAGCCAGCACTGTCAGTGCTCCCACCACACAGCCAGCACTGTCAGTGCTCCCACCACACAGCCAGCACTGTCAGTGCTCCCACCACACAGCCAGCACTGTCAGTGCTCCCCCATACAGCCAGCACTGTCAGTGCTCCCACACACAGCCAGCACTGTCAGTGCTCCCACCACACAGCCAGCACTGTCAGTGCTCCCCCCACACAGCCAGCACTGCCAGTGCTCCCCCCACACAGCCAGCACTGTCAGTGCTCCCCCCACACAGCCAGCACTGTCAGTGCTCCCCCACACAGCCAGCACTGTCAGTGCTCCCACCACACAGCCAGCACTGACAGTGCTCCCCCACACAGCCAGCACTGTCAGTGCTCCCCCCACACAGCCAGCACTGCCAGTGCTCCCCCACACAGCCAGCACTGCCAGTGCTCCTACCACACAGCCAGCACTGTCAGTGCTCCCCTCCACACAGCCAGCACTGTCAGTGCTCCCCCACACAGCCAGCACTGTCAGTGCTCCCCCCACACAGCCAGCACTGTTAGTGCTCCCCACACAGCCAGCACTGTCAGTGCTCCCCCCACACAGCCAGCACTGTCAGTGCTTCCACCACACAGACAGCCCTGTCAGTGCTCCCCCACACAGCCAGCATTGTCAGTGCTCCCCCCACACAGCCAGCACTGTCAGTGCTCGCACCACACAGACAGCACTGTCAGTGCTCCCCCCACACAGTCAGCACTGTCAGTGCTCCCCCCACACAGCCAGCACTGTCAGTGCTCCCCCACACAGTCACCACTGTCAGTGCTCGTCCACACAGCCAGCACTGTCAGTGTTCCCCCCACACAGCCAGCACTGTCAGTGCTCCCACCACACAGCCAGCACTGTCAGTGCTCCCCCCACACAGTCAGCATTGTCAGTGCTCCGACCACACAGTCAGCACTGTCAGTGCTCCCCCCACACAGCCAGCACTGTCAGTGCTCCCCCACACAGCCAGCACTGTCAGTGCTCCCACCACACAGCCAGCACTGTCAGTGCTCCGTCCACACAGCCAGCACTTTCAGTGCTCCCACCACACAGCCAGCACTGTCAGTGCTCCCCCCACACAGCCAGCACTGTCAGTGCTCCCCCACACAGCCAGCACTGTCAGTGCTCTCCCCACACAGCCAGCACTGTTTGTGCTCCCACCACACAGCCAGCACTGTCAGTGCTCCCCCACACAGCCAGCACTGTCAGTGCTCCCACCACACAGCCAGCACTGTCAGTGCTCCCCCACACAGCCAGCACTGTCAGTGCTCCCCCCACACAGCCAGCACTGTCAGTGCTCCACCCACGCAGCCAGCACTGTCAGTGCACCCACGCACAGCCAGCACTGTCAGTGCTCCCCCACACAGCCAGCCCTGTCAGTGCTCCCCCGCACAGCCAACACTGTCAGTGCTCCCCAACACAGCCAGCACTGTCAGTACTCCCACCACACAGCCAGCACTGTCAGTGACCCCCCACACAGCCAGCACTGTCAGTGCTCCCCCCACACAGCCAGCACTGTCAGTGCTCTCCCACACAGCCAGCACTGTCAGAGCTCCCCTCACACAGCCAGCACTGTCAGTGAGCCCCCACACAGCCAGCACTGTCAGTGCACCCCCCACACAGCCAGCACTGTCAATGCTCCCCCCACACAGCCAGCACTGTCAGTGCTCCCCACACAGCCAGTACTGTCAGTGCTCCCCCCACACAGCCAGCACTGTCAGTGCTCCCACGCACAGCCAGCACTGTCAGTGCTCCCCACACACAGCAAGCACTGTCAGTGCTCCCACCACACAGCCAGCACTGTCAGTGCTCCCACCACACAGCCAGAACTGTCAGTGCTCCCACCACACAGCCAGCACTGGCAGTGCTCCCACCACACAGCCAGCACTGTCAGTGCTCCCCCACACAGCCAGAACTGTCAGTGGTCCCAGCACACAGCCAGCACTGTCAGTGAGCCCCCACACAGCCAGCACTGTCAGTGCTCCCCACACAGCCAGCACTGCCAGTGCTCCCCCACACAGCCAGCCCTGTCAGTGCTCCCCACACACAGCCAGCACTGTCAGTGCTCCCACCACACAGCCAGCACTGTCAGTGCTCCCCCACACAGCCAGAACTGTCAGTGCTCCCCCGCACAACCAGCACTGTCAGTGCTCCCCTCACAGCCAGCACTGTCCGTGCTCCCAACACACAGCCAGCGTAGTCAGTGCTACCCCACACACAGCCAGCACTGTCATTGCTCCCCCACACAGCCAGCACTGTCAGTGCTCGCCCCACACAGACAGCACTGTCAGTGCTCCCCACACACCCAGCACTGTCAGTGCTCCCCCCACACAGCCAGCACTGTCAGTGCTCCCCCACACAGCCGGCACTGGCAGTGCTCCCCCACACAGCCAGCACTGTCAATGCTCCCACCACACAGCCGGCACTGTCTGTGCTCCCCCCACACAGCCAGCACTGTCAGTGCTCCCCCACACAGCCAGCACTGTCAGTGCTCCCCCACACAGCCAGCACTGTCAGTGCTCCCCCACACAGCCAGCACTGTCAGAGCTCCCCCACACAGCCAGCACTGTCAGTGCTCCCCCCACACAGCCAGCACTGCCAGTGCTCCCCACACAGCCAGAACTGTCAGTGCTCCCACCACACAGCAAGCACTGTCAGTGCTCCCACCACACAGCCAGCACTGTCAGTGCTCCGCCACACATCCAGCACTCTCAGTGCTCCCCCACACAGCCAGCACTGTCAGTGCTCCCACCACACAGCCAGCACTGTCAGTGCTCCCCACACAGCCAGCACTGTCAGTGCTCCCCCACACAGCCAGCACTGCCAGTGCTCCCCACACAGCCAGCAGTGCCAGTGCTCCCACCACACAGCCAGCACTGTCAGTGCTCCCCTCCACACAGCCAGCACTGTCAGTGCTCCCCCACACAGCCAGCACTGTCAGTGCTCCCCCCACACAGCCAGCACTGTCAGTGCTCCCCACACAGCCAGCACTGTCAGTGCTCCCCCCACACAGTCAGCACTGTCAGTGCTCCCCCACACAGCCAGCACTGTCAGTGCTCCCCCACACAGCCAGCACTGTCAGTGCTCCAACCACACAGTCAGCACTGTCAGTGCTCCCCCCACACAGTCAGCACTGTCAGTGCTCCCCCCACACAGCCAGCACTGTCAGTGCTCCCCCACACAGGCACCACTGTCAGTGCTCGTCCACACAGCCAGCACTGTCAGTGCTCCCACCACACAGCCAGCACTGTCAGTGCTCCGTCCACACAGCCAGCACTGTCAGTGCTCCCACCACACAGCCAGCACTGTCAGTGCTCCCCCCACACAGACAGCACTGTCAGTGCTCCCCCACACAGCCAGCACTGTCAGTGCTCTCCCCACACAGCCAGCACTTTCAGTGCTCCCCCCACACAGCCAGCACTGTCAGTGCTCCCCTACACAGCCAGCACTGTCAGTGCTCCCACCACACAGCCAGCACTGTCAGTGCTCCCCCGCACAGCCAGCACTGTCAGTGCTCCCCCCACACAGCCAGCACTGTCAGTGCTCCACCCACACAGCCAGCACTGTCAGTGCACCCACGCACAGCCAGCACTGTCAGTGCTCCCCCACACAGCCAGCCCTGTCAGTGCTCCCCCCACACAGCCAGCACTGTCAGTGCTCCCCCACACAGCCAGCACTGTCAGTGCTCCCCCGCACAGCCAACACTGTCAGTGCTCCCCAACACAGCCAGCACTGTCAGTACTCCCACCACACAGCCAGCACTGTCAGTGACCCCCCACACAGCCAGCACTGTCAGTGCTCCCCCCACACAGCCAGCACTGTCAGTGCTCTCCCACACAGCCAGCACTGTCAGAGCTCCCCTCACACAGCCAGCACTGTCAGTGACCCCCCACACAGCCAGCACTGTCAGTGCACCCCCCACACAGCCAGCACTGTCAGTGCTCCCCCACACAGCCAGCACTGTCAATGCTCCCCCCACACAGCCAGCGCTGTCAGTGCTCCCCACACAGCCAGTACTGTCAGTGCTCCCCCCACACAGCCAGCACTGTCTGTGCTCCCACGCACAGCCAGCACTGTCAGTGCTCCCCACACACAGCAAGCACTGTCAGTGCTCCCACCACACAGCCAGCACTGTCAGTGCTCCCCGCACACAGCCAGCACTGTTAGTGCTCCCAGCACTGTCAGTGCTCCCCCACACAGCCAGAACTGTCAGTGCTCCCACCACACAGCCAGCACTGTCAGTGCTCCCACCACACAGCCAGCACTGTCAGTGCTCCCCCACACAGCCAGAACTGTCAGTGGTCCCAGCACACAGCCAGCACTGTCAGTGCTCCCACCACACAGCCAGCACTGTCAGTGCTCCCCCACACAGCCAGCACTGTCACTGCTCCCCCACACAGCCAGCACTGCCAGTGCTCCCCACACAGCCAGCACTGCCAGTGCTCCCACCACACAGCCAGCCCTGTCAGTGCTCCCCTCCACACAGCCAGCACTGTCAGTGCTCCCCCACACAGCCAGCACTGTCAGTGCTCCCCCCACACAGCCAGCACTGTCAGTGCTCCCCACACAGCCAGCACTGTCAGTGCTCCCCCCACACAGTCAGCACTGTCAGTGCTCCCCCACACAGCCAGCACTGTCAGTGCTCCCCCACACAGCCAGCACTGTCAGTGCTCCAACCACACAGTCAGCACTGTCAGTGCTCCCCCCACACAGTCAGCACTGTCAGTGCTCCCCCCACACAGCCAGCACTGTCAGTGCTCCCCCACACAGGCACCACTGTCAGTGCTCGTCCACACAGCCAGCACTGTCAGTGCTCCCACCACACAGCCAGCACTGTCAGTGCTCCGTCCACACAGCCAGCACTGTCAGTGCTCCCACCACACAGCCAGCACTGTCAGTGCTCCCCCCACACAGCCAGCACTGTCAGTGCTCCCCCACACAGCCAGCACTGTCAGTGCTCTCCCCACACAGCCAGCACTGTCAGTGCTCCCACCACACAGCCAGCACTGTCAGTGCTCCCCTACACAGCCAGCACTGTCAGTGCTCCCACCACACAGCCAGCACTGTCAGTGCTCCCCCGCACAGCCAGCACTGTCAGTGCTCCCCCCACACAGCCAGCACTGTCAGTGCTCCACCCACACAGCCAGCACTGTCAGTGCACCCACGCACAGCCAGCACTGTCAGTGCTCCCCCACACAGCCAGCCCTGTCAGTGCTCCCCCCACACAGCCAGCACTGTCAGTGCTCCCCCACACAGCCAGCACTGTCAGTGCTCCCCCGCACAGCCAACACTGTCAGTGCTCCCCAACACAGCCAGCACTGTCAGTACTCCCACCACACAGCCAGCACTGTCAGTGACCCCCCACACAGCCAGCACTGTCAGTGCTCCCCCACACAGCCAGCACTGTCAGTGCTCTCCCACACAGCCAGCACTGTCAGAGCTCCCCTCACACAGCCAGCACTGTCAGTGACCCCCCACACAGCCAGCACTGTCAGTGCACCCCCCACACAGCCAGCACTGTCAGTGCTCCCCCACACAGCCAGCACTGTCAATGCTCCCCCCACACAGCCAGCACTGTCAGTGCTCCCCACACAGCCAGTACTGTCAGTGCTCCCCCCACACAGCCAGCACTGTCAGTGCTCCCACGCACAGCCAGCACTGTCAGTGCTCCCCACACACAGCAAGCACTGTCAGTGCTCCCACCACACAGCCAGCACTGTCAGTGCTCCCCCCACACAGCCAGCACTGTTAGTGCTCCCAGCACTGTCAGTGCTCCCCCACACAGCCAGAACTGTCAGTGCTCCCACCACACAGCCAGCACTGTCAGTGCTCCCACCACACAGCCAGCACTGTCAGTGCTCCCCCACACAGCCAGAACTGTCAGTGGTCCCAGCACACAGCCAGCACTGTCAGTGAGCCCCCACACAGCCAGCACTGTCAGTGCTCCCCACACAGCCAGCACTGCCAGTGCTCCCCCACACAGCCAGCCCTGTCAGTGCTCCCCACACACAGCCAGCACTGTCAGTGCTCCCACCACACAGCCAGCACTGTCAGTGCTCCCCCCACACAGCCAGAACTGTCAGTGCTCCCCCGCACAGCCAGCACTGTCAGTGCTCCCCACACAGCCAGCACTGTCCGTGCTCCCAACACACAGCCAGCGCTGTCAGTGCTCCCCCACACACAGCCAGCACTGTCATTGCTCCCCCACATAGCCAGCACTGTCAGTGCTCCCCCACACAGACAGCACTGTCAGTGCTCCCCACACACCCAGCACTGTCAGTGCTCCCCCCACACAGCCAGCACTGTCAGTGCTCCCCCACACAGCCGGCACTGGCAGTGCTCCCCCCACACAGCCAGCACTGTCAATGCTCCCACCACACAGCCGGCACTGTCTGTGCTCCCCCCACACAGCCAGCACTGTCAGTGCTCCCCACACAGCCAGCACTGTCAGTGCTCCCCCACACAGCCAGCACTGTCAGTGCTCCCCCACACAGCCAGCACTGTCAGTGCTCCCCCACACAGCCAGCACTGTCAGTGCTCCCCCCACACAGCCAGCACTGCCAGTGCTCCCCACACAGCAAGAACTGTCAGTGCTCCCACCACACAGCAAGCACTGTCAGTGCTCCCCCCACACAGCCAGCACTGTCAGTGCTCCGCCACACATCCAGCACTCTCAGTGCTCCCCCACACAGCCAGCACTGTCAGTGCTCCCACCACACAGCCAGCACTGTCAGTGCTCCCCCACACAGCCAGCACTGTCAGTGCTCCCCCCACACAGCCAGCACTGCCAGTGCTCCCCCACACAGCCAGCACTGCCAGTGCTCCCACCACACAGCCAGCACTGTCAGTGCTCCCCTCCACACAGCCAGCACTGTCAGTGCTCCCCCACACAGCCAGCACTGTCAGTGCTCCCCCCACACAGCCAGCACTGTGAGTGCTCCCCACACAGCCAGCACTGTCAGTGCTCCCCCCACACAGTCAGCACTGTCAGTGCTCCCCCACACAGCCAGCACTGTCAGTGCTCCCCCACACAGCCAGCACTGTCAGTGCTCCCACCACACAGTCAGCACTGTCAGTGCTCCCCCCACACAGTCAGCACTGTCAGTGCTCCCCCCACACAGCCAGCACTGTCAGTGCTCCCCCACACAGTCACCACTGTCAGTGCTCGTCCACACAGCCAGCACTGTCAGTGCTCTCCCACACAGCCAGCACTGTCAGTGCTCTCCCACACAGCCAGCACTGTCAGAGCTCCCCTCACACAGCCAGCACTGTCAGTGACCCCCCACGCAGCCAGCACTGTCAGTTCACCCCCCACACAGCCAGCACTGTCAGTGCTCCCCCACACAGCCAGCACTGTCAATGCTCCCCCCACACAGCCAGCACTGTCAGTGCTCCCCACACAGCCAGTACTGTCAGTGCTCCCCCCACACAGCCAGCACTGTCAGTGCTCCCACGCACAGCCAGCACTGTCAGTGCTCCCCACACACAGCAAGCACTGTCAGTGCTCCCACCACACAGCCAGCACTGTCAGTGCTCCCCCCACACAGCCAGCACTGTCAGTGCTCCCAGCACTGTCAGTGCTCCCCCACACAGCCAGAACTGTCAGTGCTCCCACCACACAGCCAGCACTGGCAGTGCTCCCACCACACAGCCATCACTGTCAGTGCACCCCCACACAGCCAGAACTGTCAGTGGTCCCAGCACACAGCCAGCACTGTCAGTGAGCCCCCACACAGCCAGCACTGTCAGTGCTCCCCACACAGCCAGCACTGCCAGTGCTCCCCCACACAGCCAGCCCTGTCAGTGCTCCCCACACACAGCCAGCACTGTCAGTGCTCCCACCACACAGCCAGCACTGTCAGTGCTCCCCCACACAGCCAGAACTGTCAGTGCTCCCCCGCACAGCCAGCACTGTCAGTGCTCCCCACACAGCCAGCACTGTCCGTGCTCCCAACACACAGCCAGCGCTGTCAGTGCTCCCCCACACACAGCCAGCACTGTCATTGCTCCCCCACACAGCCAGCACTGTCAGTGCTCCCCCCACACAGACAGCACTGTCAGTGCTCCCCACACACCCAGCACTGTCAGTGCTCCCCCCACACAGCCAGCACTGTCAGTGCTCCCCCACACAGCCGGCACTGGCAGTGCTCCGCCACACAGCCAGCACTGTCAATGCTCCCACCACACAGCCGGCACTGTCTGTGCTCCCCCCACACAGCCAGCACTGTCAGTGCTCCCCCACACAGCCAGCACTGTCAGTGCTCCCCACACAGCCAGCACTGTCAGTGCTCCCCCACACAGCCAGCACTGTCAGTGCTCCCCCCACACAGCCAGCACTGCCAGTGCTCCCCACACAGCCAGAACTGTCAGTGCTCCCACCACACAGCAAGCACTGTCAGTGCTCCCACCACACAGCCAGCACTGTCAGTGCTCCGCCACACATCCAGCACTCTCAGTGCTCCCCCACACAGCCAGCATTGTCAGTGCTCCCACCACACAGCCAGCACTGTCAGTGCTCCCCCAAGCAGCCAGCACTGTCAGTGCTCCCCCACACAGCCAGCACTGCCAGTGCTCCCCACACAGCCAGCACTGCCAGTGCTCCCACCACACAGCCAGCACTGTCAGTGCTCCCCTCCACACAGCCAGCACTGTCAGTGCTCCCAAACACAGCCAGCACTGTCAGTGCTCCCCCCACACAGCCAGCACTGTCAGTGCTCCCCACACAGCCAGCACTGTCAGTGCTCCCCCCACACAGTCAGCACTGTCAGTGCTCCCCCACACAGCCAGCACTGTCAGTGCTCCCCCACACAGCCAGCACTGTCAGTGCTCCCACCACACAGTCAGCACTGTCAGTGCTCCCCCCACACAGTCAGCACTGTCAGTGCTCCCCCCACACAGCCAGCACTGTCAGTGCTCCCCCACACAGGCACCACTGTCAGTGCTCGTCCACACAGCCAGCACTGTCAGTGCTCCCACCACACAGCCAGCACTGTCAGTGCTCCGTCCACACAGCCAGCACTGTCAGTGCTCCCACCACACAGCCAGCACTGTCAGTGCTCCCCCCACACAGCCAGCACTGTCAGTGCTCCCCCACACAGCCAGCACTGTCAGTGCTCTCCCCACACAGCCAGCACTGTCAGTGCTCCCACCACACAGCCAGCACTGTCAGTGCTCCCCTACACAGCCAGCACTGTCAGTGCTCCCACCACACAGCCAGCACTGTCAGTGCTCCCCCACACAGCCAGCACTGTCAGTGCTCCCCCCACACAGCCAGCACTGTCAGTGCTCCACCCACACAGCCAGCACTGTCAGTGCACCCACGCACAGCCAGCACTGTCAGTGCTCCCCCACACAGCCAGCCCTGTCAGTGCTCCCCCCACACAGCCAGCACTGTCAGTGCTCCCCCACACAGCCAGCACTGTCAGTGCTCCCCCGCACAGCCAACACTGTCAGTGCTCTCCCACACAGCCAGCACTGTCAGAGCTCCCCTCACACAGCCAGCACTGTCAGTGACCCCCCACACAGCCAGCACTGTCAGTGCACCCCCCACACAGCCAGCACTGTCAGTGCTCCCCCACACAGCCAGCACTGTCAATGCTCCCCCCACACAGCCAGCACTGTCAGTGCTCCCCCACACAGCCAGCACTGTCAGTGCTCCCCCCACACAGCCAGCACTGTCAGTGCTCCACCCACACAGCCAGCACTGTCAGTGCACCCACGCACAGCCAGCACTGTCAGTGCTCCCCCACACAGCCAGCCCTGTCAGTGCTCCCCCACACAGCCAGCACTGTCAGTGCTCCCCCACACAGCCAGCACTGTCAGTGCTCCCCCGCACAGCCAACACTGTCAGTGCTCTCCCACACAGCCAGCACTGTCAGAGCTCCCCTCACACAGCCAGCACTGTCAGTGACCCCCCACACAGCCAGCACTGTCAGTGCACCCCCCACACAGCCAGCACTGTCAGTGCTCCCCCACACAGCCAGCACTGTCAATGCTCCCCCCACACAGCCAGCACTGTCAGTGCTCCCCACACAGCCAGTACTGTCAGTGCTCCCCCCACACAGCCAGCACTGTCAGTGCTCCCACGCACAGCCAGCACTGTCAGTGCTCCCCACACACAGCCAGAACTGTCAGTGCTCCCCCGCACAGCCAGCACTGTCAGTGCTCCCCACACAGCCAGCACTGTCCGTGCTCCCAACACACAGCCAGCGCTGTCAGTGCTCCCCCACACACAGCCAGCACTGTCATTGCTCCCCCACACAGCCAGCACTGTCAGTGCTCCCCCCACACAGACAGCACTGTCAGTGCTCCCCACACACCCAGCACTGTCAGTGCTCCCCCCACACAGCCAGCACTGTCAGTGCTCCCCCACACAGCCGGCACTGGCAGTGCTCCCCCACACAGCCAGCACTGTCAATGCTCCCACCACACAGCCGGCACTGTCTGTGCTCCCCCCACACAGCCAGCACTGTCAGTGCTCCCCCACACAGCCAGCACTGTCAGTGCTCCCCCACACAGCCAGCACTGTCAGTGCTCCCCCACACAGCCAGCACTGTCAGTGCTCCCCACACAGCCAGCACTGTCAGTGCTCCCCCCACACAGCCAGCACTGCCAGTGCTCCCCACACAGCCAGAACTGTCAGTGCTCCCACCACACAGCAAGCACTGTCAGTGCTCCCACCACACAGCCAGCACTGTCAGTGCTCCGCCACACATCCAGCACTCTCAGTGCTCCCCCACACAGCCAGCATTGTCAGTGCTCCCACCACACAGCCAGCACTGTCAGTGCTCCCCCACACAGCCAGCACTGTCAGTGCTCCCCCACACAGCCAGCACTGCCAGTGCTCCCCCACACAGCCAGCACTGCCAGTGCTCCCACCACACAGCCAGCACTGTCAGTGCTCCCCTCCACACAGCCAGCACTGTCAGTGCTCCCAAACACAGCCAGCACTGTCAGTGCTCCCCCCACACAGCCAGCACTGTCAGTGCTCCCCACACAGCCAGCACTGTCAGTGCTCCCCCCACACAGTCAGCACTGTCAGTGCTCCCCCACACAGCCAGCACTGTCAGTGCTCCCCCACACAGCCAGCACTGTCAGTGCTCCCACCACACAGTCAGCACTGTCAGTGCTCCGTCCACACAGCCAGCACTGTCAGTGCTCCCACCACACAGCCAGCACTGTCAGTGCTCCCCCCACACAACCAGCACTGTCAGTGCTCCCCCACACAGCCAGCACTGTCAGTGCTCTCCCCACACAGCGAGCACTGTCAGTGCTCCCACCACACAGCCAGCACTGTCAGTGCTCCCACCACACAGCCAGCACTGTCAGTGCTCCCCCACACAGCCAGCACTGTCAGTGCTGCCCCCACACAGCCAGCACTGTCAGTGCTCCACCCACACAGCCAGCACTGTCAGTGCACCCACGCACAGCCAGCACTGTCAGTGCTCCCCCACACAGCCAGCCCTGTCAGTGCTCCCCCCACACAGCCAGCACTGTCAGTGCTCCCCCACACAGCCAGCACTGTCAGTGCTCCCCCGCACAGCCAACACTGTCAGTGCTCCCCAACACAGCCAGCACTGTCAGTACTCCCACCACACAGCCAGCACTGTCAGTGACCCCCCACACAGCCAGCACTGTCAGTGCTCCCCCCACACAGCCAGCACTGTCAGTGCTCTCCCACACAGCCAGCACTGTCATAGCTCCCCTCACACAGCCAGCACTGTCAGTGACCCCCCACACAGCCAGCACTGTCAGTGCACCCCCCACACAGCCAGCACTGTCAGTGCTCCCCCACACAGCCAGCACTGTCAATGCTCCCCCCACACAGCCAGCACTGTCAGTGCTCCCCACACAGCCAGTACTGTCAGTGCTCCCCCCACACAGCCAGCACTGTCAGTGCTCCCACGCACAGCCAGCACTGTCAGTGCTCCCCACACACAGCAAGCACTGTCAGTGCTCCCACCACACAGCCAGCACTGTCAGTGCTCCCCCCACACAGCCAGCACTGTTAGTGCTCCCAGCACTGTCAGTGCTCCCCCACACAGCCAGAACTGTCAGTGCTCCCACCACACAGCCAGCACTGTCAGTGCTCCCACCACACAGCCAGCACTGTCAGTGCTCCCCCACACAGCCAGAACTGTCAGTGGTCCCAGCACACAGCCAGCACTGTCAGTGAGCCCCCACACAGCCAGCACTGTCAGTGCTCCCCACACAGCCAGCACTGCCAGTGCTCCCCCACACAGCCAGCCCTGTCAGTGCTCCCCACACACAGCCAGCACTGTCAGTGCTCCCACCACACAGCCAGCACTGTCAGTGCTCCCCCCACACAGCCAGAACTGTCAGTGCTCCCCCGCACAGCCAGCACTGTCAGTGCTCCCCACACAGCCAGCACTGTCCGTGCTCCCAACACACAGCCAGCGCTGTCAGTGCTCCCCCACACACACCCAGCACTGTCAGTGCTCCCCCCACACAGCCAGCACTGTCAGTGCTCCCCCACACAGCCGGCACTGGCAGTGCTCCCCCCACACAGCCAGCACTGTCAATGCTCCCACCACACAGCCGGCACTGTCTGTGCTCCCCCCACACAGCCAGCACTGTCAGTGCTCCCCCACACAGCCAGCACTGTCAGTGCTCCCCCACACAGCCAGCACTGTCAGTGCTCCCCCACACAGCCAGCACTGTCAGTGCTCCCCCACACAGCCAGCACTGTCAGTGCTCCCCCCACACAGCCAGCACTGCCAGTGCTCCCCACACAGCCAGAACTGTCAGTGCTCCCACCACACAGCAAGCACTGTCAGTGCTCCCCCCACACAGCCAGCACTGTCTGTGCTCCGCCACACATCCAGCACTCTCAGTGCTCCCCCACACAGCCAGCACTGTCAGTGCTCCCACCACACAGCCAGCACTGTCAGTGCTCCCCCCACACAGCCAGCACTGCCAGTGCTCCCCCACACAGCCAGCACTGCCAGTGCTCCCACCACACAGCCAGCACTGTCAGTGCTCCCCTCCACACAGCCAGCACTGTCACTGCTCCCCCACACAGCCAGCACTGTCAGTGCTCCCCCCACACAGCCAGCACTGTCAGTGCTCCCCACACAGCCAGCACTGTCAGTGCACCCCCCACACAGTCAGCACTGTCAGTGCTCCCCCACACAGCCAGCACTGTCAGTGCTCCCCCACACAGCCAGCACTGTCAGTGCTCCCACCACACAGTCAGCACTGTCAGTGCTCCCCCCCACACAGTCAGCACTGTCAGTGCTCCCCCCACACAGCCAGCACTGTCAGTGCTCCCCCACACAGTCACCACCGTCAGTGCTCGTCCACACAGCCAGCACTGTCAGTGCTCTCCCACACAGCCAGCACTGTCAGTGCTCTCCCACACAGCCAGCACTGTCAGAGCTCCCCTCACACAGCCAGCACTGTCAGTGACCCCCCACGCAGCCAGCACTGTCAGTTCACCCCCCACACAGCCAGCACTGTCAGTGCTCCCCCACACAGCCAGCACTGTCAATGCTCCCCCCACACAGCCAGCACTGTCAGTGCTCCGCACACAGCCAGTACTGTCAGTGCTCCCCCCACACAGCCAGCACTGTCAGTGCTCCCACGCACAGCCAGCACTGTCAGTGCTCCCCACACACAGCAAGCACTGTCAGTGCTCCCAACACACAGCCAGCACTGTCAGTGCTCCCCCCACACAGCCAGAACTGTCAGTGCTCCCACCACACAGCCAGCACTGTCAGTGCTCCCACCACACAGCCAGCACTGTCAGTGCTCCCCCACACAGCCAGAACTGTCAGTGGTCCCAGCACACAGCCAGCACTGTCAGTGAGCCCCCACACAGCCAGCACTGTCAGTGGTCCCCACACAGCCAGCACTGCCAGTGCTCCCCCACACAGCCAGCCCTGTCAGTGCTCCCCACACACAGCCAGCACTGTCAGTGCTCCCACCACACAGCCAGCACTGTCAGTGCTAACCCCACACAGCCAGAACTGTCAGTGCTCCCCCGCACAGCCAGCACTGTCAGTGCTCCCCACACAGCCAGCACTGTCCGTGCTCCCAACACACAGCCAGCGCTGTCAGTGCTCCCCCACACACAGCCAGCACTGTCATTGCTCCCCCACACAGCCAGCACTGTCAGTGCTCCCCCACACAGACAGCACTGTCAGTGCTCCCCACACACCCAGCACTGTCAGTGCTCCCCCCACACAGCCAGCACTGTCAGTGCTCCCCCACACAGCCGGCACTGGCAGTGCTCCCCCCACACAGCCAGCACTGTCAATGCTCCCACCACACAGCCGGCACTGTCTGTGCTCCCCCCACACAGTCAGCACTGTCAGTGCTCCCCCACACAGTCAGCACTGTCAGTGCTCCCCCCACACAGCCAGCACTGTCAGTGCTCCCCCCACACAGCCAGCACTGTCAGTGCTCCGCACACAGCCAGTACTGTCAGTGCTCCCCCCACACAGCCAGCACTGTCAGTGCTCCCACGCACAGCCAGCACTGTCAGTGCTCCCCACACACAGCAAGCACTGTCAGTGCTCCCACCACACAGCCAGCACTGTCAGTGCTCCCCCCACACAGCCAGAACTGTCAGTGCTCCCACCACACAGCCAGCACTGTCAGTGCTCCCACCACACAGCCAGCACTGTCAGTGCTCCCCCACACAGCCAGAACTGTCAGTGGTCCCAGCACACAGCCAGCACTGTCAGTGAGCCCCCACACAGCCAGCACTGTCAGTGGTCCCCACACAGCCAGCACTGCCAGTGCTCCCCCACACAGCCAGCCCTGTCAGTGCTCCCCACACACAGCCAGCACTGTCAGTGCTCCCACCACACAGCCAGCACTGTCAGTGCTCCCCCCACACAGCCAGAACTGTCAGTGCTCCCCCGCACAGCCAGCACTGTCAGTGCTCCCCACACAGCCAGCACTGTCCGTGCTCCCAACACACAGCCAGCGCTGTCAGTGCTCCCCCACACACAGCCAGCACTGTCATTGCTCCCCCACACAGCCAGCACTGTCAGTGCTCCCCCACACAGACAGCACTGTCAGTGCTCCCCACACACCCAGCACTGTCAGTGCTCCCCCCACACAGCCAGCACTGTCAGTGCTCCCCCACACAGCCGGCACTGGCAGTGCTCCCCCCACACAGCCAGCACTGTCAATGCTCCCACCACACAGCCGGCACTGTCTGTGCTCCCCCCACACAGCCAGCACTGTCAGTGCTCCCCCACACAGCCAGCACTGTCAGTGCTCCCCCACACAGCCAGCACTGTCAGTGCTCCCCCACACAGCCAGCACTGTCAGTGCTCCCCCACACAGCCAGCACTGTCAGTGCTCCCCCCACACAGCCAGCACTGCCAGTGCTCCCAACACAGCCAGAACTGTGAGTGCTCCCACCACACAGCAAGCACTGTCAGTGCTCCCCCCACACAGCCAGCACTGTCAGTGCTCCGCAACACATCCAGCACTCTCAGTGCTCCCCCACACAGCCAGCACTGTCATTGCTCCCACCACACAGCCAGCACTGTCAGTGCTCCCCCACACAGCCAGCACTGTCAGTGCTCCCCCCACACAGCCAGCACTGCCAGTGCTCCCCCACACAGCCAGCACTGCCAGTGCTCCCACCACACAGCCAGCACTGTCAGTGCTCCCCTCCACACAGCCAGCACTGTCAGTGCTCCCCCACACAGCCAGGACTGTCAGTGCTCCCCCCACACAGCCAGCACTGTCAGTGCTCCCCACACAGCCAGCACTGTCAGTGCTCCCCCCACACAGTCAGCACTGTCAGTGCTCCCCCACACAGCCAGCACTGTCAGTGCTCCCCCACACAGCCAGCACTGTCAGTGCTCCCACCACACAGTCAGCACTGTCAGTGCTCCCCCCACACAGCCAGCACTGTCAGTGCTCCCCCACACAGTCACCACTGTCAGTGCTCGTCCACACAGCCAGCACTGTCAGTGTTCCCCCCACACAGCCAGCACTGTCAGTGCTCCCACCACACAGCCAGCACTGTCAGTGCTCCCCCCACACAGTCAGCACTGTCAGTGCTCCGACCACACAGTCAGCACTGTCAGTGCTCCCCCCACACAGCCAGCACTGTCAGTGCTCCCCCACACAGCCAGCACTGTCAGTGCTCCCACCACACAGCCAGCACTGTCAGTGCTCCCTCCACACAGCCAGCACTGTCAGTGCTCCCACCACACAGCCAGCACTGTCAGTGCTCCCCCACACAGCCAGCACTGTCAGTGCTCCCACCACACAGCCAGCACTGTCAGTGCTCCCACCACACAGCCAGCACTGTCAGTGCTCCCCCACACAGCCAGAACTGTCAGTGGTCCCAGCACACAGCCAGCACTGTCAGTGAGCCCCCACACAGCCAGCACTGTCAGTGCTCCCCACACAGCCAGCACTGCCAGTGCTCCCCCACACAGCCAGCCCTGTCAGTGCTCCCCACACACAGCCAGCACTGTCAGTGCTCCCACCACACAGCCAGCACTGTCAGTGCTCCCCCCACACAGCCAGAACTGTCAGTGCTCCCCCGCACAGCCAGCACTGTCAGTGCTCCCCACACAGCCAGCACTGTCCGTGCTCCCAACACACAGCCAGCGCTGTCAGTGCTCCCCCACACACAGCCAGCACTGTCATTGCTCCCCCACACAGCCAGCACTGTCAGTGCTCCCCCCACACAGACAGCACTGTCAGTGCTCCCCACACACCCAGCACTGTCAGTGCTCCCCCCACACAGCCAGCACTGTCAGTGCTCCCCCACACAGCCGGCACTGGCAGTGCTCCCCCCACACAGCCAGCACTGTCAATGCTCCCACCACACAGCCGGCACTGTCTGTGCTCCCCCCACACAGCCAGCACTGTCAGTGCTCCCCCACACAGCCAGCACTGTCAGTGCTCCCCCACACAGCCAGCACTGTCAGTGCTCCCCCACACAGCCGGCACTGTCTGTGCTCCCCCCACACAGCCAGCACTGTCAGTGCTCCCCCACACAGCCAGCACTGTCAGTGCTCCCCCACACAGCCAGCACTGTCAGTGCTCCCCCACACAGCCAGCACTGTCAGTGCTCCCCCACACAGCCAGCACTGTCAGTGCTCCCCCCACACAGCCAGCACTGCCAGTGCTCCCCACACAGCCAGAACTGTCAGTGCTCCCACCACACAGCAAGCACTGTCAGTGCTCCCCCCACACAGCCAGCACTGTCTGTGCTCCGCCACACATCCAGCACTCTCAGTGCTCCCCCACACAGCCAGCACTGTCAGTGCTCCCACCACACAGCCAGCACTGTCAGTGCTCCCCCCACACAGCCAGCACTGCCAGTGCTCCCCCACACAGCCAGCACTGCCAGTGCTCCCACCACACAGCCAGCACTGTCAGTGCTCCCCTCCACACAGCCAGCACTGTCACTGCTCCCCCACACAGCCAGCACTGTCAGTGCTCCCCCCACACAGCCAGCACTGTCAGTGCTCCCCACACAGCCAGCACTGTCAGTGCACCCCCCACACAGTCAGCACTGTCAGTGCTCCCCCACACAGCCAGCACTGTCAGTGCTCCCCCACACAGCCAGCACTGTCAGTGCTCCCACCACACAGTCAGCACTGTCAGTGCTCCCCCCCACACAGTCAGCACTGTCAGTGCTCCCCCCACACAGCCAGCACTGTCAGTGCTCCCCCACACAGTCACCACCGTCAGTGCTCGTCCACACAGCCAGCACTGTCAGTGCTCTCCCACACAGCCAGCACTGTCAGTGCTCTCCCACACAGCCAGCACTGTCAGAGCTCCCCTCACACAGCCAGCACTGTCAGTGACCCCCCACGCAGCCAGCACTGTCAGTTCACCCCCCACACAGCCAGCACTGTCAGTGCTCCCCCACACAGCCAGCACTGTCAATGCTCCCCCCACACAGCCAGCACTGTCAGTGCTCCGCACACAGCCAGTACTGTCAGTGCTCCCCCCACACAGCCAGCACTGTCAGTGCTCCCACGCACAGCCAGCACTGTCAGTGCTCCCCACACACAGCAAGCACTGTCAGTGCTCCCAACACACAGCCAGCACTGTCAGTGCTCCCCCCACACAGCCAGAACTGTCAGTGCTCCCACCACACAGCCAGCACTGTCAGTGCTCCCACCACACAGCCAGCACTGTCAGTGCTCCCCCACACAGCCAGAACTGTCAGTGGTCCCAGCACACAGCCAGCACTGTCAGTGAGCCCCCACACAGCCAGCACTGTCAGTGGTCCCCACACAGCCAGCACTGCCAGTGCTCCCCCACACAGCCAGCCCTGTCAGTGCTCCCCACACACAGCCAGCACTGTCAGTGCTCCCACCACACAGCCAGCACTGTCAGTGCTAACCCCACACAGCCAGAACTGTCAGTGCTCCCCCGCACAGCCAGCACTGTCAGTGCTCCCCACACAGCCAGCACTGTCCGTGCTCCCAACACACAGCCAGCGCTGTCAGTGCTCCCCCACACACAGCCAGCACTGTCATTGCTCCCCCACACAGCCAGCACTGTCAGTGCTCCCCCACACAGACAGCACTGTCAGTGCTCCCCACACACCCAGCACTGTCAGTGCTCCCCCCACACAGCCAGCACTGTCAGTGCTCCCCCACACAGCCGGCACTGGCAGTGCTCCCCCCACACAGCCAGCACTGTCAATGCTCCCACCACACAGCCGGCACTGTCTGTGCTCCCCCCACACAGTCAGCACTGTCAGTGCTCCCCCACACAGTCAGCACTGTCAGTGCTCCCCCCACACAGCCAGCACTGTCAGTGCTCCCCCCACACAGCCAGCACTGTCAGTGCTCCGCACACAGCCAGTACTGTCAGTGCTCCCCCCACACAGCCAGCACTGTCAGTGCTCCCACGCACAGCCAGCACTGTCAGTGCTCCCCACACACAGCAAGCACTGTCAGTGCTCCCACCACAAAGCCAGCACTGTCAGTGCTCCCCCCACACAGCCAGAACTGTCAGTGCTCCCACCACACAGCCAGCACTGTCAGTGCTCCCACCACACAGCCAGCACTGTCAGTGCTCCCCCACACAGCCAGAACTGTCAGTGGTCCCAGCACACAGCCAGCACTGTCAGTGAGCCCCCACACAGCCAGCACTGTCAGTGGTCCCCACACAGCCAGCACTGCCAGTGCTCCCCCACACAGCCAGCCCTGTCAGTGCTCCCCACACACAGCCAGCACTGTCAGTGCTCCCACCACACAGCCAGCACTGTCAGTGCTCCCCCCACACAGCCAGAACTGTCAGTGCTCCCCCGCACAGCCAGCACTGTCAGTGCTCCCCACACAGCCAGCACTGTCCGTGCTCCCAACACACAGCCAGCGCTGTCAGTGCTCCCCCACACACAGCCAGCACTGTCATTGCTCCCCCACACAGCCAGCACTGTCAGTGCTCCCCCACACAGACAGCACTGTCAGTGCTCCCCACACACCCAGCACTGTCAGTGCTCCCCCCACACAGCCAGCACTGTCAGTGCTCCCCCACACAGCCGGCACTGGCAGTGCTCCCCCCACACAGCCAGCACTGTCAATGCTCCCACCACACAGCCGGCACTGTCTGTGCTCCCCCCACACAGCCAGCACTGTCAGTGCTCCCCCACACAGCCAGCACTGTCAGTGCTCCCCCACACAGCCAGCACTGTCAGTGCTCCCCCACACAGCCAGCACTGTCAGTGCTCCCCCACACAGCCAGCACTGTCAGTGCTCCCCCCACACAGCCAGCACTGCCAGTGCTCCCAACACAGCCAGAACTGTGAGTGCTCCCACCACACAGCAAGCACTGTCAGTGCTCCCCCCACACAGCCAGCACTGTCAGTGCTCCGCAACACATCCAGCACTCTCAGTGCTCCCCCACACAGCCAGCACTGTCATTGCTCCCACCACACAGCCAGCACTGTCAGTGCTCCCCCACACAGCCAGCACTGTCAGTGCTCCCCCCACACAGCCAGCACTGCCAGTGCTCCCCCACACAGCCAGCACTGCCAGTGCTCCCACCACACAGCCAGCACTGTCAGTGCTCCCCTCCACACAGCCAGCACTGTCAGTGCTCCCCCACACAGCCAGGACTGTCAGTGCTCCCCCCACACAGCCAGCACTGTCAGTGCTCCCCACACAGCCAGCACTGTCAGTGCTCCCCCCACACAGTCAGCACTGTCAGTGCTCCCCCACACAGCCAGCACTGTCAGTGCTCCCCCACACAGCCAGCACTGTCAGTGCTCCCACCACACAGTCAGCACTGTCAGTGCTCCCCCCACACAGCCAGCACTGTCAGTGCTCCCCCACACAGTCACCACTGTCAGTGCTCGTCCACACAGCCAGCACTGTCAGTGCTCCCACCACACAGCCAGCACTGTCAGTGCTCCCCCACACAGCCAGAACTGTCAGTGGTCCCAGCACACAGCCAGCACTGTCAGTGAGCCCCCACACAGCCAGCACTGTCAGTGGTCCCCACACAGCCAGCACTGCCAGTGCTCCCCCACACAGCCAGCCCTGTCAGTGCTCCCCACACACAGCCAGCACTGTCAGTGCTCCCACCACACAGCCAGCACTGTCAGTGCTCCCCCCACACAGCCAGAACTGTCAGTGCTCCCCCGCACAGCCAGCACTGTCAGTGCTCCCCACACAGCCAGCACTGTCCGTGCTCCCAACACACAGCCAGCGCTGTCAGTGCTCCCCCACACACAGCCAGCACTGTCATTGCTCCCCCACACAGCCAGCACTGTCAGTGCTCCCCCACACAGACAGCACTGTCAGTGCTCCCCACACACCCAGCACTGTCAGTGCTCCCCCCACACAGCCAGCACTGTCAGTGCTCCCCCACACAGCCGGCACTGGCAGTGCTCCCCCCACACAGCCAGCACTGTCAATGCTCCCACCACACAGCCGGCACTGTCTGTGCTCCCCCCACACAGCCAGCACTGTCAGTGCTCCCCCACACAGCCAGCACTGTCAGTGCTCCCCCACACAGCCAGCACTGTCAGTGCTCCCCCACACAGCCAGCACTGTCAGTGCTCCCCCACACAGCCAGCACTGTCAGTGCTCCCCCCACACAGCCAGCACTGCCAGTGCTCCCAACACAGCCAGAACTGTGAGTGCTCCCACCACACAGCAAGCACTGTCAGTGCTCCCCCCACACAGCCAGCACTGTCAGTGCTCCGCAACACATCCAGCACTCTCAGTGCTCCCCCACACAGCCAGCACTGTCATTGCTCCCACCACACAGCCAGCACTGTCAGTGCTCCCCCACACAGCCAGCACTGTCAGTGCTCCCCCCACACAGCCAGCACTGCCAGTGCTCCCCCACACAGCCAGCACTGCCAGTGCTCCCACCACACAGCCAGCACTGTCAGTGCTCCCCTCCACACAGCCAGCACTGTCAGTGCTCCCCCACACAGCCAGGACTGTCAGTGCTCCCCCCACACAGCCAGCACTGTCAGTGCTCCCCACACAGCCAGCACTGTCAGTGCTCCCCCCACACAGTCAGCACTGTCAGTGCTCCCCCACACAGCCAGCACTGTCAGTGCTCCCCCACACAGCCAGCACTGTCAGTGCTCCCACCACACAGTCAGCACTGTCAGTGCTCCCCCCACACAGCCAGCACTGTCAGTGCTCCCCCACACAGTCACCACTGTCAGTGCTCGTCCACACAGCCAGCACTGTCAGTGTTCCCCCCACACAGCCAGCACTGTCAGTGCTCCCACCACACAGCCAGCACTGTCAGTGCTCCCCCCACACAGTCAGCACTGTCAGTGCTCCGACCACACAGTCAGCACTGTCAGTGCTCCCCCCACACAGCCAGCACTGTCAGTGCTCCCCCACACAGCCAGCACTGTCAGTGCTCCCACCACACAGCCAGCACTGTCAGTGCTCCCTCCACACAGCCAGCACTGTCAGTGCTCCCACCACACAGCCAGCACTGTCAGTGCTCCCCCACACAGCCAGCACTGTCAGTGCTCCCCCACACAGCCAGCACTGTCAGTGCTCTCCCCACACAGCCAGCACTGTCAGTGCTCCCACCACACAGCCAGCACTGTCAGTGCTCCCCCACACAGCCAGCACTGTCAGTGCTCCCACCACACAGCCAGCACTGTCAGTGCTCCCCCACACAGCCACACCTGTCAGTGCTCCCCCACACAGCCAGAACTGTCAGTGCTCCACCCACACAGCCAGCACTGTCAGTGCACCCCCGCACAGCCAGCACTGTCAGTGCTCCCCCACACAGCCAGCCCTGTCAGTGCTCCCCCCACACAGCCAGCACTGTCAGTGCTCCCCCACACAGCCAACACTGTCAGTGCTCCCCCGCACAGCCAGCACTGTCAGTGCTCCCCAACACAGCCAGCACTGTCAGTGCTCACACCACACAGCCAGCATTGTCAGTGAACCCCCACACAGCCAGCACTGTCAGTGCTTCCCCCACACAGCCAGCACTGTCAGTGCTCCCACCCCACAGCCAGCACTGTCAGTGATCCCACCACACAACCAGCACTGTCAGTGCTCCCTCCACACAGCCAGCACTGTCCGTGCTCCCAACACACAGCCAGCGCTGTCAGTGCTCCCCCACACACACCCAGCACTGTCAGTGCTCCCCCCACACAGCCAGCACTGTCAGTGCTCCCCCACACAGCCGGCACTGGCAGTGCTCCCCCCACACAGCCAGCACTGTCAATGCTCCCACCACACAGCCGGCACTGTCTGTGCTCCCCCCACACAGCCAGCACTGTCAGTGCTCCCCCACACAGCCAGCACTGTCAGTGCTCCCCCACACAGCCAGCACTGTCAGTGCTCCCCCACACAGCCAGCACTGTCAGTGCTCCCCCACACAGCCAGCACTGTCAGTGCTCCCCCCACACAGCCAGCACTGCCAGTGCTCCCCACACAGCCAGAACTGTCAGTGCTCCCACCACACAGCAAGCACTGTCAGTGCTCCCCCCACACAGCCAGCACTGTCTGTGCTCCGCCACACATCCAGCACTCTCAGTGCTCCCCCACACAGCCAGCACTGTCAGTGCTCCCACCACACAGCCAGCACTGTCAGTGCTCCCCCCACACAGCCAGCACTGCCAGTGCTCCCCCACACAGCCAGCACTGCCAGTGCTCCCACCACACAGCCAGCACTGTCAGTGCTCCCCTCCACACAGCCAGCACTGTCACTGCTCCCCCACACAGCCAGCACTGTCAGTGCTCCCCCCACACAGCCAGCACTGTCAGTGCTCCCCACACAGCCAGCACTGTCAGTGCACCCCCCACACAGTCAGCACTGTCAGTGCTCCCCCACACAGCCAGCACTGTCAGTGCTCCCCCACACAGCCAGCACTGTCAGTGCTCCCACCACACAGTCAGCACTGTCAGTGCTCCCCCCCACACAGTCAGCACTGTCAGTGCTCCCCCCACACAGCCAGCACTGTCAGTGCTCCCCCACACAGTCACCACCGTCAGTGCTCGTCCACACAGCCAGCACTGTCAGTGCTCTCCCACACAGCCAGCACTGTCAGTGCTCTCCCACACAGCCAGCACTGTCAGAGCTCCCCTCACACAGCCAGCACTGTCAGTGACCCCCCACGCAGCCAGCACTGTCAGTTCACCCCCCACACAGCCAGCACTGTCAGTGCTCCCCCACACAGCCAGCACTGTCAATGCTCCCCCCACACAGCCAGCACTGTCAGTGCTCCGCACACAGCCAGTACTGTCAGTGCTCCCCCCACACAGCCAGCACTGTCAGTGCTCCCACGCACAGCCAGCACTGTCAGTGCTCCCCACACACAGCAAGCACTGTCAGTGCTCCCAACACACAGCCAGCACTGTCAGTGCTCCCCCCACACAGCCAGAACTGTCAGTGCTCCCACCACACAGCCAGCACTGTCAGTGCTCCCACCACACAGCCAGCACTGTCAGTGCTCCCCCACACAGCCAGAACTGTCAGTGGTCCCAGCACACAGCCAGCACTGTCAGTGAGCCCCCACACAGCCAGCACTGTCAGTGGTCCCCACACAGCCAGCACTGCCAGTGCTCCCCCACACAGCCAGCCCTGTCAGTGCTCCCCACACACAGCCAGCACTGTCAGTGCTCCCACCACACAGCCAGCACTGTCAGTGCTAACCCCACACAGCCAGAACTGTCAGTGCTCCCCCGCACAGCCAGCACTGTCAGTGCTCCCCACACAGCCAGCACTGTCCGTGCTCCCAACACACAGCCAGCGCTGTCAGTGCTCCCCCACACACAGCCAGCACTGTCATTGCTCCCCCACACAGCCAGCACTGTCAGTGCTCCCCCACACAGACAGCACTGTCAGTGCTCCCCACACACCCAGCACTGTCAGTGCTCCCCCCACACAGCCAGCACTGTCAGTGCTCCCCCACACAGCCGGCACTGGCAGTGCTCCCCCCACACAGCCAGCACTGTCAATGCTCCCACCACACAGCCGGCACTGTCTGTGCTCCCCCCACACAGTCAGCACTGTCAGTGCTCCCCCACACAGTCAGCACTGTCAGTGCTCCCCCCACACAGCCAGCACTGTCAGTGCTCCCCCCACACAGCCAGCACTGTCAGTGCTCCGCACACAGCCAGTACTGTCAGTGCTCCCCCCACACAGCCAGCACTGTCAGTGCTCCCACGCACAGCCAGCACTGTCAGTGCTCCCCACACACAGCAAGCACTGTCAGTGCTCCCACCACACAGCCAGCACTGTCAGTGCTCCCCCACACAGCCAGAACTGTCAGTGCTCCCACCACACAGCCAGCACTGTCAGTGCTCCCACCACACAGCCAGCACTGTCAGTGCTCCCCCACACAGCCAGAACTGTCAGTGGTCCCAGCACACAGCCAGCACTGTCAGTGAGCCCCCACACAGCCAGCACTGTCAGTGGTCCCCACACAGCCAGCACTGCCAGTGCTCCCCCACACAGCCAGCCCTGTCAGTGCTCCCCACACACAGCCAGCACTGTCAGTGCTCCCACCACACAGCCAGCACTGTCAGTGCTCCCCCCACACAGCCAGAACTGTCAGTGCTCCCCCGCACAGCCAGCACTGTCAGTGCTCCCCACACAGCCAGCACTGTCCGTGCTCCCAACACACAGCCAGCGCTGTCAGTGCTCCCCCACACACAGCCAGCACTGTCATTGCTCCCCCACACAGCCAGCACTGTCAGTGCTCCCCCACACAGACAGCACTGTCAGTGCTCCCCACACACCCAGCACTGTCAGTGCTCCCCCCACACAGCCAGCACTGTCAGTGCTCCCCCACACAGCCGGCACTGGCAGTGCTCCCCCCACACAGCCAGCACTGTCAATGCTCCCACCACACAGCCGGCACTGTCTGTGCTCCCCCCACACAGCCAGCACTGTCAGTGCTCCCCCACACAGCCAGCACTGTCAGTGCTCCCCCACACAGCCAGCACTGTCAGTGCTCCCCCACACAGCCAGCACTGTCAGTGCTCCCCCACACAGCCAGCACTGTCAGTGCTCCCCCCACACAGCCAGCACTGCCAGTGCTCCCAACACAGCCAGAACTGTGAGTGCTCCCACCACACAGCAAGCACTGTCAGTGCTCCCCCCACACAGCCAGCACTGTCAGTGCTCCGCAACACATCCAGCACTCTCAGTGCTCCCCCACACAGCCAGCACTGTCATTGCTCCCACCACACAGCCAGCACTGTCAGTGCTCCCCCACACAGCCAGCACTGTCAGTGCTCCCCCCACACAGCCAGCACTGCCAGTGCTCCCCCACACAGCCAGCACTGCCAGTGCTCCCACCACACAGCCAGCACTGTCAGTGCTCCCCTCCACACAGCCAGCACTGTCAGTGCTCCCCCACACAGCCAGGACTGTCAGTGCTCCCCCCACACAGCCAGCACTGTCAGTGCTCCCCACACAGCCAGCACTGTCAGTGCTCCCCCCACACAGTCAGCACTGTCAGTGCTCCCCCACACAGCCAGCACTGTCAGTGCTCCCCCACACAGCCAGCACTGTCAGTGCTCCCACCACACAGTCAGCACTGTCAGTGCTCCCCCCACACAGCCAGCACTGTCAGTGCTCCCCCACACAGTCACCACTGTCAGTGCTCGTCCACACAGCCAGCACTGTCAGTGTTCCCCCCACACAGCCAGCACTGTCAGTGCTCCCACCACACAGCCAGCACTGTCAGTGCTCCCCCCACACAGTCAGCACTGTCAGTGCTCCGACCACACAGTCAGCACTGTCAGTGCTCCCCCCACACAGCCAGCACTGTCAGTGCTCCCCCACACAGCCAGCACTGTCAGTGCTCCCACCACACAGCCAGCACTGTCAGTGCTCCCTCCACACAGCCAGCACTGTCAGTGCTCCCACCACACAGCCAGCACTGTCAGTGCTCCCCCACACAGCCAGCACTGTCAGTGCTCCCACCACACAGCCAGCACTGTCAGTGCTCCCACCACACAGCCAGCACTGTCAGTGCTCCCCCACACAGCCAGAACTGTCAGTGGTCCCAGCACACAGCCAGCACTGTCAGTGAGCCCCCACACAGCCAGCACTGTCAGTGCTCCCCACACAGCCAGCACTGCCAGTGCTCCCCCACACAGCCAGCCCTGTCAGTGCTCCCCACACACAGCCAGCACTGTCAGTGCTCCCACCACACAGCCAGCACTGTCAGTGCTCCCCCCACACAGCCAGAACTGTCAGTGCTCCCCCGCACAGCCAGCACTGTCAGTGCTCCCCACACAGCCAGCACTGTCCGTGCTCCCAACACACAGCCAGCGCTGTCAGTGCTCCCCCACACACAGCCAGCACTGTCATTGCTCCCCCACACAGCCAGCACTGTCAGTGCTCCCCCCACACAGACAGCACTGTCAGTGCTCCCCACACACCCAGCACTGTCAGTGCTCCCCCCACACAGCCAGCACTGTCAGTGCTCCCCCACACAGCCGGCACTGGCAGTGCTCCCCCCACACAGCCAGCACTGTCAATGCTCCCACCACACAGCCGGCACTGTCTGTGCTCCCCCCACACAGCCAGCACTGTCAGTGCTCCCCCACACAGCCAGCACTGTCAGTGCTCCCCCACACAGCCAGCACTGTCAGTGCTCCCCCACACAGCCAGCACTGTCAGTGCTCCCCCACACAGCCAGCACTGTCAGTGCTCCCCCCACACAGCCAGCACTGCCAGTGCTCCCCACACAGCCAGAACTGTCAGTGCTCCCACCACACAGCAAGCACTGTCAGTGCTCCCCCCACACAGCCAGCACTGTCTGTGCTCCGCCACACATCCAGCACTCTCAGTGCTCCCCCACACAGCCAGCACTGTCAGTGCTCCCACCACACAGCCAGCACTGTCAGTGCTCCCCCCACACAGCCAGCACTGCCAGTGCTCCCCCACACAGCCAGCACTGCCAGTGCTCCCACCACACAGCCAGCACTGTCAGTGCTCCCCTCCACACAGCCAGCACTGTCACTGCTCCCCCACACAGCCAGCACTGTCAGTGCTCCCCCCACACAGCCAGCACTGTCAGTGCTCCCCACACAGCCAGCACTGTCAGTGCACCCCCCACACAGTCAGCACTGTCAGTGCTCCCCCACACAGCCAGCACTGTCAGTGCTCCCCCACACAGCCAGCACTGTCAGTGCTCCCACCACACAGTCAGCACTGTCAGTGCTCCCCCCCACACAGTCAGCACTGTCAGTGCTCCCCCCCACACAGCCAGCACTGTCAGTGCTCCCCCACACAGTCACCACCGTCAGTGCTCGTCCACACAGCCAGCACTGTCAGTGCTCTCCCACACAGCCAGCACTGTCAGTGCTCTCCCACACAGCCAGCACTGTCAGAGCTCCCCTCACACAGCCAGCACTGTCAGTGACCCCCCACGCAGCCAGCACTGTCAGTTCACCCCCCACACAGCCAGCACTGTCAGTGCTCCCCCACACAGCCAGCACTGTCAATGCTCCCCCCACACAGCCAGCACTGTCAGTGCTCCGCACACAGCCAGTACTGTCAGTGCTCCCCCCACACAGCCAGCACTGTCAGTGCTCCCACGCACAGCCAGCACTGTCAGTGCTCCCCACACACAGCAAGCACTGTCAGTGCTCCCAACACACAGCCAGCACTGTCAGTGCTCCCCCCACACAGCCAGAACTGTCAGTGCTCCCACCACACAGCCAGCACTGTCAGTGCTCCCACCACACAGCCAGCACTGTCAGTGCTCCCCCACACAGCCAGAACTGTCAGTGGTCCCAGCACACAGCCAGCACTGTCAGTGAGCCCCCACACAGCCAGCACTGTCAGTGGTCCCCACACAGCCAGCACTGCCAGTGCTCCCCCACACAGCCAGCCCTGTCAGTGCTCCCCACACACAGCCAGCACTGTCAGTGCTCCCACCACACAGCCAGCACTGTCAGTGCTAACCCCACACAGCCAGAACTGTCAGTGCTCCCCCGCACAGCCAGCACTGTCAGTGCTCCCCACACAGCCAGCACTGTCCGTGCTCCCAACACACAGCCAGCGCTGTCAGTGCTCCCCCACACACAGCCAGCACTGTCATTGCTCCCCCACACAGCCAGCACTGTCAGTGCTCCCCCACACAGACAGCACTGTCAGTGCTCCCCACACACCCAGCACTGTCAGTGCTCCCCCCACACAGCCAGCACTGTCAGTGCTCCCCCACACAGCCGGCACTGGCAGTGCTCCCCCCACACAGCCAGCACTGTCAATGCTCCCACCACACAGCCGGCACTGTCTGTGCTCCCCCCACACAGTCAGCACTGTCAGTGCTCCCCCACACAGTCAGCACTGTCAGTGCTCCCCCCACACAGCCAGCACTGTCAGTGCTCCCCCCACACAGCCAGCACTGTCAGTGCTCCGCACACAGCCAGTACTGTCAGTGCTCCCCCCACACAGCCAGCACTGTCAGTGCTCCCACGCACAGCCAGCACTGTCAGTGCTCCCCACACACAGCAAGCACTGTCAGTGCTCCCACCACACAGCCAGCACTGTCAGTGCTCCCCCCACACAGCCAGAACTGTCAGTGCTCCCACCACACAGCCAGCACTGTCAGTGCTCCCACCACACAGCCAGCACTGTCAGTGCTCCCCCACACAGCCAGAACTGTCAGTGGTCCCAGCACACAGCCAGCACTGTCAGTGAGCCCCCACACAGCCAGCACTGTCAGTGGTCCCCACACAGCCAGCACTGCCAGTGCTCCCCCACACAGCCAGCCCTGTCAGTGCTCCCCACACACAGCCAGCACTGTCAGTGCTCCCACCACACAGCCAGCACTGTCAGTGCTCCCCCCACACAGCCAGAACTGTCAGTGCTCCCCCGCACAGCCAGCACTGTCAGTGCTCCCCACACAGCCAGCACTGTCCGTGCTCCCAACACACAGCCAGCGCTGTCAGTGCTCCCCCACACACAGCCAGCACTGTCATTGCTCCCCCACACAGCCAGCACTGTCAGTGCTCCCCCACACAGACAGCACTGTCAGTGCTCCCCACACACCCAGCACTGTCAGTGCTCCCCCCACACAGCCAGCACTGTCAGTGCTCCCCCACACAGCCGGCACTGGCAGTGCTCCCCCCACACAGCCAGCACTGTCAATGCTCCCACCACACAGCCGGCACTGTCTGTGCTCCCCCCACACAGCCAGCACTGTCAGTGCTCCCCCACACAGCCAGCACTGTCAGTGCTCCCCCACACAGCCAGCACTGTCAGTGCTCCCCCACACAGCCAGCACTGTCAGTGCTCCCCCACACAGCCAGCACTGTCAGTGCTCCCCCCACACAGCCAGCACTGCCAGTGCTCCCAACACAGCCAGAACTGTGAGTGCTCCCACCACACAGCAAGCACTGTCAGTGCTCCCCCCCACACAGCCAGCACTGTCAGTGCTCCGCAACACATCCAGCACTCTCAGTGCTCCCCCACACAGCCAGCACTGTCATTGCTCCCACCACACAGCCAGCACTGTCAGTGCTCCCCCACACAGCCAGCACTGTCAGTGCTCCCCCCACACAGCCAGCACTGCCAGTGCTCCCCCACACAGCCAGCACTGCCAGTGCTCCCACCACACAGCCAGCACTGTCAGTGCTCCCCTCCACACAGCCAGCACTGTCAGTGCTCCCCCACACAGCCAGGACTGTCAGTGCTCCCCCCACACAGCCAGCACTGTCAGTGCTCCCCACACAGCCAGCACTGTCAGTGCTCCCCCCACACAGTCAGCACTGTCAGTGCTCCCCCACACAGCCAGCACTGTCAGTGCTCCCCCACACAGCCAGCACTGTCAGTGCTCCCACCACACAGTCAGCACTGTCAGTGCTCCCCCCACACAGCCAGCACTGTCAGTGCTCCCCCACACAGTCACCACTGTCAGTGCTCGTCCACACAGCCAGCACTGTCAGTGTTCCCCCCACACAGCCAGCACTGTCAGTGCTCCCACCACACAGCCAGCACTGTCAGTGCTCCCCCCACACAGTCAGCACTGTCAGTGCTCCGACCACACAGTCAGCACTGTCAGTGCTCCCCCCACACAGCCAGCACTGTCAGTGCTCCCCCACACAGCCAGCACTGTCAGTGCTCCCACCACACAGCCAGCACTGTCAGTGCTCCCTCCACACAGCCAGCACTGTCAGTGCTCCCACCACACAGCCAGCACTGTCAGTGCTCCCCCACACAGCCAGCACTGTCAGTGCTCCCCCACACAGCCAGCACTGTCAGTGCTCTCCCCACACAGCCAGCACTGTCAGTGCTCCCACCACACAGCCAGCACTGTCAGTGCTCCCCCACACAGCCAGCACTGTCAGTGCTCCCACCACACAGCCAGCACTGTCAGTGCTCCCCCACACAGCCACACCTGTCAGTGCTCCCCCACACAGCCAGAACTGTCAGTGCTCCACCCACACAGCCAGCACTGTCAGTGCACCCCCGCACAGCCAGCACTGTCAGTGCTCCCCCACACAGCCAGCCCTGTCAGTGCTCCCCCCACACAGCCAGCACTGTCAGTGCTCCCCCACACAGCCAACACTGTCAGTGCTCCCCCGCACAGCCAGCACTGTCAGTGCTCCCCAACACAGCCAGCACTGTCAGTGCTCACACCACACAGCCAGCATTGTCAGTGAACCCCCACACAGCCAGCACTGTCAGTGCTTCCCCCACACAGCCAGCACTGTCAGTGCTCCCACCCCACAGCCAGCACTGTCAGTGATCCCACCACACAACCAGCACTGTCAGTGCTCCCTCCACACAGCCAGCACTGTCAGTGCTCCCCCCACACAGCCAGCACTGTCAGTGCTCCCCCCACACAGCCAGCACTGTCAGTGCTCCCCACACACAGCCAGCACTGTCAATGCTCCCACCACACAGCCAGCACTGTCAGTGCTCCCCCCACACAGACAGCACTATCACTGCTCCCCCACACAGCCAGCACTGTCAGTGCTCCCCCCACACAACCAGCACTGTCAGTGCTCTCCCCACACATCCAGCACTGTCAGTGCTCCCACCACACAGCCAGCACTGTCAGTGCTCCCCCACACAGCCAGCACTGTCGGTGCTCCCCCCACACAGCCATCACTGTCAGTGCTCCCCCATACAGCCAGCACTGTCAGTGCGCACACACACAGCCAGAACTGTCAGTGCTCCCACCACACAGCCAGCACTGTCAGTGACCCCCCACACAGCCAGCACTGTCAGTGCTCCCCACACAGCCAGCACTGTCAGTGCTCCCCCCACACAGTCAGCACTGTCAGTGCTCCCCCACACAGCCAGCACTGTCAGTGCTCCCCCACACAGCCAGCACTGTCAGTGCTCCCACCACACAGTCAGCACTGTCAGTGCTCCCCCACACAGTCAGCACTGTCAGTGCTCCCCCCACACAGCCAGCACTGTCAGTGCTCCCCACACAGTCACCACTGTCAGTGCTCGTCCACACAGCCAGCACTGTCAGTGTTCCCCCCACACAGCCAGCACTGTCAGTGCTCCCACCACACAGCCAGCACTGTCAGTGCTCCCCCCACACAGTCAGCACTGTCAGTGCTCCGACCACACAGTCAGCACTGTCAGTGCTCCCCCCCACACAGCCAGCACTGTCAGTGCTCCCCCACACAGCCAGCACTGTCAGTGCTCCCACCACACAGCCAGCACTGTCAGTGCTCCCTCCACACAGCCAGCACTGTCAGTGCTCCCACCACACAGCCAGCACTGTCAGTGCTCCCCCACACAGCCAGCACTGTCAGTGCTCCCCCACACAGCCAGCACTGTCAGTGCTCTCCCCACACAGCCAGCACTGTCAGTGCTCCCACCACACAGCCAGCACTGTCAGTGCTCCCCCACACAGCCAGCACTGTCAGTGCTCCCACCACACAGCCAGCACTGTCAGTGCTCCCCCACACAGCCAGCACTGTCAGTGCTCCCCCACACAGCCAGAACTGTCAGTGCTCCACCCACACAGCCAGCACTGTCAGTGCACCCCCGCACAGCCAGCACTGTCAGTGCTCCCCCACACAGCCAGCCCTGTCAGTGCTCCCCCACACAGCCAGCACTGTCAGTGCTCCCCCACACAGCCAACACTGTCAGTGCTCCCCCGCACAGCCAGCACTGTCAGTGCTCCCCAACACAGCCAGCACTGTCAGTGCTCCCACCACACAGCCAGCATTGTCAGTGAACCCCCACACAGCCAGCACTGTCAGTGCTTCCCCCACAAAGCCAGCACTGTCAGTGCTCCCACCCCACAGCCAGCACTGTCAGTGATCCCACCACACAACCAGCACTGTCAGTGCTCCCTCCACACAGCCAGCACTGTCAGTGCTCCCCCCACACAGCCAGCACTGTCAGTGCTCCCCCCACACAGCCAGCACTGTCAGTGCTCCCCACACACAGCCAGCACTGTCAATGCTCCCACCACACAGCCAGCACTGTCAGTGCTCCCCCCACACAGACAGCACTATCACTGCTCCCCCACACAGCCAGCACTGTCAGTGCTCCCCCCACACAGCCAGCACTGTCAGTGCTCTCCCCACACAGCCAGCACTGTCAGTGCTCCCACCACACAGCCAGCACTGTCAGTGCTCCCCCACACAGCCAGCACTGTCGGTGCTCCCCCCACACAGCCAGCACTGTCAGTGCTCCCCCATACAGCCAGCACTGTCAGTGCTTCCACACACAGCCAGCACTGTCAGTGCTCACACCACACAGCCAGCACTGCCAGTGACCCCCCACACAGCCAGCACTGTCAGTGCTCCTCCCACACAGCCAGCACTGTCAGTGCTCTCCCACACAGCCAGCACTGTCAGTGACCCCCCACACAGCCAGCACTGTCAGTGCACCCCACACACAGCCAGCACTGTCAGTGCTCCCCCACACAGCCAGCACTGTCAATGCTCCCCCCACACAGCCAGCACTGTCAGTGCTCCCCACACAGCCAGCACTGTCAGTGCTCCCCCACACAGCCAGCACTGTCAGTGCTCCCCCACACAGCAAGAACTGTCAGTGCTCCCACCACACAGCCAGCACTGTCAGTGCTCCCACCACACAGCCAGCACTGTTAGTGCTCCCCCACACAGCCAGAACTGTCAGTGCTCCCAGCACACAGCCAGCACTGTCCGTGCTCCCCACACTTCCAGCACTGTCAGTGCTCCCCACACAGCCAGCACTGTCAGTGCTCCCCCCACACAGCCAGCCCTGTCAGTGCTCCCCACACACAGCTAGCACTGTCAGTGCTCCCACCACACAGCCAGCACTGTCAGTGCTCCCCCCACACAGCCAGCACTGTCAGTGCTCCCCCGCACAGCCAGCACTGTCAGTGCTCCCCCCACACAGCCAGCACTGTCAGTGCTCCCCCACACAGCCAGCACTGTCAGTGCTCCCCCACACAGCCGGCACTGTCTGTGCTCCCCCCACACAGCCAGCACTGTCAGTGCTCCCCCACACAGCCAGCACTGTCAGTGCTCCCCCACACAGCCAGCACTGTCAATGCTCCCACCACACAGCCGGCACTGTCTGTGCTCCCCCCACACAGCCAGCACTGTCAGTGCTCCCCCACACAGCCAGCACTGTCAGTGCTCCCCCACACAGCCAGCACTGTCAGTGCTCCCCACACAGCCAGAACTGTCAGTGCTCCCACCACAAAGTCAGCACTGTCAGTGCTCCCCCCACACAGCCAGCACTGTCAGTGCTCCGCCACACATCCAGCACTGTCAGTGCTCCCCCACACAGCCAGCACTGTCAGTGCTCCCTCCACACAGCCAGCACTGTCAGTGCTCACCCACACAGCCAGCACTGTCAGTGCTCCTCCCACACAGCCAGCACTGCCAGTGGTCCCACCACACAGCCAGCACTGTCAGTGCTCCCCCACACAGCCAGCACTGTCAGTGCTCCCCCACACAGCCAGCACTGTCAGTGCTCCCACCACACAGCCAGCACTGTCAGTGCTCCCACCACACAGCCAGCACTGTCAGTGCTCCCACCACACAGCCAGCACTGTCAGTGCTCCCCCATACAGCCAGCACTGTCAGTGCTCCCACACACAGCCAGCACTGTCAGTGCACCCACCACACAGCCAGCACTGTCAGTGCTCCGCCCTCACAGCCAGCACTGCCAGTGCTCCCACCACACAGCCAGCACTGTCAGTGCTCCCCCCACACAGCCAGCACTGTCAGTGCTCCCCACACAGCCAGCACTGTCAGTGCTCCCACCACACAGCCAGCACTGTCAGTGCTCCCCCACACAGCCAGCACTGTCAGTGCTCCCCCCACACAGCCAGCACTGCCAGTGCTCCCCCACACAGCCAGCACTGCCAGTGCTCCCACCACACAGCCAGCACTGTCAGTGCTCCCCTCCACACAGCCAGCACTGTCAGTGCTCCCCCACACAGCCAGCACTGTCAGTGCTCCCCCCACACAGCCAGCACTGTCAGTGCTCCCCACACAGCCAGCACTGTCAGTGCTCCCCCCACACAGCCAGCACTGTCAGTGCTTCCACCACACAGACAGCCCTGTCAGTGCTCCCCACACAGCCAGCACTGTCAGTGCTCCCACCACACAGCCAGCACTGTCAGTGCTCGCACCACACAGACAGCACTGTCAGTGCTCCCCCCACACAGTCAGCACTGTCAGTGCTCCCCCCACACAGCCAGCACTGTCAGTGCTCCCCCACACAGTCACCACTGTCAGTGCTCGTCCACACAGCCAGCACTGTCAGTGTTCCCCCCCACACAGCCAGCACTGTCAGTGCTCCCACCACACAGCCAGCACTGTCAGTGCTCCCCCCACACAGTCAGCACTGTCAGTGCTCCGACCACACAGTCAGCACTGTCAGTGCTCCCCCCACACAGCCAGCACTGTCAGTGCTCCCCCACACAGCCAGCACTGTCAGTGCTCCCACCACACAGCCAGCACTGTCAGTGCTCCCTCCACACAGCCAGCACTGTCAGTGCTCCCACCACACAGCCAGCACTGTCAGTGCTCCCCCACACAGCCAGCACTGTCAGTGCTCTCCCCACACAGCCAGCACTGTCAGTGCTCCCACCACACAGCCAGCACTGTCAGTGCTCCCCCACACAGCCAGCACTGTCAGTGCTCCCACCACACAGCCAGCACTGTCAGTGCTCCCCCACACAGCCAGCACTGTCAGTGCTCCACCCACACAGCCAGCACTGTCAGTGCACCCACGCACAGCCAGCACTGTCAGTGCTCCCCCACACAGCGAGGCCTGTCAGTACTCCCCCCACACAGCCAGCACTGTCAGTGCTCCCCCACACAGCCAGCACTGTCAGTGCTCCCCCGCACAGCCAACACTGTCAGTGCTCCCCAACACAGCCAGCACTGTCAGTGCTCCCACCACACAGCCAGCACTGTCAGTGACCCCCCACACAGCCAGCACTGTCAGTGCTCCCCCCACACAGCCAGCACTGTCAGTGCTCTCCCACACAGCCAGCACTGTCAGTGACCCTCCACACAGCCAGCACTGTCAGTGCACCCCCCACACAGCCAGCACTGTCAGTGCTCCCCCACACAGCCAGCACTGTCAGTGCTCCCCCCACACAGCCAGCACTGTCAGTGCTCCCCACACAGCCAGCACTGTCAGTGCTCCCCCCACACAGCCAGCACTGTCAGTGCTTCCACCACACAGACAGCCCTGTCAGTGCTCCCCACACAGCCAGCACTGTCAGTGCTCCCCCACACAGCCAGCACTGTCAGTGCTCGCACCACACAGACAGCACTGTCAGTGCTCCCCCCACACAGTCAGCACTGTCAGTGCTCCCCCCACACAGCCAGCACTGTCAGTGCTCCCCCATACAGTCACCACTGTCAGTGCTCGTCCACACAGCCAGCACTGTCAGTGTTCCCCCCACACAGCCAGCACTGTCAGTGCTCCCACCACACAGCCAGCACTGTCAGTGCTCCCCCACACAGTCAGCACTGTCAGTGCTCCGACCACACAGTCAGCACTGTCAGTGCTCCCCCCACACAGCCAGCACTGTCAGTGCTCCCCCACACAGCCAGCACTGTCAGTGCTCCCACCACACAGCCAGCACTGTCAGTGCTCCCTCCACACAGCCAGCACTGTCAGTGCTCCCACCACACAGCCAGCACTGTCAGTGCTCCCCCACACAGCCAGCACTATCAGTGCTCTCCCCACACAGCCAGCACTGTCAGTGCTCCCACCACACAGCCAGCACTGTCAGTGCTCCCCCACACAGCCAGCACTGTCAGTGCTCCCACCACACAGCCAGCACTGTCAGTGCTCCCACCACACAGCCAGCACTGTCAGTGCTCCCCCACACAGCCAGCACTGTCAGTGCTCTCCCCACACAGCCAGCACTGTCAGTGCTCCCACCACACAGCCAGCACTGTCAGTGCTCCCCCACACAGCCAGCACTGTCAGTGCTCCCACCACACAGCCAGCACTGTCAGTGCTCCCCCACACAGCCAGCACTGTCAGTGCTCCCCCCACACAGCCAGCACTGTCAGTGCTCCACCCACACAGCCAGCACTGTCAGTGCACCCACGCACAGCCAGCACTGTCAGTGCTCCCCCACACAGCCAGGCCTGTCAGTACTCCCCCCACACAGCCAGCACTGTCAGTGCTCCCCCACACAGCCAGCACTGTCAGTGCTCCCCCGCACAGCCAACACTGTCAGTGCTCCCCAACACAGCCAGCACTGTCAGTGCTCCCACCACACAGCCAGCACTGTCAGTGACCCCCCACACAGCCAGCACTGTCAGTGCTCCCCCCACACAGCCAGCACTGTCAGTGCTCTCCCACACAGCCAGCACTGTCAGTGACCCTCCACACAGCCAGCACTGTCAGTGCACCCCCCACACAGCCAGCACTGTCAGTGCTCCCCCACACAGCCAGCACTGTCAATGCTCCCCCCACACAGCCAGCACTGTCAGTGCTCCCCACACAGCCAGCACTGTCAGTGCTCCCCCCACACAGCCAGCACTGTCAGTGCTCCCACGCACAGCCAGCACTGTCAGTGCTCCCCACACACAGCAAGCACTGTCAGTGCTCCCACCACACAGCCAGCACTGTCAGTGCTCCCCCCACACAGCCAGCACTGTCAGTGCTCCCAGCACTGTCAGTGCTCCCCCACACAGCCAGAACTGTCAGTGCTCCCACCACACAGCCAGCACTGTCAGTGCTCCCACCACACAGCCAGCACTGTCAGTGCTCCCCCACACAGCCAGAACTGTCAGTGGTCCCAGCACACAGCCAGCACTGTCAGTGAGCCCCCACACAGCCAGCACTGTCAGTGCTCCCCACACAGCCAGCACTGCCAGTGCTCCCCCCACACAGCCAGCCCTGTCAGTGCTCCCCACACACAGCCAGCACTGTCAGTGCTCCCACCACACAGCCAGCACTGTCAGTGCTCCCCCCACACAGCCAGCACTGTCAATGCTCCCACCACACAGCCGGCACTGTCTGTGCTCCCCCACACAGCCAGCACTGTCAGTGCTCCCCCACACAGCCAGCACTGTCAGTGCTCCCCCGCACAGCCAACACTGTCAGTGCTCCCCAACACAGCCAGCACTGTCAGTGCTCCCACCACACAGCCAGCACTGTCAGTGACCCCCCGCACAGCCAACACTGTCAGTGCTCCCCAACACAGCCAGCACTGTCAGTGCTCCCACCACACAGCCAGCACTGTCAGTGACCCCCCACACAGCCAGCACTGTCAGTTCTCCCCCCACACAGCCAGCACTGTCATTGCTCTCCCACACAGCCAGCACTGTCAGTGACCCTCCACACAGCCAGCACTGTCAGTGCACCCCCCACACAGCCAGCACTGTCAGTGCTCCCCCACACAGCCAGCACTGTCAATGCTCCCCCCACACAGCCAGCACTGTCAGTGCTCCCCACACAGCCAGCACTGTCAGTGCTCCCCCCACACAGCCAGCACTGTCAGTGCTCCCACGCACAGCCAGCACTGTCAGTGCTCCCCACACACAGCAAGCACTGTCAGTGCTCCCACCACACAGCCAGCACTGTCAGTGCTCCCCCCACACAGCCAGCACTGTCAGTGCTCCCAGCACTGTCAGTGCTCCCCCACACAGCCAGAACTGTCAGTGCTCCCACCACACAGCCAGCACTGTCAGTGCTCCCACCACACAGCCAGCACTGTCAGTGCTCCCCCACACAGCCAGCACTGTCAGTGGTCCCAGCACACAGCCAGCACTGTCAGTGAGCCCCCACACAGCCAGCACTGTCAGTGCTCCCCACACAGCCAGCACTGCCAGTGCTCCCCCCACACAGCCAGCCCTGTCAGTGCTCCCCACACACAGCCAGCACTGTCAGTGCTCCCACCACACAGCCAGCACTGTCAGTGCTCCCCCCACACAGCCAGAACTGTCAGTGCTCCCCCGCACAGCCAGCACTGTCAGTGCTCCCCACACAGCCAGCACTGTCCGTCCTCCCAACACACAGCCTGCGCTGTCAGTGCTCCCCCACACACAGCCAGCACTGTCATTGCTCCCCCACACAGCCAGCACTGTCAGTGCTCCCCCCACACAGCCAGCACTGTCAGTGCTCCCACCACACAGCCAGCACTGTCAGTGCTCCCCCCACACAGCCAGAACTGTCAGTGCTCCCCCGCACAGCCAGCACTGTCAGTGCTCCCCACACAGCCAGCACTGTCCGTGCTCCCAACACACAGCCTGCGCTGTCAGTGCTCCCCCACACACAGCCAGCACTGTCATTGCTCCCCCACACAGCCAGCACTGTCAGTGCTCCCCCCACACAGACAGCACTGTCAGTGCTCCCCACACACCCAGCACTGTCAGTGCTCCCCCCACACAGCCAGCACTGTCAGTGCTCCCCCACACAGCCGGCACTGGCAGTGCTCCCCCCACACAGCCAGCACTGTCAATGCTCCCACCACACAGCCGGCACTGTCTGTGCTCCCCCCACACAGCCAGCACTGTCAGTGCTCCCCCACACAGCCAGCACTGTCAGTGCTCCCCCTCACAGCCAGCACTGTCAGTGCTCCCCCACACAGCCAGCACTGTCAGTGCTCCCCCACACAGCCAGCACTGTCAGTGCTCCCCCCACACAGCCAGCACTGCCAGTGCTCCCCACACAGCCAGAACTGTCAGTGCTCCCACCACACAGCAAGCACTGTCAGTGCTCCCCCACACAGCCAGCACTGTCAGTGCTCCGCCACACATCCAGCACTCTCAGTGCTCCCCCACACAGCCAGCACTGTCAGTGCTCCCACCACACAGCCAGCACTGTCAGTGCTCCCCCACACAGCCAGCACTGTCAGTGCTCCCCCCACACAGCCAGCACTGCGAGTGCTCCCCCACACAGCCAGCACTGCCAGTGCTCCCACCACACAGCCAGCACTGTCAGTGCTCCCCTCCACACAGCCAGCACTGTCAGTGCTCCCCCACACAGCCAGCACTGTCAGTGCTCCCCCCACACAGCCAGCACTGTCAGTGCTCCCCACACAGCCAGCACTGTCAGTGCTCCCCCCACACAGTCAGCACTGTCAGTGCTCCCCCACACAGCCAGCACTGTCAGTGCTCCCCCCACACAGCCAGCACTGTCAGTGCTCCCACCACACAGTCAGCACTGTCAGTGCTCCCCCACACAGTCAGCACTGTCAGTGCTCCCCCCACACAGCCAGCACTGTCAGTGCTCCCCCACACAGTCACCACTGTCAGTGCTCGTCCACACAGCCAGCACTGTCAGTGTTCCCCCCACACAGCCAGCACTGTCAGTGCTCCCACCACACAGCCAGCACTGTCAGTGCTCCCCCCACACAGTCAGCACTGTCAGTGCTCCGACCACACAGTCAGCACTGTCAGTGCTCCCCCCACACAGCCAGCACTGTCAGTGCTCCCCCACACAGCCAGCACTGTCAGTGCTCCCACCACACAGCCAGCACTGTCAGTGCTCCCTCCACACAGCCAGCACTGTCAGTGCTCCCACCACACAGCCAGCACTGTCAGTGCTCCCCCCACACAGCCAGCACTGTCAGTGCTCCCCCACACAGCCAGCACTGTCAGTGCTCTCCCCACACAGCCAGCACTGTCAGTGCTCCCACCACACAGCCAGCACTGTCAGTGCTCCCCCACACAGCCAGCACTGTCAGTGCTCCCACCACACAGCCAGCACTGTCAGTGCTCCCCCCACACAGCCAGCACTGTCAGTGCTCGCACCACACAGACAGCACTGTCAGTGCTCCCCCCACACAGTCAGCACTGTCAGTGCTCCCCCCACACAGCCAGCACTGTCAGTGCTCCCCCACACAGTCACCACTGTCAGTGCTCGTCCACACAGCCAGCACTGTCAGTGTTCCCCCCACACAGCCAGCACTGTCAGTGCTCCCACCACACAGCCAGCACTGTCAGTGCTCCCCCCACACAGTCAGCACTGTCAGTGCTCCGACCACACAGTCAGCACTGTCAGTGCTCCCCCCACACAGCCAGCACTGTCAGTGCTCCCCCACACAGCCAGCACTGTCAGTGCTCCCACCACACAGCCAGCACTGTCAGTGCTCCCTCCACACAGCCAGCACTGTCAGTGCTCCCACCACACAGCCAGCACTGTCAGTGCTCCCCCACACAGCCAGCACTGTCAGTGCTCCCCCCACACAGCCAGCACTGCCAGTGCTCCCCCACACAGCCAGCACTGCCAGTGCTCCCACCACACAGCCAGCACTGTCAGTGCTCCCCTCCACACAGCCAGCACTGTCAGTGCTCCCCCACACAGCCAGCACTGTCAGTGCTCCCCCCACACAGCCAGCACTGTCAGTGCTCCCCACACTGCCAGCACTGTCAGTGCTCCCCCCACACAGTCAGCACTGTCAGTGCTCCCCCACACAGCCAGCACTGTCAGTGCTCCCCCCACACAGCCAGCACTGTCAGTGCTCCCACCACACAGTCAGCACTGTCAGTGCTCCCCCCACACAGTCAGCACTGTCAGTGCTCCCCCCACACAGCCAGCACTGTCAGTGCTCCCCCACACAGCCAGCACTGTCAGTGCTCCCACCACACAGCCAGCACTGTCAGTGCTCCCTCCACACAGCCAGCACTGTCAGTGCTCCCACCACACAGCCAGCACTGTCAGTGCTCCCCCCACACAGCCAGCACTGTCAGTGCTCCCCCACACAGCCAGCACTGTCAGTGCTCTCCCCACACAGCCAGCACTGTCAGTGCTCCCCCACACAGCCAGCACTGTCAGTGCTCCCACCACACAGCCAGCACTGTCAGTGCTCCCTCCACACAGCCAGCACTGTCAGTTCTCCCACCACACAGCCAGCACTGTCAGTGCTCCCCCCACACAGCCAGCACTGTCAGTGCTCCCCCACACAGCCAGCACTGTCAGTGCTCTCCCCACACAGCCAGCACTGTCAGTGCTCCCACCACACAGCCAGCACTGTCAGTGCTCCCCCACACAGCCAGCACTGTCAGTGCTCCCACCACACAGCCAGCACTGTCAGTGCTCCCCCCACACAGCCAGCACTGTCAGTGCTCGCACCACACAGACAGCACTGTCAGTGCTCCCCCCACACAGTCAGCACTGTCAGTGCTCCCCCCACACAGCCAGCACTGTCAGTGCTCCCCCACACAGTCACCACTGTCAGTGCTCGTCCACACAGCCAGCACTGTCAGTGTTCCCCCCACACAGCCAGCACTGTCAGTGCTCCCACCACACAGCCAGCACTGTCAGTGCTCCCCCCACACAGTCAGCACTGTCAGTGCTCCGACCACACAGTCAGCACTGTCAGTGCTCCCCCCACACAGCCAGCACTGTCAGTGCTCCCCCACACAGCCAGCACTGTCAGTGCTCCCACCACACAGCCAGCACTGTCAGTGCTCCCTCCACACAGCCAGCACTGTCAGTGCTCCCACCACACAGCCAGCATTGTCAGTGCTCCCCCACACAGCCAGCACTGTCAGTGCTCTCCCCACACAGCCAGCACTGTCAGTGCTCCCGCCACACAGCCAGCACTGTCAGTGCTCCCCCACACAGCCAGCACTGTCAGTTCTCCCACCACACAGCCAGCACTGTCAGTGCTCCCCCACACAGCCAGCACTGTCAGTGCTCCCCCACACAGCCAGCACTGTCAGTGCTCCACCCACACAGCCACCACTGTCAGTGCACCCACGCACAGCCAGCACTGTCAGTGCTCCCCCACACAGCCAGCTCTGTCAGTACTCCCCCCACACAGCCAGCACTGTCAGTGCTCCCCCACACAGCCAGCACTGTCAGTGCTCCCCCGCACAGCCAACACTGTCAGTGCTCCCCAACACAGCCAGCACTGTCAGTGCTCCCACCACACAGCCAGCACTGTCAGTGACCCCCCACACAGCCAGCACTGTCAGTGCTCCCCCCACACAGCCAGCACTGTCAGTGCTCTCCCACACAGCCAGCACTGTCAGTGACCCTCCACACAGCCAGCACTGTCAGTGCACCCCCCACACAGCCAGCACTGTCAGTGCTCCCCCACACAGCCAGCACTGTCAATGCTCCCCCCACACAGCCAGCACTGTCAGTGCTCCCCACACAGCCAGCACTGTCAGTGCTCCCCCCACACAGCCAGCACTGTCAGTGCTCCCACGCACAGCCAGCATTGTCAGTGCTCCCCACACACAGCAAGCACTGTCAGTGCTCCCACCACACAGCCAGCTCTGTCAGTGCTCCCCCCACACAGCCAGCACTGTCAGTGCTCCCAGCACTGTCAGTGCTCCCCCACACAGCCAGAACTGTCAGTGCTCCCACCACACAGCCAGCACTGTCAGTGCTCCCACCACACAGCCAGCACTCTCAGTGCTCCCCCACACAGCCAGTACTGTCAGTGGTCCCAGCACACAGCCAGCACTGTCAGTGAGCCCCCACACAGCCAGCACTGTCAGTGCTCCCCACACAGCCAGCACTGCCAGTGCTCCCCCCACACAGCCAGCCCTGTCAGTGCTCCCCCCACACAGCCAGCACTGTCAGTGCTCCCCCACACAGTCACCACTGTCAGTGCTCGTCCACACAGCCAGCACTGTCAGTGTTCCCCCCACACAGCCAGCACTGTCAGTGCTCCCACCACACAGCCAGCACTGTCAGTGCTCCCCCCACACAGTCAGCACTGTCAGTGCTCCGACCACACAGTCAGCACTGTCAGTGCTCCCCCCACACAGCCAGCACTGTCAGTGCTCCCCCACACAGCCAGCACTGTCAGTGCTCCCACCACACAGCCAGCACTGTCAGTGCTCCCTCCACACAGCCAGCACTGTCAGTGCTCCCACCACACAGCCAGCATTGTCAGTGCTCCCCCACACAGCCAGCACTGTCAGTGCTCTCCCCACACAGCCAGCACTGTCAGTGCTCCCGCCACACAGCCAGCACTGTCAGTGCTCCCCCACACAGCCAGCACTGTCAGTTCTCCCACCACACAGCCAGCACTGTCAGTGCTCCCCCACACAGCCAGCACTGTCAGTGCTCCCCCACACAGCCAGCACTGTCAGTGCTCCACCCACACAGCCACCACTGTCAGTGCACCCACGCACAGCCAGCACTGTCAGTGCTCCCCCACACAGCCAGCTCTGTCAGTACTCCCCCCACACAGCCAGCACTGTCAGTGCTCCCCCACACAGCCAGCACTGTCAGTGCTCCCCCGCACAGCCAACACTGTCAGTGCTCCCCAACACAGCCAGCACTGTCAGTGCTCCCACCACACAGCCAGCACTGTCAGTGACCCCCCACACAGCCAGCACTGTCAGTGCTCCCCCCACACAGCCAGCACTGTCAGTGCTCTCCCACACAGCCAGCACTGTCAGTGACCCTCCACACAGCCAGCACTGTCAGTGCACCCCCCACACAGCCAGCACTGTCAGTGCTCCCCCACACAGCCAGCACTGTCAATGCTCCCCCCACACAGCCAGCACTGTCAGTGCTCCCCACACAGCCAGCACTGTCAGTGCTCCCCCCACACAGCCAGCACTGTCAGTGCTCCCACGCACAGCCAGCATTGTCAGTGCTCCCCACACACAGCAAGCACTGTCAGTGCTCCCACCACACAGCCAGCTCTGTCAGTGCTCCCCCCACACAGCCAGCACTGTCAGTGCTCCCAGCACTGTCAGTGCTCCCCCACACAGCCAGAACTGTCAGTGCTCCCACCACACAGCCAGCACTGTCAGTGCTCCCACCACACAGCCAGCACTCTCAGTGCTCCCCCACACAGCCAGTACTGTCAGTGGTCCCAGCACACAGCCAGCACTGTCAGTGCTCCCCACACAGCCAGCACTGCCAGTGCTCCCCCCACACAGCCAGCCCTGTCAGTGCTCCCCACACACAGCCAGCACTGTCAGTGCTCCCACCACACAGCCAGCACTGTCAGTGCTCCCCCCACACAGCCAGAACTGTCAGTGCTCCCCCGCACAGCCAGCACTGTCAGTGCTCCCCACACAGCCAGCACTGTCCGTGCTCCCAACACACAGCCAGCGCTGTCAGTGCTCCCCCACACACAGCCAGCACTGTCATTGCTCCCCCACACAGCCAGCACTGTCAGTGCTCCCCCACACACACAGCACTGTCAGTGCTCCCCACACACCCAGCACTGTCAGTGCTCCCCCCACACAGCCAGCACTGTCAGTGCTCCCCCACACAGCCGGCACTGGCAGTGCTCCCCCCACACAGCCAGCACTGTCAATGCTCCCACCACACACCCGGCACTGTCTGTGCTCCCCCCACACAGCCAGCACTGTCAGTGCTCCCCCACACAGCCAGCACTGTCAGTGCTCCCCCACACAGCCAGCACTGTCAGTGCTCCCCCACACAGCCAGCACTGTCAGTGCTCCCCCACACAGCCAGCACTGTCAGTGCTCCCCCCACACAGCCAGCACTGCCAGTGCTCCCCACACAGCCAGAACTGTCAGTGCTCCCACCACACAGCAAGCACTGTCAGTGCTCCCCCACACAGCCAGCACTGTCAGTGCTCCCACCACACAGCCAGCACTGTCAGTGCTCCCCCACACAGCCAGCACTGTCAGTGCTCCCCCCACACAGCCAGCACTGCCAGTGCTCCCCCACACAGCCAGCACTGCCAGTGCTCCCACCACACAGCCAGCACTGTCAGTGCTCCCCTCCACACAGCCAGCACTGTCAGTGCTCCCCCACACAGCCAGCACTGTCAGTGCTCCCCCCACACAGCCAGCACTGTCAGTGCTCCCCACAAAGCCAGCACTGTCTGTGCTCCCCCCACACAGTCAGCACTGTCAGTGCTCCCCCACACAGCCAGCACTGTCAGTGCTCCCCCCACACAGCCAGCACTGTCAGTGCTCCCACCACACAGTCAGCACTGTCAGTGCTCCCCCCACACAGTCAGCACTGTCAGTGCTCCCCCCACACAGCCAGCACTGTCAGTGCTCCCCCACACAGTCACCACTGTCAGTGCTCGTCCACACAGCCAGCACTGTCAGTGTTCCCCCCACACAGCCAGCACTGTCAGTGCTCCCACCACACAGCCACACTGTCAGTGCTCCCCCCACACAGTCAGCACTGTCAGTGCTCCGACCACACAGTCAGCACTGTCAGTGCTCCCCCCACACAGCCAGCACTGTCAGTGCTCCCCCACACAGCCAGCACTGTCAGTGCTCCCACCACACAGCCAGCACTGTCAGTGCTCCCTCCACACAGCCAGCACTGTCAGTGCTCCCACCACACAGCCAGCACTGTCAGTGCTCCCCCCACACAGCCAGCACTGTCAGTGCTCCCCCACACAGCCAGCACTGTCAGTGCTCTCCCCACACAGCCAGCACTGTCAGTGCTCCCACCACACAGCCAGCACTGTCAGTGCTCCCCCACACAGCCAGCACTGTCAGTGCTCCCACCACACAGCCAGCACTGTCAGTGCTCCCCACACAGCCAGCACTGTCAGTGCTCCCCCCACACAGCCAGAAATGTCAGTGCTCCACCCACACAGCCAGCACTGTCAGTGCACCCCCGCACAGCCAGCACTGTCAGTGCTCCCCCACACAGCCAGCCCTGTCAGTGCTCCCCCCACACAGCCAGCACTGTCAGTGCTCAACCACACAGCCAGCACTGTCAGTGCTCCCCCGCACAGCCAGCACTGTCAGTGCTCCCCAACACAGCCAGCACTGTCAGTGCTCCCACCACACAGCCAGCACTGTCAGTGAACCCCCACACAGCCAGCACTGTCAGTGCTCCCCCCACACAGCCAGCACTGTCAGTGCTCTCCCACACAGCCAGCACTGTCAGTGACCCCCCACACAGCCAGCACTGTCAGTGCACCCCCCACACAGCCAGCACTGTCAGTGCTCCCCCACACAGCCAGCACTGTCAATGCTCCCCCCACACAGCCAGCACTGTCAGTGCTCCCCACACAGGCAGCACTGTCAGTGCTCCCCCCACACAGCCAGCACTGTCAGTGCTCCCACGCACAGCCAGCACTGTCAGTGCTCCCCACACACAGCCAGCACTGTCAGTGACCCCCCACACAGTCAGCACTGTCAGTGCTCCTCCCACACAGCAAGCACTGTCAGTGCTTCCACCACACACAGCCAGCACTGTCAGTGCTCCCCCCACACAGCCAGCACTGTCAGTGCTCCCACCACACAGCCAGCACTGTCAGTGCTCCCCCACACAGCCAGAACTGTCAGTGCTCCCACCACACAGCCAGCACTGTCAGTGCTCCCACCACACAGCCAGCACTGTCAGTGACCCCCCACACAGCCAGCACTGTCAGTGCTCCCCACACACCCAGCACTGTCAGTGCTCCCCCCACACAGCCAGCCCTGTCAGTGCTCCCCACACACAGCCAGCACTGTCAGTGCTCCCACCACACAGCCAGCACTGTCAGTGCTCCCCCCACACAGCCAGCACTGTCAGTGCTCCCCCGCACAGCCAGCACTGTCAGTGCTCCCCACACGGCCAGCACTGTCCGTGCTCCCAACACACAGCCAGCGCTGTCATTGCTCCCCCACACAGACAGCACTGTGAGTGCTCTCCACACACCCAGCACTGTCAGTGCTCCCCCACACAGCCAGCACTGTCAGTGCTCCCCCACACAGCCGACACTGGCAGTGCTCCCCCCACACAGCCAGCACTGTCAGTGCTCCCCAAACACCCAGCACTGTCAGTGCTCCCCCCACACAGCCAGCACTGTCAGTGCTCCCCCCACACAGGCAGCACTGTCAGTGCTCACCACACACCCAGCACTGTCAGTGCTCCCCCCACACAGCCAGCACTGTCAGTGCTCCCCCACACAGCCGACACTGGCAGTGCTCCCCCCACACAGCCAGCACTGTCAATGCTCCCACCACACAGCCGGCACTGTCTGTGCTCCCCCCACACAGCCAGCACTGTCAGTGCTCCCCCACACAGCCAGCACTGTCAGTGCTCCCCCACGCAGCCAGCACTGTCAGTGCTCCCCACAAGCCAGAACTGTCAGTGCTCCCACCACACAGCCAGCACTGTCAGTGCTCCCCCCCACACAGCCAGCACTGTCAGTGCTCCGCCACACAGCCAGCACTGTCAGTGCTCCCCCACACAGCCAGCACTGTCAGTGCTCCCCCCACACAGCCAGCACTGCCAGTGGTCCCACCACACAGCCAGCACTGTCAGTGCTCCCCCAAACAGCCAGCACTGTCAGTGCTCCCCCATACAGCCAGTACTGTCAGTGCTCCCACACACAGCCAGCACTGTCAGTGCTCCCACCACACAGCCAGCACTGTCAGTGCTCCCCCTCACAGCCAGCACTGCCAGTGCTCCCCCCACACAGCCAGCACTGCCAGTGCTCCCCCCACACAGCCAGCACTGTCAGTGCTCCCCCACACAGCCAGCACTGTCAGTGCTCCCACCACACAGCCAGCACTGTCAGTGCTCCCCCACACAGCCAGCACTGTCAGTGCTCCCCCCACACAGCCAGCACTGCCAGTGCTCCCCCACACAGCCAGCACTGCCAGTGCTCCCACCACACAGCCAGCACTGTCAGTGCTCCCCCCACACAGCCAGCACTGTCAGTGCTCCCCACACAGCCAGCACTGTCAGTGCTCCCCCCACACAGCCAGCACTGTCAGTGCTTCCACCACACAGACAGCCCTGTCAGTGCTCCCCCACACAGCCAGCACTGTCAGTGCTCCCCCACACAGCCAGCACTGTCAGTGCTCCCCCACACAGTCACCACTGTCAGTGCTCGTCCACACAGCCAGCACTGTCAGTGCTCCCCCCACACAGCCAGCACTGTCAGTGCTCCCACCACACAGCCAGCACTGTCAGTGCTCCCCCACACAGTCAGCACTGTCAGTGCTCCGACCACACAGTCAGCACTGTCAGTGCTCCCCCCACACAGCCAGCACTGTCAGTGCTCACCCACACAGCCAGCACTGTCAGTGCTCCCCCACACAGCCAGCACTGTCAATGCTCCCCCCACACAGCCAGCACTGTCAGTGCTCCCCACACAGCCAGCACTGTCAGTGCTCCCCCCACACAGCCAGCACTGTCAGTGCTCCCACGCACAGCCAGCATTGTCAGTGCTCCCCACACACAGCAAGCACTGTCAGTGCTCCCACCACACAGCCAGCTCTGTCAGTGCTCCCCCCACACAGCCAGCACTGTCAGTGCTCCCAGCACTGTCAGTGCTCCCCCACACAGCCAGAACTGTCAGTGCTCCCACCACACAGCCAGCACTGTCAGTGCTCCCACCACACAGCCAGCACTCTCAGTGCTCCCCCACACAGCCAGTACTGTCAGTGGTCCCAGCACACAGCCAGCACTGTCAGTGAGCCCCCACACAGCCAGCACTGTCAGTGCTCCCCACACAGCCAGCACTGCCAGTGCTCCCCCCACACAGCCAGCCCTGTCAGTGCTCCCCCCACACAGCCAGCACTGTCAGTGCTCCCCCACACAGTCACCACTGTCAGTGCTCGTCCACACAGCCAGCACTGTCAGTGTTCCCCCCACACAGCCAGCACTGTCAGTGCTCCCACCACACAGCCAGCACTGTCAGTGCTCCCCCCACACAGTCAGCACTGTCAGTGCTCCGACCACACAGTCAGCACTGTCAGTGCTCCCCCCACACAGCCAGCACTGTCAGTGCTCCCCCACACAGCCAGCACTGTCAGTGCTCCCACCACACAGCCAGCACTGTCAGTGCTCCCTCCACACAGCCAGCACTGTCAGTGCTCCCACCACACAGCCAGCATTGTCAGTGCTCCCCCACACAGCCAGCACTGTCAGTGCTCTCCCCACACAGCCAGCACTGTCAGTGCTCCCGCCACACAGCCAGCACTGTCAGTGCTCCCCCACACAGCCAGCACTGTCAGTTCTCCCACCACACAGCCAGCACTGTCAGTGCTCCCCCACACAGCCAGCACTGTCAGTGCTCCCCCACACAGCCAGCACTGTCAGTGCTCCACCCACACAGCCACCACTGTCAGTGCACCCACGCACAGCCAGCACTGTCAGTGCTCCCCCACACAGCCAGCTCTGTCAGTACTCCCCCCACACAGCCAGCACTGTCAGTGCTCCCCCACACAGCCAGCACTGTCAGTGCTCCCCCGCACAGCCAACACTGTCAGTGCTCCCCAACACAGCCAGCACTGTCAGTGCTCCCACCACACAGCCAGCACTGTCAGTGACCCCCCACACAGCCAGCACTGTCAGTGCTCCCCCCACACAGCCAGCACTGTCAGTGCTCTCCCACACAGCCAGCACTGTCAGTGACCCTCCACACAGCCAGCACTGTCAGTGCACCCCCCACACAGCCAGCACTGTCAGTGCTCCCCCACACAGCCAGCACTGTCAATGCTCCCCCCACACAGCCAGCACTGTCAGTGCTCCCCACACAGCCAGCACTGTCAGTGCTCCCCCCACACAGCCAGCACTGTCAGTGCTCCCACGCACAGCCAGCATTGTCAGTGCTCCCCACACACAGCAAGCACTGTCAGTGCTCCCACCACACAGCCAGCTCTGTCAGTGCTCCCCCCACACAGCCAGCACTGTCAGTGCTCCCAGCACTGTCAGTGCTCCCCCACACAGCCAGAACTGTCAGTGCTCCCACCACACAGCCAGCACTGTCAGTGCTCCCACCACACAGCCAGCACTCTCAGTGCTCCCCCACACAGCCAGTACTGTCAGTGGTCCCAGCACACAGCCAGCACTGTCAGTGCTCCCCACACAGCCAGCACTGCCAGTGCTCCCCCCACACAGCCAGCCCTGTCAGTGCTCCCCACACACAGCCAGCACTGTCAGTGCTCCCACCACACAGCCAGCACTGTCAGTGCTCCCCCCACACAGCCAGAACTGTCAGTGCTCCCCCGCACAGCCAGCACTGTCAGTGCTCCCCACACAGCCAGCACTGTCCGTGCTCCCAACACACAGCCAGCGCTGTCAGTGCTCCCCCACACACAGCCAGCACTGTCATTGCTCCCCCACACAGCCAGCACTGTCAGTGCTCCCCCACACACACAGCACTGTCAGTGCTCCCCACACACCCAGCACTGTCAGTGCTCCCCCCACACAGCCAGCACTGTCAGTGCTCCCCCACACAGCCGGCACTGGCAGTGCTCCCCCCACACAGCCAGCACTGTCAATGCTCCCACCACACACCCGGCACTGTCTGTGCTCCCCCCACACAGCCAGCACTGTCAGTGCTCCCCCACACAGCCAGCACTGTCAGTGCTCCCCCACACAGCCAGCACTGTCAGTGCTCCCCCACACAGCCAGCACTGTCAGTGCTCCCCCACACAGCCAGCACTGTCAGTGCTCCCCCCACACAGCCAGCACTGCCAGTGCTCCCCACACAGCCAGAACTGTCAGTGCTCCCACCACACAGCAAGCACTGTCAGTGCTCCCCCACACAGCCAGCACTGTCAGTGCTCCCACCACACAGCCAGCACTGTCAGTGCTCCCCCACACAGCCAGCACTGTCAGTGCTCCCCCCACACAGCCAGCACTGCCAGTGCTCCCCCACACAGCCAGCACTGCCAGTGCTCCCACCACACAGCCAGCACTGTCAGTGCTCCCCTCCACACAGCCAGCACTGTCAGTGCTCCCCCACACAGCCAGCACTGTCAGTGCTCCCCCCACACAGCCAGCACTGTCAGTGCTCCCCACAAAGCCAGCACTGTCTGTGCTCCCCCCACACAGTCAGCACTGTCAGTGCTCCCCCACACAGCCAGCACTGTCAGTGCTCCCCCCACACAGCCAGCACTGTCAGTGCTCCCACCACACAGTCAGCACTGTCAGTGCTCCCCCCACACAGTCAGCACTGTCAGTGCTCCCCCCACACAGCCAGCACTGTCAGTGCTCCCCCACACAGTCACCACTGTCAGTGCTCGTCCACACAGCCAGCACTGTCAGTGTTCCCCCCACACAGCCAGCACTGTCAGTGCTCCCACCACACAGCCACACTGTCAGTGCTCCCCCCACACAGTCAGCACTGTCAGTGCTCCGACCACACAGTCAGCACTGTCAGTGCTCCCCCCACACAGCCAGCACTGTCAGTGCTCCCCCACACAGCCAGCACTGTCAGTGCTCCCACCACACAGCCAGCACTGTCAGTGCTCCCTCCACACAGCCAGCACTGTCAGTGCTCCCACCACACAGCCAGCACTGTCAGTGCTCCCCCCACACAGCCAGCACTGTCAGTGCTCCCCCACACAGCCAGCACTGTCAGTGCTCTCCCCACACAGCCAGCACTGTCAGTGCTCCCACCACACAGCCAGCACTGTCAGTGCTCCCCCACACAGCCAGCACTGTCAGTGCTCCCACCACACAGCCAGCACTGTCAGTGCTCCCCACACAGCCAGCACTGTCAGTGCTCCCCCCACACAGCCAGAAATGTCAGTGCTCCACCCACACAGCCAGCACTGTCAGTGCACCCCCGCACAGCCAGCACTGTCAGTGCTCCCCCACACAGCCAGCCCTGTCAGTGCTCCCCCCACACAGCCAGCACTGTCAGTGCTCAACCACACAGCCAGCACTGTCAGTGCTCCCCCGCACAGCCAGCACTGTCAGTGCTCCCCAACACAGCCAGCACTGTCAGTGCTCCCACCACACAGCCAGCACTGTCAGTGAACCCCCACACAGCCAGCACTGTCAGTGCTCCCCCCACACAGCCAGCACTGTCAGTGCTCTCCCACACAGCCAGCACTGTCAGTGACCCCCCACACAGCCAGCACTGTCAGTGCACCCCCCACACAGCCAGCACTGTCAGTGCTCCCCCACACAGCCAGCACTGTCAATGCTCCCCCCACACAGCCAGCACTGTCAGTGCTCCCCACACAGGCAGCACTGTCAGTGCTCCCCCCACACAGCCAGCACTGTCAGTGCTCCCACGCACAGCCAGCACTGTCAGTGCTCCCCACACACAGCCAGCACTGTCAGTGACCCCCCACACAGTCAGCACTGTCAGTGCTCCTCCCACACAGCAAGCACTGTCAGTGCTTCCACCACACACAGCCAGCACTGTCAGTGCTCCCCCCACACAGCCAGCACTGTCAGTGCTCCCACCACACAGCCAGCACTGTCAGTGCTCCCCCACACAGCCAGAACTGTCAGTGCTCCCACCACACAGCCAGCACTGTCAGTGCTCCCACCACACAGCCAGCACTGTCAGTGACCCCCCACACAGCCAGCACTGTCAGTGCTCCCCACACACCCAGCACTGTCAGTGCTCCCCCCACACAGCCAGCCCTGTCAGTGCTCCCCACACACAGCCAGCACTGTCAGTGCTCCCACCACACAGCCAGCACTGTCAGTGCTCCCCCCACACAGCCAGCACTGTCAGTGCTCCCCCGCACAGCCAGCACTGTCAGTGCTCCCCACACGGCCAGCACTGTCCGTGCTCCCAACACACAGCCAGCGCTGTCATTGCTCCCCCACACAGACAGCACTGTGAGTGCTCTCCACACACCCAGCACTGTCAGTGCTCCCCCACACAGCCAGCACTGTCAGTGCTCCCCCACACAGCCGACACTGGCAGTGCTCCCCCCACACAGCCAGCACTGTCAGTGCTCCCCAAACACCCAGCACTGTCAGTGCTCCCCCCACACAGCCAGCACTGTCAGTGCTCCCCCCACACAGGCAGCACTGTCAGTGCTCACCACACACCCAGCACTGTCAGTGCTCCCCCCACACAGCCAGCACTGTCAGTGCTCCCCCACACAGCCGACACTGGCAGTGCTCCCCCCACACAGCCAGCACTGTCAATGCTCCCACCACACAGCCGGCACTGTCTGTGCTCCCCCCACACAGCCAGCACTGTCAGTGCTCCCCCACACAGCCAGCACTGTCAGTGCTCCCCCACGCAGCCAGCACTGTCAGTGCTCCCCACAAGCCAGAACTGTCAGTGCTCCCACCACACAGCCAGCACTGTCAGTGCTCCCCCCCACACAGCCAGCACTGTCAGTGCTCCGCCACACAGCCAGCACTGTCAGTGCTCCCCCACACAGCCAGCACTGTCAGTGCTCCCCCCACACAGCCAGCACTGCCAGTGGTCCCACCACACAGCCAGCACTGTCAGTGCTCCCCCAAACAGCCAGCACTGTCAGTGCTCCCCCATACAGCCAGTACTGTCAGTGCTCCCACACACAGCCAGCACTGTCAGTGCTCCCACCACACAGCCAGCACTGTCAGTGCTCCCCCTCACAGCCAGCACTGCCAGTGCTCCCCCCACACAGCCAGCACTGCCAGTGCTCCCCCCACACAGCCAGCACTGTCAGTGCTCCCCCACACAGCCAGCACTGTCAGTGCTCCCACCACACAGCCAGCACTGTCAGTGCTCCCCCACACAGCCAGCACTGTCAGTGCTCCCCCCACACAGCCAGCACTGCCAGTGCTCCCCCACACAGCCAGCACTGCCAGTGCTCCCACCACACAGCCAGCACTGTCAGTGCTCCCCCCACACAGCCAGCACTGTCAGTGCTCCCCACACAGCCAGCACTGTCAGTGCTCCCCCCACACAGCCAGCACTGTCAGTGCTTCCACCACACAGACAGCCCTGTCAGTGCTCCCCCACACAGCCAGCACTGTCAGTGCTCCCCCACACAGCCAGCACTGTCAGTGCTCCCCCACACAGTCACCACTGTCAGTGCTCGTCCACACAGCCAGCACTGTCAGTGCTCCCCCCACACAGCCAGCACTGTCAGTGCTCCCACCACACAGCCAGCACTGTCAGTGCTCCCCCACACAGTCAGCACTGTCAGTGCTCCGACCACACAGTCAGCACTGTCAGTGCTCCCCCCACACAGCCAGCACTGTCAGTGCTCACCCACACAGCCAGCACTGTCAGTGCTCCCACCACACAGCCAGCACTGTCAGTGCTCCCCCACACAGCCAGCACTGTCAGTGCTCCCACAACACAGCCAGCACTGTCAGTGCTCCCACCACACAGCCAGCACTGTCAGTGCTCCCACCACACAGCCAGCACTGTCAGTGCTCCCACCACACAGCCAGCACTGTCAGTGCTCCCACCACACAGCCAGCACTGTCAGTGCTCCCACCACACAGCCAGCACTGTCAGTGCGCCCCCCCACAACCAGCACTGTCAGTGCTCCCCCACACAGCCAGCACTGTCAGTGCTCCCCCACACAGCCAGCACTGTCAGTGCTCCCCCCACACACCCAGCCCTGTCAGTGCTCCCCGCACACAGCCAGCACTGTCAGTGCTCCCACCACACAGCCAGCACTGTCAGTGCTCCCCCCCACACAGCCAGCACTGTCAGTGCTCCCCCGCACAGCCAGCACTGTCAGTGCTCCCCACACAGCCAGCACTGGCCCTGCTCCCAACACACAGCCAGCACTGTCCGTGCTCCCAACACACAGCCAGCACTGTCAATGCTCCCCCACAAACAGCCAGCACTGTCAGTGCTCCCCCACACAGCCAGCACTGTCAGTGTTCCCCGCACACAGACAGCACTGTCAGTGCTCCCCACACACCCAGCACTGTCAGTGCTCCCCCCACACAGCCAGCACTGTCAGTGCTCCCCCACACAGCCGGCACTGGCACTGCTCCCCCCACACAGCCAGCACTGTCAGTGCTTCCCCACACAGCCGGCACTGTCAGTGCTCCGCCACACATCCAGCACTGTCAGTGCTCCCCACACAGCCAGCACTGTCAGTGCTCCCCCCACACAGCCAGCACTGTCAGTGCTCCCCCACACAGCCAGCACTGCCAGTGGTCCCACCACACCGCCAGTACTGTCAGTGCTCCCACCACACAGACAGCACTGTCAGTGCTCCCACCACACAGCCAGCGCTGTCAGTGCTCCCCCACACAGCCAACACTGTCGGTGCTCCCCCCACACAGCCAGCACTGTCAGTGCTCCCCCACACAGCCAGCACTGTCAGTGCTCCCCATACAGCCAGCACTGTCAGTGCTCCCACACACAGCCAGCACTGTCAGTGCTCCCCCACACAGCCAGCACTGTCAGTGCTCCCACCACACAGCCAGCACTGCCAGTGCTCTCCCACACAGCCAACACTGTCAGTGCTCCCCCGCACAGCCAGCAGTGTCAGTGCTCCCACCACACAGCCAGCACTGCCAGTGCTCCCACCACACAGCCAGCACTGTCAGTGCTCCCACCACACAGCCAGCACTGTCAGTGCTCCAACCACACACAGCCAGCACTGTCAGTGCTCCAACCACACAGCCAGCACTGTCAGTGCTCCCCCCACACAGCCAGCACTGTCAGTGACCCCCCACACAGCCAGCACTGTCAGTGCTCCCCACACAGCCAGCACTGTCAGTGCTCCCCCACACAGCCAGCACTGTCAGTGCTCCCACCACACAGCCAGCACTGTCAGTGCTCCCCCACACAGCCAGCACTGTCAGTGCTCCCACCACACAGCCAGCACTGTCAGTGCTCCCCCCACACAGCCAGCACTGTCAGTGCTCCCACCACACTGCCAGCACTGTCAGTGCTCCCCACGCCCCAGACCCAGCTCCTGATTGGCTGAGAGGCTGTCAGTCGGCGGTTGGAGCTCCTGATTGGCTGAGAGATCGCCAGTCGGCGGCTGGAGCTCCTGATTGGCTGAGAGACTGTCAGTCAGCGGTTGGAACTCCTGATTGGCTGAGAGGGTGTTACTCAGCGGCTGGAGCTGCTGATTGGCTGAGCTGGTTTCAGTCAGCGGCTGGAGCTCCTGATTGGCTGAGAGGCTGTTAGTAGCGGCTGGAGCTCCTGATTGGCTGAGAGACTGTCAGTCAGCGGCTGGAGCTCCTGATTGGCTGAGAGGCTGTTAGTAGCGGCTGGAGCTCCTGATTGGTTGAGAGACTGTCAGTCAGCGGCTGGAGCTCCTGATTGGCTGAGAGGCTGTCAGTCAGCGGTTGGAGCTCCTGATTGGCTGAGAGATCGCCAGTCGGCGGCTGGAGCTCCTGATTGGCTGAGAGACTGTCAGTCAGCGCCTGGAGCTCCTGAATGATGAGAGGCTGTCAGTCAGCGGCTGGAGCTCCTGATTGGCTGAGAGGCTGTCAGTCAGCGGCAGGAGCTCCTGATTGGCTGAGTGGCTGTTAGTAGCGGCTGGAGCTCCTGATTGGTTGAGAGACTGTCAGTCAGCGGCTGGAGCTCCTGATTGGCTGAGAGGCTGTCAGTCAGCGGCTGGAGCTCCTGATTGGCTGAGAGGCTGTCAGTCAGCGGTTGGAGCTCCTGATTGGCTGAGAGATCGCCAGTTGACGGCTGGAGCTCCTGATTGGCTGAAAGACTGTCAGTCAGCGGCTGGAGCTCCTGATTGGCTGAGAGACTGTCAGTCAGCGGTTGGAACTCCTGATTGGCTGAGAGGCTGTTAGTAGCGGCTGGAGCTCCTGATTGGCTGAGAGACTGTCAGTCAGCGGCTGGAGCTCCTGATTGGCTGAGAGGCTGTTAGTAGCGGCTGGAGCTCCTGATTGGCTGAGAGACTGTCAGTCAGCGGCTGGAGCTCCTGATTGGCTGAGAGGCTGTTAGTAGCGGCTGGAGCTTCTGATTGGTTGAGAGACTGCCAGTCTGCGGCTGGAGCTCCTGATTGGCTGAGAGGCTGTCAGTCAGCGGCTGGAGCTCCTGATTGGCTGAGAGGCTGTTAGTAGCAGCTGGAGCTCCTGATTGGCTGAGAGGCTGTTACTCAGCGGCTGGAGATGCTGAATGGCTGATAGGCTGTCAGTCAGCGGCTGGAGCTCCTGATTGGCTGAGAGGCTGTCAGTCAGCGGTTGGGGCTCCTGATTGGCTGAGAGGTTTTCAGTCAGTTTTATTTTCTCATTAATTTAATAATTGATGTAACCGGATATTTCACCGCTACCTTGATCTGCTCCCTGAACCTGGACTGAGTCACCACATAAATAAATGTGTTTGTGCAGCAATTTAAATCCCGCAGCATAAATCCGACTTCTTGTAAATTATATTGAGGAATAGTGATGTAATGTAATTCTGTCACATCCATATAGAAAAATTTAATAACAGACACGGTCCAGAGGAGGATGAAAGCTCCGGAGATGCTGAAGAGTAAAATCATTGACTTCCTTCTGCTCTCCATCTCTGGGTCGCTGCGATTGTCTCCCTGGCTCTGGGCCCTCAGTGCCTTCCGGACCCGACTGCTGAGTAAAATGTGTCTGACTGTCAGAGCGTTGGTCAACAGGATTGAGAAGAACGGAATCAATGGGGTTACAACCTGATCAAACCAGAGATACCCACCCCATCCCGGGTCAGTGAGAACGCTGCTCTTTGTGACGCAGTCCCACTGGACATTGTCGATTATCCTCCCAGGTTCGAATGCAAAGTACCGGGGGATGTTTTTCACACAGAGCAGGAGGCCGCTTGTGGACAGAACCACAGCCGCAGTTTTCCCGGTGCAATATTTACTTTTCAGTTTCTGGCAGCGAATGGCCACAAATCGATCAAAGGAGAAAGTGAGGGTGAACCAGACAGAACAGTCCCTGGCTGCAGCCTGCAGGACAGAGTTAACACGACACACAGGGGTGAGATCCAGGAAATTCCAGGGGAAATAATAAGAACTGATCATGTTCAGTATGGGGTTAGTGATAATAAACAGCAGATCCGCCGTTGCCATGGCCACCAGGTAGCGAGTGGTGCAGGTAGAGAGGCCACACTTCCCCCGACACAGAATCACAATTCCCAGTATATTAACTGTCAGAGAGAGAAAGGAGAGACGCGGGAAATTACTGGGTAATGAATCTCCCTGTCTGAACCAGGACACAATTGCAGCATCAATATAATGGACAGTGGGTGGGTGGGGGTGTGGGGAGAGGAGTGGGCACAGAGATTAACATTGCAGAGAGGGGAGTAGGAAATGTAACTCCAGTGTTAAAGGTGGGGAATGGGGGGGAAAGTGTGAATTGCAGCCCTGTCAGTTTGATGGCAGTGGTAGGAAAATGTTTATAATTCAGAGACCTTTGGGAGAGGTTACATTTCTCATTTAGTCTGATTTACAGGATTCACTCAGGCCGGCCAGGTTTCCCAAACCGGATACAAACATACCCGAGATTGTCATCCCAGCTCAATTATTGGACCACACCCCGGATTGGACCGTTCCCTGGACTGGATTTCTGATGGGGTTGGACCCCACTCCTGGTTTATTTGAATACTCCACGATCAATGGGAAAAATAAAACAAACGCGGGACCTTCCCACTTCATAACCATGGGAGGAATAGAAATATAGAATGTACAGTGCAAAAGGAGGCCATTCGGCCCATCGAGTCTGCACCGGCCCTTGGAAAGAGAAAACCAGTTCAGCCCACCCCATCCCCATAACCCAGTGACCCCATCAAAATTGTCTGGAAACTAAACACAATTTATCTTGGCCGTTCCACCTAACCCGCACATCTTTGGACTGTGGGAGGAAACCGGAGCACCCGGAGGAAGCCCACGCAGATACGGGGAGGATGTGCAGACTCCGCACAGACAGTCACCCAAGCCGGGAATCGATCCTTGGACCCTGGAGCTGTGAATCAACTGTGCCAACCACTGTGCAACCGTGCAGCCCAGCCTGTCCAGAATAGAGTCTGTCCAGTCTCCAGAACATCCCGAGGGATCACCCCTCGCAGGTTTAGTCATTCGTAAAGCACCCGCTCCCAGGAATCCCCCATTGCCATGTCTGGAACATCCCAACATCACTGTTCGCAGGAATCCATCCTCTCCCTGTTTGGAAACAATCCCTGCCAAGCTTTTCTCAGGAATATTCCCGCTCCGGCATTGGACATTCCCCAGGGTTCACTTGGCCGGAATAGACTCTCTCCAGATTCGGACTCATTGCATTCGTCAAAAAAGTAGGAACATTCCAAAACAAGAGCGTTAAGATGGAGGAGAAAGTTCCCAGAATAAAGTAGTTGAAATTAAAGTTACGTCCTGCGGGATGCAACATCCTAATTGGATGATGAGATGTTGCTCCTCCAGCTCGCGTTGGCTTCACTGCATTCTGGCAGCAGGCCAAGTACAGACATGTGGGCCCGAGAGCAAGGTGCTGAATTAACATGGCCACAACAGGAAGGCTGGGGCCATGCTGTGGGCTGAGTGAAGGTGTTCCACAAAGCAGTCTCCCAGTCTGCGTTTAGTCCCCCCCAATGCAGAGGAGACGGTATTGGCAGCAGCGAATACAGGAGAACAAATTGAAGGCACAGAAGTGAAACGCTGCTTCCCCAGAAAGGAGAGTTTGCTGCTGAGAACCGGGACACGGGAGGAGGTAAAGGGACAGTTGTTGCACCGTCTGTGATTGCAGGGGAAGGTGCTGGGGGAAGGGAAAGGGGTGTGAGGTGTGAGGGGGAAGTGGACAAGGGGGAGGGAGCCGTACCTGAGGAATGCAGACATTGAGGGGGGTGGTTGGAGAGAGGTGAAGATGTGTTTGGTGGTGACATCATGCTGGAGTTGGCAGAAATGGAGGAGGATTTCCCATTCAATGGGAAGGCTGATGGTGTGGAAAGTGAGGAGGGGAACCCTATCATGTTTCCGGGAGGGGGGGGGGGGCTGTGTGAGGACAGAGGTGTGAGAAGTGAATTGAACACGATTGAGAGCCCTGTTAACAAAGGAAGGTGGTGGGGACGGCCCGGTTAAGGAAAATACAGACATGCCAGGGGGGCTATTTTCGAAGACGCCAGCATCAGATCAGAGGCGATGGAGGCGGAGAAAGTGGGAGAATGAGATGCAGTCTTTACAGGAAGCAGGGTATGAGGATCTGTACACAACCCTCGTGTTGGGGAACGGAGGTGCAGAGGGATTGGACGTCCATTGTGAAGATTAGGCGGTTAGGGCCAGGGAAATGGACCTTGTTTACGACACCAGAGGAATCAGGAATCATAGAATTCCCACAGTGCAGAAGGAGGCCATTCGGCCCATTAGGTCTGTACCAAACCTCTGAAAGAGTACCTCAACCAAGCTCACTCCCCCGCCTATCTCATTAACCCCTTAATCTAACCTACACATCTTTTTGGACACTACGGAGTAATTTAGCATGACCAATCCACCTAACCTGCACATCTTTGGGCTATGGGAGGCAACCGGAGACCCGGAGGAAACCCACACAGACAGGGAGAGAAAGTGCAGTCTGCACACAGACAGTCACCCAAAGTAGGAATTGATCCGGGGACCCTGCTGCTGCGAGGCAGCAGTGCAAACCACTGTGTCACTGTGACACCATTGTCTTTGGGAAGGGGCTGAACAGGGTAAAGCGGGTGGAATCAAGATGGGAAGAAATGATCTTGGTGGGGCTGGAACAGGCCGAAATAATGGGTGCACTGGGACGTTCCTGTTTGTGGATTTTGGGAAGGAGGTAGAAGCGGGAGATTGATGCAGGATGTGTGGGGTTGTGGGACTCTGATCTCTGAGACTGTGGACAGAAGATATCCAGAGTCAACGAGGTCAGTGAAAGCCCTGGAAACAATATCATGATGTTTGGTGGTGTGCTGCTGGTCCAGGGGGAGGTACCAGGATGGGCCTGAGAGCTGACGGTCAGCCTCTGTGAGGAAGAGGTCAGGACACCAGACAATAATGACACCGCCCTTGTGAGCAGCTTAGATCACCAGGCCAGGGTTGGATATTAGAGAGAGGATTGGAGCAAGTTTAGAGTGAGTCAGGATAGAGTTGGTGAGAGGCACAGGGAAATTGAGACGGTCGATGTCGCACTGACAGATCTCAATGAAAAGATCAAGAGCTGATAGGAGGCCAGAGGGTGGGGTCCAGGTAGAGGGAGATTACTGGAGGCGGATGGATTTCACAACAAATATTCATAAAATAGACAGTGAGAAACAGCAGAGACAATATTATCTATTCACTGATCACCATCAGAATAATTACCAAAGAATTGAGAAGCAGAAGTCGGTCTCTGTTATTCTTGAATTTAGAACAGAATATAATCAAATCTTCCAGTCACAATGTCAACAGTTGGAAGCATTGAATTAGAAGTCTGAGTTAAAAGAAATCCAGCAACACAGAGTACACTAAATAGTCGGCACATATTCCAAAGTCAACATTCTTCCTGACACATTTCATCCAATTATTTCAATAACTACCAGAAATAATAGATCTGAGTAGTATGATGGATGTTAAATAATTTGATTTTCTAAAGGCCGTCAGTAAGATCCGACATAACAGACTGATGGGTAATCTCAGAGCCAGTGGAGTTAGGGGACACAGCAGCAGGATGGACACATGCTGGCGACACACACAGAAAACAGGGAGAGGAGTTAAAGGGATTTAGGCTGATTGATGGAAGGTGGGAAGTGGTGTTCCACAAGGATCAGCACTGGGATCACTCTCCTTCACCATCCCCATCAACAGTATGGGATCGGGAAGCAGAATGATAATTACACAATTTACAGACAGAATCAAATTGGGAGTGATAGTGAATACAGAGGCAGAATACAACTAATTACAGGCACACATCATCATTAATTATGAATTTTCAAAGTGGGTATTTCGATGGGACATTAATGTCCCAACAGATCAGTGTCCGCTGCTGCATTTTGTTCAGAACAATAAGTCCCCCAATCGCTCCTTGGAAAACAAGTGTGTGAATGGACTGGAGGGGTTTCTGGCTTCAGGTGAATAGATTCACAAATCGTGTGAAGCAGAAAGACAGTTTAAAAACACCCATAAAAATTGATCAAACATGTGAGTTCATTTCAGGATGAATAGGAATGAGAAAATATCACAAAACCTAGTGGAATACTGCACTGTTGTGGGTTTTATGAAACATTAGAGTGTGGGTGATATCTGTTCCTGTTAGAGTAGATCAATAGAAAACAGAGATAGAGACATTTCACTTCATACAATAAATATCAAACATCTTCAAAACACAGCCAAACTCTTCCTGTTTTCAACCTATTCCAAAGTTAAAACACACAGAGAGAACTCCACAGAATGGAGCCACCCCTCACCAATAAAATACATCATTTCAAAACAGAACCAACTAATTTCAGTCCAGTTACTGACCCACACACAATACAATTCCAGACGGACAGATAGTCCCAGTAATAGATAGATAATTGGATCAGATATTCCACTCTGGTGAGAGGCCCACAGTCAGTACAATTCTACACTGACAGACATTTCCAGTCATCCTTGTTCACCGCTGTCAGATATTCCACTCTGGTTAGTGATCCACACTCAGTACAATTCCACACTGACAGATACTTCCAGTAATCCTTGTTCACCGCTGTCAGATATTCCACTCTGGATAGTGACCCACAGTCAGTACAATTCTACACTGACAGATACCCACACTCAGTGTGATTTAATTCTTTCTCCTCCTAAACCTCCCTTCAGAGAGATTGCCTTTACTGAGATCCAATCTAACATTATACAAGATTCCACTCAATATAATAACTTCCCCGGTCAGAGATCCAGTGAGTTACAAACAGAGGTTTATTGTGAGTTGATGAAAGGGATTCAAACCATTGACAGGCTTAAAGACATTTGACAATTATATCGTTGACCAGGTGTCGATATAACAGTGAGCACGAGATCAGGATCAGATATTTTCAGTCCCAGTTTAAAATCAGAGAGCCGCTCACACACAGATTTACACAACTTCAATGGTGATGGTCACTTACCAGGAACACCAACAATAGCCAGGATTGGGTAGAATATTTTCTCAGCAGTCTGAATTGGATAAAGCATTTTCAGTGTGAAGTGATGTGTCCCTTCCTGCGATTGGCAATCTCTCTGTCTAAAACTCTGAGGTTAAATATTCTCCAAGCTTTTAATTAATACCCTGTGGAACCGCCTCAGGGAAATTGAGGTTGTGACATCGTTTAACTTATTTTTCAAGATGTGAACAAACAGATTACGATATTGTGTTCAGTGAAAGAAAATATTATTTTTCTGAGCGAGTGACCTCTTTGCAAACACTGGACGGTGTTGATCACATTGTTCAACTAACATTAACAGAAAGGATGCTGTCCACTCAGACACCATCAGTCCCATCTCTACATCTCAGATTGTTTCAGTGATAACCCTCACTCCACTGTAACCATTCAGTGATTCAGTTCCAATTGTCAGTGTGTTTCTCTGGGTGTGTCCCCTGCACTCTGGGGTGTAGCTGTCTCTGGAACTGTGACCATTCAGTGATTCTGTTCCAATTGTCCGTGTGTTTCTCTGGGTGGTTCCACTGCACTCTGGGATGTACCTGCCTCTGTAACTGTGACCATTCAGTGATTCAGTTCCAATTGTCAGTGTGTTTCTCTGGGTGGTTCCACTGCACTCTGGGGTGTAGCTGTCTCTGTAACTGTGACCATTCAGTGATTCAGTTCCAATTGTCAGTGTGTTTCTCTGTGTGGGTCCACTGCACTCTGGGATGTAGCTGCCTCTGTAACTGTGACCATTCAGTGATTCAGTTCCAATTGTCAGTGTGTTTCTCTGGGTGGTTCCACTGCACTCTGGGGTGTAGCTGTCTCTGTAACTGTGACCATTCAGTGATTCTGTTCCAATTGTCAGTGTGTTTCTCTGGGTGGTTCCACTGCACTCTGGGATGTAGCTGCCTCTGTAACTGTGACCATTCAGTGATTCAGTTCCAATTGTCAGTGTGTTTCTCTGGGTGGTTCCACTGCACTCTGGGGTGTAGCTGCCTCTGTAACTGTGACCATTCAGTGATTCAGTTCCAATTGTCAGTGTGTTTCTCTGGGTGGTTCCACTGCACTCTGGGGTGTAGCTGCCTCTGTAACTGTGACTATTCAGTGATTCAGTTCCAATTGTCAGTGTGTTTCTCTGGGTGGTTCCACTGCACTCTGGAGTGTAGCTGCCTCTGTAACTGTGACCATTCAGTGATTCAGTTCCAATTGTCAGTGTGTTTCTCTGGGTGGGCCCACAGCACTCTGGGGTGTAGCTGTCTCTGTAACTGTGACCATTCAGTGGGTCAGCTCCAATTGTCAGTGTGTTTCTCTGGGTGGGCCCACTGCACTCTGGGGTGTAGCTGTCTCTGTAACTGTGACCATTCAGTGATTCAGTTCCAATTGACAGTGTGTTTCTCTGGGTGGTTCCACTGCACACTGGGATGTAGCTGCCTCTGTAACTGTGACCATTCCTTTATTTTATTTCCGTTGTTTCTGTTTGAGCATAAGTAGAACATTTCAATGTCTCCAAAGTCTGGAACTATTTAAAGTGCAAAGTATGTGATCCCATATCTAAATCTGATTCAGCCCCTCAAACTAAGAAAATATTTAGCATCATTGGAACCTCAGAAAACTCAGAGGCTGCGGCAGAGACAAACTCATCACCTCAGAGAGCAGCATTAATACATAGTCAGCAGTGAAAACTAGTACCCCGTCTCTAACTGAAACCGGCCTCCATCTGATACACACACTTCAACTGGGAGAGAGGCGGGGTGAGATGTGGAGGAAGAGAGAACTGGTGTGTGAGATGTGCTGATAGAAGACAGCGTGAGAGAGAAAGAGGGTGTGAGGAGAGATATTGGGAGAGAAAGAGGGTGGAGAAAGAAAGGATAAAACGGGAGAAGGAGGTGGATTGTCTGAGAGAAAGGGAAGCAGAAAGTGGAGAGGGTGAGTGGCTGAGGGAGGCAGATTGGGTTAGAAGGATGGTGTATTAAATACTCACATAATATTAGACATAAGTACAGGAGAGAGCGACTGAGTGACTGAGGGAGCGGGAGAGGGAACAATAGTGAGCGAAAGTGTGAGAGAGGGAAAGAGAGTGAGAGAAAGTGTGATAGAGGGAAAGAGTGTAAGAGAAAGTGTGAGAGAGGGAAAGAGTGTGAGAGAAAGTGTGATAGAGGGAAAGAGTATGAGCGAAAGTGTGAGAGAGGGAAAGAGTGTGAGCGAAAGTGTGAGAGAGGGAAAGAGAGTGAGAGAAAGTGTGATAGAGGGAAAGAGTGTGAGAGAAAGTGAGAGAGGGAAAGAGTGTGAGAGAAAGTGTGATAGAGGGAAAGAGTGTGAGAGAAAGTGTGAGAGAGGGAAAGAGTGTGAGAGAAAGTGTGAGAGAGGGAAAGTGTGAAAGAAAGTGTGAGAGACGGAAAGTGTGAGAGAGGGAAAGAGTATGAGAGAAAGTGTGAAAGAGGGAAAGAGTTTAAGACAAAGTGTGAGAGAGTGAAATAGAGTCAGAGACATTGTGAGAGAGGGAAAGAGAGTGAGAAAAAGTGTGAGAGAGGGAAAGAATGTGAGAGAACGTGTGAGAGAGAGAAAGAGTGTGAGAGAAATTGTGAGAGAGGGAAAGAGAGTGAGAGAAATTGTGAGAGAGGGAATGAGAGTGAGAAAAAGTGTGAGAGAGGGAAAGTGTGAGAGAGGGAAAGATTGTGAGAGAAATTGTGAGAGAGAGAAAGAGAGTGAGAGAAATTGTGAGAGAGGGAAAGAGAGTGAGAAAAACTGTGAGAGAGTGAGAGAAAGTGTGAGAGAGGGAAAGTGTGTGAGAGAAAGTGTGAGAGAGGGATAGAGAGTGAGAGAAAGTGTGAGAGAGGGAAAGAGTGTTAGAGAAATTGTGAGAGAGGGATAGAGAGTGAGAGAAAGTGTGAGAGAGGGACAACGTGTGAGAGAGAGAAAGAGTGTGAGAGAAAGTGTCATTGAGGGAGTTTTGTGAGAGGGAAGGAGGCATGGAGGGAGAGAGATATAGGGATGGAGAGAGAGAGAGGGACAGAGTGTGAAAGTGTCTAACGGATATGTGAGAGAGGGAGGGAGGGAGGCATGATGCAGAGAGAGAGAGGGGGGGGGAGTGAGAGAGAGGGACAGAATGTGAGAGAGGGGTAAGTGTGAGACAAGGCAAATCTGCCAGAGAGAGTGGGAGTGAGTATCTATGAAGAAGAAAGTATGTGAGAGGCAGGAATTTGAGAGAGGGAGTGTGAGAGATGGAGGGATTGTGAGAGATGGAGGGTGAGAGAGGGAGCGAGTGTGAGGAAGGGAGAGTGAGTGAGACAGGTAGATTGTGTTAGACAGGGAGAGTGTGAGAGAGGGAGAGAGTCTGACAGGAGACAAAGTGGGAGTTAGTGGGAGATAGGGAGGGTGACTGAGGTAGAGAATGTGTCAGAGGGAGAGAAAGTGAGGGGGAGAGTGTGAGAGAGGGTGAGAGTGCTCGAGAGGGAGGGAGTACAAAAGAGAGAATGCGAAAGGGGAGAGGGGGAGAGAGTGTGAGAGAGGGAGAAAGTGTGAGAGAGGGAGGGTGAGAGAGGGAGGGTGAGAGAGTGAGAGAGTGTGAGAGAGTGAGGCACTGCGAGAGAGGGAGGGAGTGTGAGAGGGGGACAGAATGTGATAGAGGGAGAGAGTGTCAGAAAGGGAGACAGTTTGAGAGAGGGAGAGAGTGTCAGAGAGGGAGACAGTGTGGGAGAGGGAGAGAGTGTGAGAGAGGGAGAGAGGGAGAGAGTGTGAGAGAGGGAGAGAGTGTGAGAGGGGGAGACAGTGTGGAAGAGGGAGAGAGTGGGAGAGAGGGAGAGAGTGTGAGAGAGGGAGAGAGTGTGAGAGAGGGAGAGAGTGAGACACTGTGAGAGAGGGAGGGAGTGTGAGAGGGGGACAGAATGTGATAGAGGGAAAAAGTGTCAGAGAGGGAGACAGTGTGAGAGAGGGAGAGAGTGTGAGAGAGGGAGACAGTGTGGGAGAGGGAGAGAGTGTGAGAGAGGGAGAGAGTGTGAGAGAGGGAGACAGTGTGGGAGAGGGAGAGAGTGTGAGAGAGGGAGAGAGTGTGAGAGTGGGAGGCAGTGTGGGAGAGGGAGAGAGTGTGAGGGATTGTTGAGAGGGAGAGAGTGTGAGCGAGGGAGAGAGTGTGAGAGAGGGAGACAGTGTGGGAGAGGGAGAGAGTGTGAGAGAGGGAGAGACTGTGAGAGTGGTAGGTAGAGTGGGAGAGGGAGAGATTGTGCGAGGGGGACAGAGTGTGAGAGAGGGAGACAGTGTGGGAGAGGGAGAGAGTGTCAGAGAGGGAGACAGTGTGAGAGTGGGTGGCAGTGTGGTAGAGGGAGAGAGTGTGAGAGTGGGTGACTGTGTGGGAGAGGGAGAAAGTGTGACAGAGGGTGACAGTGTGGGAGAGGGAGAGAGTGTGAGAGAGGGACAGAGTGTGAGAGTGGGTGACAGTGTGGGAGAGGGATAGAGTGTGAGAGTGGGTGACTGTGGGGGAGAGGGAGAGAGTGTGAGAGTGGGTGACTGTGTGGGAGAGGGCGAGAGTGTGAGAGAGGGACAGAGTGTGAGAGAGGGAGACTGTGTGGGAGAGGGAGAGAGTGTCAGAGAGGGAGACAGTGTGGGAGAGGGAGACAGTGTGAGAGTGGGAGGCAGTGTGGGAGAGGGAGAGAGTGTGAGAGTGGGAGGCAGTGTGGGAGAGGGAGAGAGTGTGAGAGTGGGTGACAGTGTGGGAGAGGGAGAGAGTGTGAGCGAGGGAGAGAGTGTGAGAGTGGGTGACAGTGTGGGAGAGGAGAGAGTGTGAGAGTGGGAGACAGTGTGAGAGAGGGAGAGAGTGTGAGAGTGGGTGACAGTGTGGGAGAGGAAGACAGTGTGGGAGAGGGAGAGAGTTTGAGAGAGGGAGAGAGTGTGAGAGAGGGAGACAGTGTGAGAGTGGGTGACTGTGTGAGAGAGGGAGACAGTGTGAGATTGGTTGACAGTGTGGGAGAGGAGTGTGAGAGAGGGACAGAGTGTGAGAGAGGGACACTGTGTGGGAGAGGGAGAGAGTGTGAGAGTGGGTGACTGTGTGGGAGAGGGAGAGAGTGTGAGAGAGAGAGAGAGTGTGAGAGAGGGAGACAGTGTGAGAGTGGGAGAGAGTGGGAGAGTGGGTGACAGTGTGGGAGAGGGAGAGAGTGTGAGACTGGGTAACAGTGTGGGAGATGGAGAGGGTGTGAGAGTGGGAGACAGTGTGGGAGAGGGAGAGAGTGTGAGAGAGGGACAGAGTGTGAGAGAGGGAGACTGTGTGGGAGAGGGAGAGAGTGTGAGAGTGGGTGACTGTGTGGGAGAGGGAGAGAGTGTGAGAGAGGGAGAGAGTGTGTGAGAGGGAGACAGTGTGAGAGTGGGAGAGAGTGGGAGAGTGGGTGACAGTGTGGGAGAGGGAGAGAGTTTGAGAGAGGGAGGCAGTGTGGGAGAGGGAGAGAGTGTGAGAGTGGGGGACAGTGTGGGAGAGGGAGAGAGTGTGAGAGTGGGTGATAGTGTGGGAGAGGGAGAGAGTCTGAGAGAGGGAGACAGTGTTGGAGAGGGAGAGAGTGTGAGAGTGGGTGACAGTGTGGGAGAGGGAGAGAGTGTGAGAGAGGGAGACAGTGTGAGAGAGGGAGACAGTGTGAGAGAGGGAGAGAGTGTGGGAGAGGGAGAGAGTGTGGGAGAGGGAGAGAGTGTGAGAGTGGGAGGCAGTGTGGGAGAGGAAGACAGTGTGGGAGAGGGAGAGAGTTTGAGAGAGGGAGAGAGTGTGAGAGAGGGAGACAGTGTGAGAGTGGGTGACAGTGTGAGAGAGGGAGACAGTGTGAGAGTGGGTGACAGTGTGGGAGAGGGAGAGAGTGTGAGAGAGGGACAGAGTGTGAGAGAGGGACACTGTGTGGGAGAGGGAGAGAGTGTGAGAGTGGGTGACTGTGTGGGAGAGGGAGAGAGTGTGAGAGAGGGAGAGAGTGTGAGAGAGGGAGACAGTGTGAGAGTGGGAGAGAGTGGGAGAGCGGGTGACAGTGTGGGAGAGGGAGAGAGTGTAGACTGGGTGACAGTGTGGGAGAGGGAGAGAGTGTGAGAGAGGGACAGAGTGTGAGAGAGGGAGACTGTGTGGGAGAGGGAGAGAGTGTGAGAGTGGGAGACAGTGTGGGAGAGGGAGAGGGTGTGAGAGTGGGAGACAGTGTGGGAGAGGGAGAGAGTGTGAGAGAGGGACAGAGTGTGAGAGAGGGAGACTGTGTGGGAGAGGGAGAGAGTGTGAGAGAGGGAGAGAGTGTGTGAGAGGGAGACAGTGTGAGAGTGGGAGAGAGTGGGAGAGTGGGTGACAGTGTGGGAGAGGGAGAGAGTGTGAGAGAGGGAGGCAGTGTGGCAGAGGGAGAGAGTGTGAGAGTGGGAGACAGTGTGGGAGAGGGAGAGAGTGTGAGAGTGGGTGACAGTGTGTGAGAGGGATAGAGTCTGAGAGAGGGAGACAGTGTGGGAGAGGGAGTGAGTCTGAGAGTGGGTGACAGTGTGGGAGAGGGAGAGAGTGTGAGAGAGGGAGAGAGTGTGAGAGAGGGAGACAGTGTGAGAGAGGGAGAGAGTGTGGGAGAGGGAGAGAGTGTGAGAGTGGGTGACAGTGTGAGAGATGGAGAGAGTGTGAGAGTGGGTGACAGTGTGGGAGAGGGAGAGAGTGTGAGCGAGGGAGAGAGTGTGAGAGTGGGTGACAGTGTGGGAGAGGAGAGAGTGTGAGAGTGGGAGACAGTGTGAGAGAGGGAGAGGGTGTGAGAGTGGGTGACAGTGTGGGAGAGGAAGACAGTGTGGGAGAGGGAGAGAGTTTGAGAGAGGGAGAGAGTGTGAGAGAGGGAGACAGTGTGAGAGTGGGTGACAGTGTGGGAGAGGGAGAGAGTGTGAGAGAGGGACAGAGTGTGAGAGAGGGACACTGTGTGGGAGAGGGAGAGAGTGTGAGAGTGGGTGACTGTGTCGGAGAGGGAGAGACTGTGAGAGAGGGAGAGAGTGTGAGAGAGGGAGACAGTGTGAGAGTGGGAGAGAGTGGGAGAGTGGGTGACAGTGTGGGAGAGGGAGAGAGTGTGAGACTGGGTAACAGTGTGGGAGAGGGAGAGAGTGTGAGAGAGGGACAGAGTGTGAGAGAGGGAGACTGTGTGGGAGTGGGAGAGAGTGTGAGAGTGGGAGACAGTGTGGGAGAGGGAGAGGGTGTGAGAGTGGGAGACAGTGTGGGAGAGGGAGAGAGTGTGAGAGAGGGACAGAGTGTGAGAGAGGGAGACTGTGTGGGAGAGGGAGAGAGTGTGAGAGTGGGTGACTGTGTGGGAGAGGGAGAGAGTGTGAGAGAGGGAGAGAGTGTGTGAGAGGGAGACAGTGTGAGAGTGGGAGAGAGTGGGAGAGTGGGTGACAGTGTGGGAGAGGGAGAGAGTGTGAGAGAGGGAGGCAGTGTGGCAGAGGGAGAGAGTGTGAGAGTGGGAGACAGTGTGGGAGAGGGAGAGAGTGTGAGAGTGGGTGACAGTGTGTGAGAGGGATAGAGTCTGAGAGAGGGAGACAGTGTGTGAGAGGGAGTGAGTCTGAGAGTGGGTGACAGTGTGGGAGAGGGAGAGAGTGTGAGAGTGGGAGGCAGTGTGGGAGAGGGAGAGAGTCTGAGAGAGGGAGACAGTGTGGGAGAGGGAGAGAGTGTGAGAGTGGGTGACAGTGTGGGAGAGAGAGAGAGTGTGAGAGAGGGAGACAGTGTGAGAGAGGGAGACAGTGTGAGAGAGGGAGAGAGTGTGGGAGAGGGAGAGAGTGTGGGAGAGGGAGAGAGTGTGAGAGTGGGAGGCAGTGTGGGAGAGGAAGACAGTGTGGGAGAGGGAGAGAGTTTGAGAGAGGGAGAGAGTGTGAGAGAGGGAGACATTGTGAGAGTGGGTGACAGTGTGAGAGAGGGAGACAGTGTGAGAGTGGGTGACAGTGTGGGAGAGGGAGAGAGTGTGAGAGAGGGACAGAGTGTGAGAGAGGGACACTGTGTGGGAGAGGGAGAGAGTGTGAGAGTGGGTGACTGTGTGGGAGAGGGAGAGAGTGTGAAAGAGGGAGAGAGTGTGAGAGAGGGAGACAGTGTGAGAGTGGGAGTGAGTGGGAGAGTGGGTGACAGTGTGGGAGAGGGAGAGAGTGTGAGACTGGGTGACAGTGTGGGAGAGGGAGAGAGTGTGAGAGAGGGACAGAGTGTGAGAGAGGGAGACTGTGTGGGAGAGGGAGAGAGTGTGAGAGTGGGAGACAGTGTGGGAGAGGGAGAGGGTGTGAGAGTGGGAGACAGTGTGGGAGAGGGAGAGAGTGTGAGAGAGGGAGACTGTGTGGGAGAGGGAGAGAGTGTGAGAGAGGGAGGCAGTGTGGCAGAGGGAGAGAGTGTGAGAGTGGGAGACAGTGTGGGAGAGGGAGAGAGTGTGAGAGTGGGTGACAGTGTGTGAGAGGGATAGAGTCTGAGAGAGGGAGACAGTGTGGGAGAGGGAGTGAGTCTGAGAGTGGGTGACAGTGTGTGAGAGGGAGAGAGTGTGAGAGTGGGAGGAAGTGTGGGAGAGGGAGAGAGTGTGAGAGTGGGAGACAGTGTGGGAGAGGGAGAGAGTTTGAGAGTGGGTGACAGTGTGGGAGAGGGAGAGAGTCTGAGAGAGGGAGACAGTGTGGGAGAGGGAGAGAGTGTGAGAGTGGGTGACAGTGTGGGAGAGGGAGAGAGTGTGAGAGAGGGAGACAGTGTGAGAGAGGGAGACAGTGTGAGAGAGGGAGAGAGTGTGGGAGAGGGAGAGAGTGTGGGAGAGGGAGAGAGTGTGAGAGTGGGAGGCAGTGTGGGAGAGGGAGAGAGTGTGAGAGTGGGTGACAGTGTGAGAGAGGGAGAGAGTGTGAGAGTGGGTGACAGTGTGAGAGAGGGAGAGAGTGTGAGAGAGGGAGACAGTGTGAGAGTGGGTGACAGTGTGGGAGAGGGAGAGAGTGTGAGAGTGTGTGACAGTGTGGGAGAGTGAGACAGTGTGAGAGTGGGTGACAGATTGGGAGATGGAGAGAGTGTGAGAGAGGGAGACAGTGTGAGAGAGGGAGACAGTGTGAGAGAGGGAGAGAGTGTGAGAGAGGGAGACAGTATGAGAGTGGGACACAGTGTGAGAGTGGGTGACAGTGTGGGAGAGGGAGAGAGTGTGAGAGAGGGAGAGAGTGAGACACTGTGAGAGAGGAAGGGAGTGTGTGAGAGAGAGAGAGAGAGTGAGAGAGGGAGACAGTGTGGGAGAGGGAGAGGGAGAGAGTGGGAGGCAGTGTGGGAGAGGGAGAGAGTGTGAGAGTGGGAGGCAGTGTGGGAGAGGGAGAGAGTGTGAGAGTGGGAGGCAGTGTGGGAGAGGGAGACAGTGTGAGAGATGGAGGCAGTGTGGGAGAGGGAGAGAGTGAGAGTGTGAGAGAGGGAGAGAGTGAGACTCTGTGAGAGAGGAAGGGAGTGTGTGTGAGAGAGAGAGTGAGAGAGGGAGACAGTGTGGGAGAGGGAGAGAGTGTGAGAGTGGGAGGCAGCGTGGAAGAGGGAGAGTTTTGGAGAGAGGGAGAGAGTGTGAGAGTGGGTGACAGTGTGGGTGAGGGAGAGTGTGAGAGTGGGAGGCAGCGTGGGAGAGGGAGAGAGTGTGAGAGTGGGAGGCAGTGTGGGAAAGGGAGAGAGTGTGAGAGTGGGTGACAGTGTGGGAGAGGGAGAGAGTGTGAGAGAGGGAGAGAGTGAGACACTGTGAGAGAGGAAGGGAGTGTGTGAGAGAGAGAGAGAGAGAGAGAGTGAGAGAGGGAGACAGAGTGGGAGAGGGAGAGAGTGTGAGAGAGGGAAGGATTGTTGAGAGGGAGAGAGTGTGAGAGAGGGAGAGAGTGTGAGCGAGGGAGGGAGTGTGAGAGTGGGTGACAGTGTGGGAGAGGGAGAGAGTGTGAGAGTGGGAGGGATTGTTGAGAGGGAGAGAGTGTTAGAGAGGGAGAGAGTGTGAGAGTGGGTGACAGTGTGGGAGAGGGAGAGAGAGTGAGAGAGGGAGAGACTGTGAGAGTGGGTGACAGTGTGGGAGAGGGAGAGAGTGTGAGAGTGGGAGGGATTGTTGAGAGGGAGAGAGTGTGAGCGAGGGAGAGAGTGTGAGAGTGTGTGACAGTGTGGGAGAGGAGAGAGTGTGAGAGAGGGAGACAGTGTGAGAGAGGGAGAGAGTGTGAGAGAAGGCGACAGTGTGAGAGAGTGAGACAGTGTGGGAGAGGGAGAGATTGTGAGAGTGGGTGACAGTGTGGGAGAGGAAGACAGTGTGGGAGAGGGAGAGAGTTTGAGAGAGGGAGAGAGTGTGAGAGAGGGAGACAGTGTGAGAGTGGGTGACAGTGTGAGAGAGGGAGACAGTGTGAGAGTGGGAGACAGTGTGGGAGAGGGAGAGAGTGTGAGAGTGGGAGGCAGTGTGGGAAAGGGAGAGAGTGTGAGAGGGGGTGACAGTGTGAGAGAGGGAGAGAGTGTGAGAGAGGGAGAGAGTGAGACACTGTGAGAGAGGAAGGGAGTGTGTGAGAGAGAGAGAGAGAGAGTGAGAGAGGGAGACAGTGTGGGAGAGGGAGAGAGTGTGAGAGAGGGAGGGAATGTTGAGAGGGAGAGAGTGTGAGAGAGGGAGAGAGTGTGAGCGAGGGAGGGAGTGTGAGAGTGGGTGACAGTGTGGGAGAGGGAGAGAGTGTGAGAGTGGGAGGGATTGTTGAGAGGGAGAGAGTGTTAGAGAGGGAGAGAGTGTGAGAGTGGGTGACAGTGTGGGAGAGGGAGAGAGAGTGAGAGAGGGAGAGACTGTGAGAGTGGGTGACAGTGTGGGAGAGGGAGAGAGTGTGAGAGTGGGAGTGATTGTTGAGAGGGAGAGAGTGTTAGAGAGGGAGAGAGTGTGAGAGTGGGAGACAGTGTGGGAGAGGGAGAGAGTGTGAGAGAGGGAGGGATTGTTGAGAGGGAGAGAGTGTGAGCGAGGGAGAGAGTGTGAGAGTGGGTGACAGTGTGGGAGAGGAGAGAGTGTGAGAGAGGGAGACAGTGTGAGAGAGGGAGAGAGTGTGAGAGAAGGCGACAGTGTGAGAGAGGGAGACAGTGTGGGAGAGGGAGAGATTGTGAGAGTGGGTGACAGTGTGGGAGAGGAAGACAGTGTGGGAGAGGGAGAGAGTTTGAGAGAGGGAGAGAGTGTGAGAGAGGGAGACAGTGTGAGAGTGGGTGACAGTGTGAGAGAGGGAGACAGTGTGAGAGTGGGAGACAGTGTGGGAGAGGGAGAGAGTGTGAGAGTGGGTGACAGTGTGTGAGAGGGATAGAGTCTGAGAGAGGGAGACAGTGTGGGAGAGGGAGTGAGCCTGAGAGTGGGTGACAGTGTGGGAGAGGGAGAGAGTGTGAGAGTGGGAGGCAGTGTGGGAGAGGAAGAGAGTGTGAGAGTGGGAGACAGTGTGGGAGAGGGAGAGAGTGTGAGAGTGGGTGACAGTGTGGGAGAGGGAGAGAGTCTGAGAGAGGGAGACAGTGTGGGAGAGGGAGAGAGTGTGAGAGTGGGTGACAGTGTGGGAGAGGGAGAGAGTGTGAGAGAGGGAGACAGTGTGAGAGAGGGAGACAGTGTGAGAGAGGGAGAGAGTGTGGGAGAGGGAGAGAGTGTGGGAGAGGGAGAGAGTGTGAGAGTGGGAGGCAGTGTGGGAGAGGGAGAGAGTGTGAGAGTGGGTGACCGTGTGAGAGAGGGAGAGAGTGTGAGAGTGGGTGACAGTGTGAGAGAGGGAGAGAGTGTGAGAGAGGGAGACAGTGTGAGAGTGGGTGACAGTGTGGGAGAGGGAGAGAGTGTGAGAGTGGGTGACAGTGTGCGAGAGTGAGACAGTGTGAGAGTGGGTGACAGATTGGGAGAGGGAGAGAGTGTGAGAGAGGGAGACAGTGTGAGAGAGGGAGACAGTGTGAGAGAGGGAGAGAGTGTGAGAGAGGGAGACAGTATGAGAGTGGGAGACAGTGTGAGAGTGGGTGACAGTGTTGGAGAGGGAGAGAGTGTGAGAGAGGGAGAGAGTGAAACACTGTGAGAGAGGAAGGGAGTGTGTGAGAGAGAGAGAGAGAGTGAGAGAAGGAGACAGTGTGGGAGAGGGAGAGGGAGAGAGTGGGAGGCAGTGTGGGAGAGGGAGAGAGTGTGAGAGTGGGAGGCAGTGTGGGAGAGGGAGACAGTGTGAGAGTGGGAGGCAGTGTGGGAGAGGATGACAGTGTGAGAGTGGGAGACAGTGTGGGAGAGGGAGAGAGAGAGAGTGTGAGAGAGGGAGAGAGTGAGACACTGTGAGAGAGGAAGGGAGTGTGTGTGAGAGAGAGAGAGTGAGAGAGGGAGACAGTGTGGGAGAGGGAGAGAGTGTGAGAGTGGGAGGCAGCGTGGAAGAGGGAGAGTTTGGGAGAGAGGGAGAGAGTGTGAGAGTGGGTGACAGTGTGGGAGAGGGAGAGAGTGTGAGAGTGGGAGGCAGCGTGGGAGAGGGAGAGAGTGTGAGAGTGGGAGGCAGTGTGGGAAAGGGAGAGAGTGTGAGAGTGGGTGACAGTGTGGGAGAGGGAGAGAGTGTGAGAGAGGGAGGGAGTGTGTGAGAGAGAGAGAGAGAGAGTGAGAGAGGGAGACAGTGTGGGAGAGGGAGAGAGTGTGAGAGAGGGAGGGATTGTTGAGAGGGAGAGAGTGGGAGAGAGGGAGAGAGTGTGAGCGAGGGAGGGAGTGTGAGAGTGGGTGACAGTGTGGGAGAGGGAGAGAGTGTGAGAGTGGGAGGGATTGTTGAGAGGGAGAGAGTGTTAGAGAGTGTGAGAGTGGGTGACAGTGTGGGAGAGGGAGAGAGTGTGAGGGAGGGAGAGACTGTGAGAGTGGGTGACAGTGTGGGAGAGGGAGAGAGTGTGAGAGTGGGAGGGATTGTTGAGAGGGAGAGAGTGTTAGAGAGGGAGAGAGTGTGAGAGTGGGAGACAGTGTGGGAGAGGGAGAGAGTGTGAGAGAGGGAGGGATTGTTGAGAGGGAGAGAGTGTGAGCGAGGGAGAGAGTGTGAGAGTGGGTGACAGTGTGGGAGAGGAGAGAGTGTGAGAGAGGGAGACAGTGTGAGAGAGGGAGAGAGTGTGAGAGAAGGCGACAGTGTGAGAGAGGGAGACAGTGTGGGAGAGGGAGAGATTGTGAGAGTGGGTGACAGTGTGGGAGAGGGAGAGATTGTGAGCGTGGGAGGGATTGTTGAGAGGGAGAGAGTGTGAGCGAGGGAGAGAGTGTGAGAGTGGGTGACAGTGTGGGAGAGGAGAGAGTGTGAGAGTGGGAGACAGTGTGAGAGAGGGAGAGAGTATGAGAGTGGGTGACAGTGTGGGAGAGGAAGACAGTGTGGGAGAGGGAGAGAGTTTGAGAGAGGGAGAGAGTGTGAGAGAGGGAGACAGTGTGAGAGTGGGTGACAGTGTGAGAGAGGGAGACAGTGTGAGAGTGGGTGACAGTGTGGGAGAGGGAGAGAGTGTGAGAGAGGGACAGAGTGTGAGAGAGGGAGACTGTGTGGGAGAGGGAGAGAGTGTGAGAGTGGGTGACTGTGTGGGAGAGGGAGAGAGTGTGATAGAGGGAGAGAGTGTGAGAGAGGGAGACAGTGTGAGAGTGGGAGAGAGTGGGAGAATGGGTGACAGTGTGGGAGAGGGAGAGATTGTGAGACTGGGTGGCAGTGTGGGAGAGGGAGAGAGTGAGAGAGGGACAGAGTGTGAGAGAGGGAGACTGTGTGGGAGAGGGAGAGAGTGTGAGAGTGGGAGACAGTGTGGGAGAGGGAGAGAGTGTGAGAGAGGGAGAGAGTGAGACACTGTGAGAGAGGAAGGGAGTGTGTGAGAGAGAGAGAGAGAGTGAGAGAGGGAGACAGTGTGGGAGAGGGAGAGGGAGAGAGTGGGAGGCAGTGTGGGAGAGGGAGAGAGTGTGAGAGTGGGAGGCAGTGTGGGAGAGGGAGAGAGTGTGAGAGTGGGAGGCAGTGTGGGAGAGGGAGACAGTGTGAGAGTGGGTGACAGTGTGGGAGAGGGAGAGAGTGTGAGAGTGGGAGGCAGCGTGGGAGAGGGAGAGAGTGTGAGAGTGGGAGGCAGTGTGGGAAAGGGAGAGAGTGTGAGAGTGGGTGACAGTGTGGGAGAGGGAGAGAGTGTGAGAGAGGGAGAGAGTAAGACACTGTGAGAGAGGAAGGGAGTGTGTGAGAGAGAGAGAGAGAGAGAGTGAGAGAGGTAGACAGTGTGGGTGAGGGAGAGAGTGTGAGAGAGGGAGGGATTGTCGAGAGGGAGAGAGTGTGAGAGAGGGAGAGAGTGTGAGCGAGGGAGGGAGTGTGAGAGAGGGAGAGACTGTGAGAGTGGGTGACAGTGTGGGAGAGGGAGAGAGTGTGAGAGTGGGAGGGATTGTTGAGAGGGAGAGAGTGTTAGAGAGGGAGAGAGTGTGAGAGTGGGAGACAGTGTGGGAGAGGGAGAGTGTGTGAGAGAGGGAGGGATTGTTGAGATGGAGAGAGTGTGAGCGAGGGAGAGAGTGCGAGAGTGGGTGACACTGTGGGAGAGGAGAGAGTGTGAGAGAGGGAGACAGTGTGAGAGAGAGAGAGAGTGTGAGAGAAGGCGACAGTGTGAGAGAGGGAGATAGTGTGGGAGAGGGAGAGATTGTGAGAGTGGGTGACAGTGTGGGAGAGGGAGAGAGTGTGAGAGTGGGAGGCAGTGTGGGAAAGGGAGAGAGTGTGAGAGTGGGTGACAGTGTGGGAGAGGGAGAGAGTGTGAGAGAGGGAGAGAGGGAGACACTGTGAGAGAGGAAGTGAGTGTGTGAGAGAGAGAGAGAGAGAGAGGGAGAGAGTGTGGGAGAGGGAGAGAGTGTGAGAGTGGGAGGCAGCGTGGAAGAGGGAGAGAGTGGGAGAGAGGGAGAGAGTGTGAGAGTGGGTGACAGTGTGGGAGAGGGAGAGAGTGTGAGAGTGGGAGGCAGCGTGGGAGAGGGAGAGAGTGTGAGAGTGGGAGGCAGTGTGGGAAAGGGAGAGAGTGTGAGAGTGGGTGACAGTGTGGGAGAGGGAGAGAGTGTGAGAGAGGGAGAGAGTGAGACACTGTGAGAGAGGAAGGGAGTGTGTGAGAGAGAGAGAGAGAGAGTGAGAGAGGGAGACAGTGTGGGAGAGGGAGAGAGTGTGAGAGAGGGAGGGATTGTTGAGAGGGAGAGAGTGTGAGAGAGGGAGAGAGTGTGAGCGAGGGAGGGAGTGTGAGAGAGGGAGAGACTGTGAGAGTGGGTGACAGTGTGGGAGAGGGAGAGAGTGTGAGAGTGGGAGGGATTGTTGAGAGGGAGAGAGTGTTAGAGAGGGAGAGAGTGTGAGAGTGGGAGACAGTGTGGGAGAGGGAGAGAGTGTGAGAGAGGGAGGGATTGTTGAGAGGGAGAGAGTGTGAGCGAGGGAGAGAGTGTGAGAGTGGGTGACAGTGTGGGAGAGGAGAGAGTGTGAGAGAGGGAGACAGTGTGAGAGAGGGAGAGAGTGTGAGAGAAGGCGACAGTGTGAGAGAGGGAGACAGTGTGGGAGTGGGAGACAGTGTGGGAGAGGGAGAGAGAGAGAGTGTGAGAGAGGGTGAGAGTGAGACACTGTGAGAGAGGAAGGGAGTGTGTGTGAGAGAGAGAGAGTGAGAGAGGGAGACAGTGTGGGAGAGGGAGAGAGTGTGAGAGTGGGAGGCAGCGTGGAAGAGGGAGAGAGTGGGAGAGAGGGTGAGAGTGTGAGAGTGGGTGACAGTGTGGGAGAGGGAGAGAGTGGGAGAGTGGGAGGCAGCGTGGGAGAGGGAGAGAGTGTGAGAGTGGGAGGCAGTGTGGGAAAGGGAGAGAGTGTGAGAGTGGGTGACAGTGTGGGAGAGGGAGAGAGTGTGAGAGAGGGAGAGAGTGAGACACTGTGAGAGAGGAAGGGAGTGTGTGAGAGAGAGAGAGAGAGAGTGAGAGAGGGAGACAGTGTGGGAGAGGGAGAGAGTGTGAGAGTGGGAGGGATTGTTGAGAGGGAGAGAGTGTTAGAGAGGGAGAGAGGGTGAGAGTGCGTGACAGTGTGGGAGAGGGAGAGAGTGTGAGAGAGGGTGAGACTGTGAGAGTGGGTGACAGTGTGGGAGAGGGAGAGAGTGTGAGAGTGGGAGGGATTGTTGAGAGGGAGAGAGTGTTAGAGAGGGAGAGAGTGTGAGAGTGGGAGACAGTGTGGGAGAGGGAGAGAGTGTGAGAGAGGGAGGGATTGTTGAGAGGGAGAGAGTGTGAGCGAGGGAGAGAGTGTGAGAGTGGCTGACAGTGTGGGAGAGGAGAGAGTGTGAGAGAGGGAGACAGTGTGAGAGAGGGAGAGAGTGTGAGAGAAGGCGACAGTGTGAGAGAGGGAGACAGTGTGGGAGAGGGAGAGATTGTGAGAGTGGGTGACAGTGTGGGAGAGGGAGAGAGTGTGAGCGTGGGAGGGATTGTTGAGAGGGAGAGAGTGTGAGCGAGGGAGAGAGTGTGAGAGTGGGTGACAGTGTGGGAGAGGAGAGAGTGTGAGAGTGGGAGACAGTGTGAGAGAGGGAGAGAGTGTGAGAGTGGGTGACAGTGTGGGAGAGGAAGACAGTGTGGGAGAGGGAGAGAGTTTGAGAGAGGGAGAGAGTGTGAGAGAGGGAGACAGTGTGAGAGTGGGTGACAGTGTGAGAGAGGGAGACAGTGTGAGAGTGGGTGACAGTGTGAGAGAGGGAGACAGTGTGAGAGTGGGTGACAGTGTGGGAGAGGGAGAGAGTGTGAGAGAGGGACAGAGTGTGAGAGAGGGAGACTGTGTGGGAGAGGGAGAGAGTGTGAGAGTGGGTGACTGTGTGGGAGAGGGAGAGAGTGTGAGAGAGGGAGAGAGTGTGAGAGAGGGAGACAGTGTGAGAGTGGGAGAGAGTGGGAGAGTGGGTGACAGTGTGGGAGAGTGAGAGAGTGTGAGACTGGGTGACAGTGTGGGAGAGGGAGAGAGTGTGAGAGAGGGACAGAGTGTGAGAGAGGGAGACTGTGTGGGAGAGGGAGAGAGTGTGAGAGTGGGAGACAGTGTGGGAGAGGGAGAGAGTGTGAGAGAGGGAGAGAGTGAGACACTGTGAGAGAGGAAGGGAGTGTGTGAGAGAGAGAGAGAGAGTGAGAGAGGGAGACAGTGTGGGGGAGGGAGAGGGAGAGAGTGGGAGGCAGTGTGGGAGAGGGAGAGAGTGTGAGAGTGGGAGGCAGTGTGGGAGAGGGAGAGAGTGTGAGAGTGGGAGGCAGTGTGGGAGAGGGAGACAGTGTGAGAGTGGGTGACAGTGTGGGAGAGGGAGAGAGTGTGAGAGTGGGAGGCAGTGTGGGAGAGGATGACAGTGTGAGAGTGGGAGAGAGTGAGACACTGTGAGAGAGGAAGGGAGTGTGCGTGTGAGAGAGAGAGTGAGAGAGGGAGAGAGTGTGGGAGAGGGAGAGAGTGTGAGAGTGGGAGGCAGCGTGGAAGAGGGAGTGAGTGGGAGAGAGGGAGAGAGTGTGAGAGTGGGTGACAGTGTGGGAGAGGGAGAGAGTGTGAGAGTGGGAGGCAGCGTGGGAGAGGGAGAGAGTGTGAGAGTGGGATGCAGTGTGGGAAAGGGAGAGAGTGTGAGAGTGGGTGACAGTGTGGGGGAGGGAGAGAGTGTGAGAGAGGGAGAGAGTGAGACACTGTGAGAGAGGAAGGGAGTGTGTGAGAGAGAGAGAGAGAGTGAGAGAGGGAGACAGTGTGGGTGAGGGAGAGAGTGTGAGAGAGGGAGGGATTGTTGAGAGGGAGAGAGTGTGAGAGTGGGAGACAGTGTGGGAGAGGGAGAGAGTGTGAGAGAGGGAGGGCTTGTTGAGAGGGAGAGAGTGTGAGCGAGGGAGAGAGTGTGAGAGTGGGTGACAGTGTGGGAGAGGAGAGAGTGTGAGAGAGGGAGACAGTGTGAGAGAGGGAGAGAGTGTGAGAGAAGGCGACAGTGTGAGAGAGGGAGACTGTGGGAGAGGGAGAGATTGTGAGAGTGGGTGACAGTGTGGGAGAGGGAGAGAGTGTGAGCGTGGGAGGGATTGTTGAGAGGGAAAGAGTGTGAGCGAGGGAGAGAGTGTGAGAGTGGGTGACAGTGTGGGAGAGGAGAGAGTGTGAGAGTGGGAGACAGTGTGGGTGAGGGAGAGAGTGTGAGAGAGGGAGGGATTGTTGAGAGGGAGAGAGTGTGAGAGAGGGAGAGAGTGTGAGCGAGGGAGGGAGTGTGAGAGAGGGAGAGACTGTGAGAGTGGGTGTCAGTGTGGGAGAGGGAGAGAGTGTGAGAGTGGGAGGGATTGTTGAGAGGGAGAGAGTGTTAGATAGGGAGAGAGTGTGAGAGTGGGAGACAGTGTGGGAGAGGGAGAGTGTGTGAGAGAGGGAGGGATTGTTGAGATGGAGAGAGTGTGAGCGAGGGAGAGAGTGCGAGAGTGGGTGACACTGTGGGAGAGGAGAGAGTGTGAGAGAGGGAGACAGTGTGAGAGAGAGAGAGAGTGTGAGAGAAGGCGACAGTGTGAGAGAGGGAGACAGTGTGGGAGAGGGAGAGATTGTGAGAGAGGGAGAGAGTGTGAGAGTGGGAGGCAGTGTGGGAAAGGGAGAGAGTGTGAGAGTGGGTGACAGTGTGGGAGAGGGAGAGAGTGTGAGAGAGGGAGAGAGGGAGACACTGTGAGAGAGGAAGTGAGTGTGTGAGAGAGAGAGAGAGAGAGAGGGAGAGAGTGTGGGAGAGGGAGAGAGTGTGAGAGTGGGAGGCAGCGTGGAAGAGGGAGAGAGTGGGAGAGAGGGAGAGAGTGGGAGAGTGGGTGACAGTGTGGGAGAGGGAGAGAGTGTGAGAGTGGGAGGCAGCGTGGGAGAGGGAGAGAGTGTGAGAGTGGGAGGCAGTGTGGGAAAGGGAGAGAGTGTGAGAGTGGGTGACAGTGTGGGAGAGTGAGAGAGTGTGAGAGAGGGAGAGAGTGAGACACTGTGAGAGAGGAAGGGAGTGTGTGAGAGAGAGAAAGAGAGAGTGAGAGAGGGAGACAGTGTGGGAGAGGGAGAGAGTGTGAGAGAGGGAGGGATTGTTGAGAGGGAGAGAGTGTGAGAGAGGGAGAGAGTGTGAGCGAGGGAGGGAGTGTGAGAGAGGGAGAGACTGTGAGAGTGGGTGACAGTGTGGGAGAGGGAGAGAGTGTGAGAGTGGGAGGGATTGTTGAGAGGGAGAGAGTGTTAGAGAGGGAGAGAGTGTGAGAGTGGGAGACAGTGTGGGAGAGGGAGAGAGTGTGAGAGAGGGAGGGATTGTTGAGAGGGAGAGAGTGTGAGCGAGGGAGAGAGTGTGAGAGTGGGTGACAGTGTGGGAGAGGAGAGAGTGTGAGAGAGGGAGACAGTGTGAGAGAGGGAGAGAGTGTGAGAGAAGGCGACAGTGTGAGAGAGGGAGACAGTGTGGGAGTGGGAGACAGTGTGGGAGAGGGAGAGAGAGAGAGTGTGAGAGAGGGTGAGAGTGAGACACTGTGAGAGAGGAAGGGAGTGTGTGTGAGAGAGAGAGAGTGAGAGAGGGAGACAGTGTGGGAGAGGGAGAGAGTGTGAGAGTGGGAGGCAGCGTGGAAGAGGGAGAGAGTGGGAGGGAGGGTGAGAGTGTGAGAGTGGGTGACAGTGTGGGAGAGGGAGAGAGTGGGAGAGTGGGAGGCAGCGTGGGAGAGGGAGAGAGTGTGAGAGTGGGAGGCAGTGTGGGAAAGGGAGAGAGTGTGAGAGTGGGTGACAGTGTGGGAGAGGGAGAGAGTGTGAGAGAGGGAGAGAGTGAGACACTGTGAGAGAGGAAGGGAGTGTGTGAGAGAGAGAGAGAGAGAGTGAGAGAGGGAGACAGTGTGGGAGAGGGAGAGAGTGTGAGAGTGGGAGGGATTGTTGAGAGGGAGAGAGTGTTAGAGAGGGAGAGAGGGTGAGAGTGCGTGACAGTGTGGGAGAGGGAGAGAGTGTGAGAGAGGGGGAGACTGTGAGAGTGGGTGACAGTGTGGGAGAGGGAGAGAGTGTGAGAGTGGGAGGGATTGTTGAGAGGGAGAGAGTGTTAGAGAGGGAGAGAGTGTGAGAGTGGGAGACAGTGTGGGAGAGGGAGAGAGTGTGAGAGAGGGAGGGATTGTTGAGAGGGAGAGAGTGTGAGCGAGGGAGAGAGTGTGAGAGTGGCTGACAGTGTGGGAGAGGAGAGAGTGTGAGAGAGGGAGACAGTGTGAGAGAGGGAGAGAGTGTGAGAGAAGGCGACAGTGTGAGAGAGGGAGACAGTGTGGGAGAGGGAGAGATTGTGAGAGTGGGTGACAGTGTGGGAGAGGGAGAGAGTGTGAGCGTGGGAGGGATTGTTGAGAGGGAGAGAGTGTGAGCGAGGGAGAGAGTGTGAGAGTGGGTGACAGTGTGGGAGAGGAGAGAGTGTGAGAGTGGGAGACAGTGTGAGAGAGGGAGAGAGTGTGAGAGTGGGTGACAGTGTGGGAGAGGAAGACAGTGTGGGAGAGGGAGAGAGTTTGAGAGAGGGAGAGAGTGTGAGAGAGGGAGACAGTGTGAGATTGGGTGACAGTGTGAGAGAGGGAGACAGTGTGAGAGTGGGTGACAGTGTGAGAGAGGGAGACAGTGTGAGAGTGGGTGACAGTGTGGGAGAGGGAGAGAGTGTGAGAGAGGGACAGAGTGTGAGAGAGGGAGACTGTGTGGGAGAGGGAGAGAGTGTGAGAGTGGGTGACTGTGTGGGAGAGGGAGAGAGTGTGAGAGAGGGAGAGAGTGTGAGAGAGGGAGACAGTGTGAGAGTGGGAGAGAGTGGGAGAGTGGGTGACAGTGTGGGAGAGTGAGAGAGTGTGAGACTGGGTGACAGTGTGGGAGAGGGAGAGAGTGTGAGAGAGGGACAGAGTGTGAGAGAGGGAGACTGTGTGGGAGAGGGAGAGAGTGTGAGAGTGGGAGACAGTGTGGGAGAGGGAGAGAGTGTGAGAGAGGGAGAGAGTGAGACACTGTGAGAGAGGAAGGGAGTGTGTGAGAGAGAGAGAGAGAGTGAGAGAGGGAGACAGTGTGGGGGAGGGAGAGGGAGAGAGTGGGAGGCAGTGTGGGAGAGGGAGAGAGTGTGAGAGTGGGAGGCAGTGTGGGAGAGGGAGAGAGTGTGAGAGTGGGAGGCAGTGTGGGAGAGGGAGACAGTGTGAGAGTGGGTGACAGTGTGGGAGAGGGAGAGAGTGTGAGAGTGGGAGGCAGTGTGGGAGAGGATGACAGTGTGAGAGTGGGAGACAGTGTGGGAGAGGGAGAGAGTGTGAGAGAGGGAGAGAGTGAGACACTGTGAGAGAGGAAGGGAGTGTGCATGTGAGAGAGAGAGTGAGAGAGGGAGAGAGTGTGGGAGAGGGAGAGAGTGTGAGAGTGGGAGGCAGCGTGGAAGAGGGAGAGAGTGGGAGAGAGGGAGAGAGTGTGAGAGTGGGTGACAGTGTGGGAGAGGGAGAGAGTGTGAGAGTGGGAGGCAGCGTGGGAGAGGGAGAGAGTGTGAGAGTGGGACGCAGTGTGGGAAAGGGAGAGAGTGTGAGAGTGGGTGACAGTGTGGGAGAGGGAGAGAGTGTGAGAGAGGGAGAGAGTGAGACACTGTGAGAGAGGAAGGGAGTGTGTGAGAGAGAGAGAGAGAGTGAGAGAGGGAGACAGTGTGGGTGAGGGAGAGAGTGTGAGAGAGGGAGGGATTGTTGAGAGGGAGAGAGTGTGAGAGTGGGAGACAGTGTGGGAGAGGGAGAGAGTGTGAGAGAGGGAGGGCTTGTTGAGAGGGAGAGAGTGTGAGCGAGGGAGAGAGTGTGAGAGTGGGTGACAGTGTGGGAGAGGAGAGAGTGTGAGAGAGGGAGACAGTGTGAGAGAGGGAGAGAGTGTGAGAGAAGGCGACAGTGTGAGAGAGGGAGACTGTGGGAGAGGGAGAGATTGTGAGAGTGGGTGACAGTGTGGGAGAGGGAGAGAGTGTGAGCGTGGGAGGGATTGTTGAGAGGGAAAGAGTGTGAGCGAGGGAGAGAGTGTGAGAGTGGGTGACAGTGTGGGAGAGGAGAGAGTGTGAGAGTGGGAGACAGTGTGAGAGAGGGAGAGAGTGTGAGAGTGGGTGACAGTGTGGGAGAGGAAGACAGTGTGGGAGAGGGAGAGAGTTTGAGAGAGGGAGAGAGTGTGAGAGAGGGAGACAGTGTGAGAGTGGGTGACAGTGTGAGAGAGGGAGACAGTGTGAGAGTGGGTGACAGTGTGAGAGAGGGAGACAGTGTGAGAGTGGGTGACAGTGTGGGAGAGGGAGAGAGTGTGAGAGAGGGACAGAGTGTGAGAGAGGGAGACTGTGTGGGAGAGGGAGAGAGTGTGAGAGTGGGTGACTGTGTGGGACAGGGAGAGAGTGTGAGAGAGGGAGAGAGTGTGAGAGAGGGAGACAGTGTGAGAGTGGGAGAGAGTGGGAGAGTGGGTGACAGTGTGGGAGAGTGAGAGAGTGTGAGACTGGGTGACAGTGTGGGAGAGGGAGAGAGTGTGAGAGAGGGACAGAGTGTGAGAGAGGGAGACTGTGTGGGAGAGGGAGAGAGTGTGAGAGTGGGAGACAGTGTGGGAGAGGGAGAGAGTGTGAGAGAGGGAGAGAGTGAGACACTGTGAGAGAGGAAGGGAGTGTGTGTGAGAGAGAGAGAGAGTGAGAGAGGGAGACAGTGTGGGGGAGGGAGAGGGAGAGAGTGGGAGGCAGTGTGGGAGAGGGAGAGAGTGTGAGAGTGGGAGGCAGTGTGGGAGAGGGAGAGAGTGTGAGATTGGGAGGCAGTGTGGGAGAGGGAGACAGTGTGAGAGTGGGTGACAGTGTGGGAGAGGGAGAGAGTGTGAGAGTGGGAGGCAGTGTGGGTGAGGATGACAGTGTGAGAGTGGGAGACAGTGTGGGAGAGGGAGAGAGTGTGAGAGAGGGAGAGAGTGAGACACTGTGAGAGAGGAAGGGAGTGTGTGTGAGAGAGAGAGAGTGAGAGAGGGAGAGAGTGTGGGAGAGGGAGAGAGTGTGAGAGTGGGAGGCAGCGTGGAAGAGGGAGAGAGTGGGAGAGAGGGAGAGAGTGTGAGAGTGGGTGACAGTGTGGGAGAGGGAGAGAGTGTGAGAGTGGGAGGCAGCGTGGGAGAGGGAGAGAGTGTGAGAGTGGGAGGCAGTGTGGGAAAGGGAGAGAGTGTGAGAGTGGGTGACAGGGTGGGAGAGGGAGAGAGTGTGAGAGAGGGAGAGAGTGAGACACTGTGAGAGAGGAAGGGAGTGTGTGAGAGAGAGAGAGAGAGTGAGAGAGGGAGACAGTGTGGGTGAGGGAGAGAGTGTGAGAGAGGGAGGGATTGTTGAGAGGGAGAGAGTGTGAGAGAGGGAGAGAGTGTGAGCGAGGGAGGGAGTGTGAGAGAGGGAGAGACTGTGAGAGTGGGTGACAGTGTGGGAGAGGGAGAGAGTGTGAGAGTGGGAGGGATTGTTGAGAGGGAGAGAGTGTTAGAGAGGGAGAGAGTGTGAGAGTGGGAGACAGTGTGGGAGAGGGAGAGAGTGTGAGAGAGAGAGGGATTGTTGAGATGGAGAGAGTGTGAGCGAGGGAGAGAGTGTGAGAGTGGGTGACAGTGTGGGAGAGGAGAGAGTGTGAGAGAGGGAGACAGTGTGAGAGAGGGAGAGAGTGTGAGAGAAGGCGACAGTGTGAGAGAGGGAGACAGTGTGGGAGTGGGAGACAGTGTGGGAGAGGGAGAGAGAGAGAGTGTGAGAGAGGGAGAGAGTGAGACACTGTGAGAGAGGAAGGGAGTGTGTGTGAGAGAGAGTGAGAGAGGGAGACAGTGTGGGAGAGGGAGAGAGTGTGAGAGTGGGAGGCAGCGTGGAAGAGGGAGAGAGTGGGAGAGAGGGAGAGAGTGTGAGGGTGGCTGACAGTGTGGGAGAGGGAGAGAGTGTGAGAGTGGGAGGCAGCGTGGGAGAGGGAGAGAGTGTGAGAGTGGGAGGCAGTGTGGGAAAGGGAGAGAGTGTGAGTGTGGGTGACAGTGTGGGAGAGGGAGAGAGTGTGAGAGAGGGAGAGAGTGAGACACTGTGAGAGAGGAAGGGAGTGTGTGAGAGAGAGAGAGTGAGAGAGGGAGACAGTGTGGGAGAGGGAGAGAGTGTGAGAGAGGGAGGGATTGTTGAGAGGGAGAGAGTGTGAGAGAGGGATAGAGTGTGAGCGAGGGAGGGAGTGTGAGAGTGGGTGACAGTGTGGGAGAGGGGGAGAGTGTGAGAGTGGGAGGGATTGTTGAGAGGGAGAGAGTGTTAGAGAGGGAGAGAGTGTGAGAGGGGGTGACAGTGTGGGAGAGGGAGAGAGTGTGAGAGAGGGAGAGACTGTGAGAGTGGGTGACAGTGTGGGAGAGGGAGAGAGTGTGAGAGTGGGAGGGATTGTTGAGAGGGAGAGAGTGTTAGGGAGGGAGAGAGTGTGAGAGTGGGAGACAGTGTGGGAGAGGGATAGAGTGTGAGAGAGGGAGGGATTGTTGAGAGGGAGAGAGTGTGAGCGAGGGAGAGAGTGTGAGAGTGGGTGACAGTGTGGGAGAGGAGAGAGTGTGAGAGAGGGAGACAGTGTGAGAGAGGGAGAGAGTGTGAGAGAAGGCGACAGTGTGAGAGAGGGAGACAGTGTGGGAGAGGGAGAGATTGTGAGAGTGGGTGACAGTGTGGGAGAGGGAGAGAGTGGGAGCGTGGGAGGGATTGTTGAGAGGGAGAGAGTGTGAGCGAGGGAGAGAGTGTGAGAGTGGGTGACAGTGTGGGAGAGGAGAGAGTGTGAGAGTGGGAGACAGTGTGAGAGAGGGAGAGAGTGTGAGAGTGGGTGACAGTGTGGGAGAGGAAGACAGTGTGGGAGAGGGAGAGAGTTTGAGAGAGGGAGAGAGTGTGAGAGAGGGAGACAGTGTGAGAGTGGGTGACAGTGTGAGAGAGGGAGACAGTGTGAGAGTGGGTGACAGTGTGGGAGAGGGAGTGTGAGAGAGGGACAGAGTGTGAGAGTGGGAGACTGTGTGGGAGAGGGAGAGAGTGTGAGAGTGGGTGACTGTGTGGGAGAGGGAGAGAGTGTGAGAGAGGGAGAGAGTGTGAGAGACGGAGACAGTGTGAGAGTGGGAGAGAGTGGGAGAGCGGGTGACAGTGTGGGAGAGGGAGAGAGGGTGAGACTGGGTGACAGTGTGGGAGAGGGAGAGAGTGTGAGAGAGGGACAGAGTGTGAGAGAGGGAGACTGTGTTGGAGAGGGAGAGAGTGTGAGAGTGGGAGACAGTGTGGAAGAGGGAGAGAGTGTGAGAGAGGGAGAGAGTGAGACACTGTGAGAGAGGAAGGGAGTGTGTGAGAGAGAGAGAGAGAGTGAGAGAGGGAGACAGTGTGGGAGAGGGAGAGGGAGAGAGTGGGAAGCAGTGTGGGAGAGGGAGAGAGTGTGAGAGTGGGAGGCAGTGTGGGAGAGGGAGAGAGTGTGAGAGTGGGAGGCAGTGTGGGAGAGGGAGACAGTGTGAGAGTGGGTGACAGTGTGGGAGAGGGAGAGAGTGTGAGAGTGGGAGGCAGTGTGGGAGAGGATGACAGTGTGAGAGTGGGAGACAGTGTAGGAGAGGGAGAGAGTGTGAGAGGGAGAGAGTGAGACACTGTGAGAGAGGAAGGGAGTGTGTGTGAGAGAGAGAGTGAGAGAGGGAGAGAGTGTGGGAGAGGGAGAGAGTGTGAGAGTGGGAGGCAGCGTGGAAGAGGGAGAGAGTGGGAGAGAGGGAGAGAGTGTGAGAGTGGGTGACAGTGTGGGAGAGGGAGAGAGTGTGAGAGTGGGAGGCAGCGTGGGAGAGGGAGAGAGTGTGAGAGTGGGAGGGAGTATGGGAAAGGGAGAGAGTGTGCGAGTGGGTGACAGTGTGGGAGAGGGAGAGAGTGTGAGAGAGGGAGAGAGTGAGACACTGTGAGAGAGGAAGGGAGTGTGTGAGAGAGAGAGAGAGAGTGAGAGGGAGACAGTGTGGGAGAGGGAGAGAGTGTGAGAGAGGGAGGGATTGTTGAGAGGGAGAGAGTGTGAGAGAGGGAGAGAGTGTGAGCGAGGGAGGGAGTGTGAGAGAGGGAGAGACTGAGAGTGGGTGACAGTGTGGGAGAGGGAGAGAGTGTGAGAGTGGGAGGGATTGTTGAGAGGGAGAGAGTGTTAGAGAGGGAGAGAGTGTGAGAGTGGGAGACAGTGTGCGGGAGGGAGAGAGTGTGAGAGAGGGAGGGATTGTTGAGAGGGAGAGAGTGTGAGCGACGGAGAGAGTGTGAGAGTGGGTGACAGTGTGGGAGAGGAGAGAGTGTGAGAGAGGGAGACAGTGTGAGAGAGGGAGAGAGTGTGAGAGAAGGCGACAGTGTGAGAGAGGGAGACAGTGTGGGAGAGGGAGAGAGTGTGAGAGTGGGTGACAGTGTGGGAGAGGAGAGAGTGTGAGAGTGGGTGACAGTGTGGGAGAGGAAGACAGTGTGGGAGAGGGAGAGAGTTTGAGGGAGGGAGAGAGTGTGAGAGAGGGAGACAGTGTGAGAGTGGGTGACAGTGTGGGAGAGGGAGAGAGTGTGAGAGAGGGACAGAGTGTGAGAGAGGGAGACTGTGTGGGAGAGGGAGAGAGTGTGAGAGTGGGTGACTGTGTGGGAGAGGGAGAGAGTGTGAGAGAGGGAGAGAGTGTGAGAGAGGGATACAGTGTGAGAGTGGGAGAGAGTGGGTGACAGTGTGGGAGAGGGAGAGAGTGTGAGACTGGGTGACAGTGTGGGAGAGGGAGAGAGTGTGAGAGAGGGACAGAGTGTGAGAGAGGGAGACTGTGTGGGAGAGGGAGAGAGTGTGAGCGTGGGAGACAGTGTGGGAGAGGGAGAGAGTGTGAGAGTGGGAGACAGTGTGGGAAAGGGAGAGAGTGTGAGAGAGGGGCAGAGTGTGAGAGAGGGAGACTGTGTGGGAGAGGGAGAGAGTGTGAGAGTGGGAGAGAGTGTGAGAGAGGGATACAGTGTGAGAGTGGGAGAGAGTGGGTGACAGTGTGGGAGAGGGAGAGAGTGTGAGAGTGGGAGAGAGTGTGAGAGAGGGATACAGTGTGAGAGTGGGAGAGAGTGGGTGACAGTGTGGGAGAGGGAGAGAGTGTGAGACTGGGTGACAGTGTGGGAGAGGGAGAGAGTGTGAGAGAGGGACAGAGTGTGAGAGAGGGAGACTGTGTGGGAGAGGGAGAGAGTGTGAGAGAGGGAGAGAGTGTGAGAGAGGGATACAGTGTGAGAGTGGGAGAGAGTGGGTGACAGTGTGGGAGAGGGAGAGAGTGTGAGACTGGGTGACAGTGTGGGAGAGGGAGAGAGTGTGAGAGAGGGACAGAGTGTGAGAGAGGGAGACTGTGTGGGAGAGGGAGAGAGTGTGAGCGTGGGAGACAGTGTGGGAGAGGGAGAGAGTGTGAGAGTGGGAGACAGTGTGGGAAAGGGAGAGAGTGTGAGAGAGGGACAGAGTGTGAGAGAGGGAGACTGTGTGGGAGAGGGAGAGAGTGTGAGAGTGGGTGACTGTGTGGGAGAGGGAGAGAGTGTGAGAGAGGGAGAGAGTGTGAGAGAGGGAGACAGTGTGAGAGTGGGAGAGAGTGGGAGAGAGGGTGACAGTGTCGGAGAGGGAGAGAGTGTGAGAGAGGGAGGCAGTGTGGGAGAGGGAGAGAGTGTGAGAGTGGGAGACCGTGTGGGAGAGGGAGAGAGTGTGAGAGTGGGTGACAGTGTGTGAGAGGGATAGAGTCTGAGAGAGGGAGACAGTGTGGGAGAGGGAGTGAGTCTGAGAGTGGGTGACAGTGTGGGAGAGGGAGAGAGTGTGAGAGTGGGAGGCAGTGTGGGAGAGGGAGAGAGTGTGAGAGTGGGAGACAGTGTGGGAGAGGGAGAGAGTGTGAGAGTGGGTGACAGTGTGGGAGAGGGAGAGTGTCTGAGAGAGGGAGACAGTGTGGGAGAGGGAGAGAGTGTGAGAGTGGGTGACAGTGTGGGAGAGGGAGACAGTGTGAGAGAGGGAGAGAGTGTGGGAGAGGGAGAGAGTGTGGGAGAAAGTGTGAGAGTGGGAGGCAGTGTGGGAGAGGGAGAGAGTGTGAGAGTGGGTGACAGTGTGAGAGAGGGTGAGAGTGTGAGAGTGGGTGACAGTGTGAGAGAGGGAGAGAGTGTGAGAGAGGGAGACAGTGTGAGAGTGGGTGACAGTGTGGGAGAGGGAGAGAATGTGAGAGTGGGTGACAGTGTGGGAGAGTGAGACAGTGTGAGAGTGGGTGACAGATTGGGAGAGGGAGAGAGTGTGAGAGAGGGAGACAGTGTGAGAGAGGGAGAGAGTGTGAGAGAGGGAGACAGTATGAGAGTGCGAGACAGTGTGAGAGTGGGTGACAGTGTGGGAGAGGGAGAGAGTGTGAGAGAGGGAGAGAGTGAGACACTGTGAGAGAGGAAGGGAGTGTGTGAGAGAGAGAGAGAGAGTGAGAGAGGGAGACAGTGTGGGAGAGGGAGAAGGAGAGAGTGGGAGGCAGTGTGGGAGAGGGAGAGAGTGTGAGAGTGGGAGGCAGTGTGGGAGAGGGAGAGAGTGTGAGAGTGGGAGGCAGTGTGGGAGAGGGAGACAGTGTGAGAGTGGGTGACAGTGTGGTAGAGGGAGAGAGTGTGAGAGTGGGTGACAGTGTGGGAGAGGGAGAGAGTGTGGGAGAGGGAGAGAGTGTGAGAGTGGGAGGCAGTGTGGGAGAGGATGACAGTGTGAGAGTGGGAGACAGTGTGGGAGAGGGAGAGAGTGTGAGAGAAGGAGAGAGTGAGACACTGTGAGAGAGGAAGGGAGTGTGTGTGAGAGAGAGAGTGAGAGAGAGTGAGAGAGGGAGACAGTGTGGGAGAGGGAGAGAGTGTGAGAGTGGGAGACAGTGTGGGAGAGGGAGAGAGTGTGAGAGTGGGAGACAGCGTGGGAGAGGGAGAGAGTGTGAGAGTGGGAGGCAGTGTGGGAAAGGGAGAGAGTGTGAGAGTGGGTGACAGTGTGGGAGAGGGAGAGAGTGTGAGAGAGGGAGAGAGTGAGACACTGTGAGAGAGGAAGGGAGTGTGTGAGAGAGAGAGAGAGAGAGTGAGAGAGGGAGACAGTGTGGGAGAGGGAGAGAGTGTGAGAGAGGGAGGGATTGTTGAGAGGGAGAGAGTGTGAGAGAGGGAGAGAGTGTGAGCGAGGGAGGGAGTGTGAGAGAGGGAGAGACTGTGAGAGTGGGTGACAGTGTGGGAGAGGGAGAGAGTGTGAGAGTGGGAGGGATTGTTGAGAGGGAGAGAGTGTTAGAGAGGGAGAGAGTGTGAGAGTGGGAGACAGAGTGGGAGAGTGAGAGAGTGTGAGAGAGGGAGACAGTGTGAGAGAGGGAGAGAGTGTGAGAGAAGGCGACAGTGTGAGAGAGGGAGACAGTGTGGGAGAGGGAGAGATTGTGAGAGTGGGTGACAGTGTGGGAGAGGGAGAGAGTGTGAGCGTGGGAGGGATTGTTGAGAGGGAGAGAGTGTGAGCGAGGGAGAGAGTGTGAGAGAGGGATAGTGTGAGAGAGTGAGGGTGAGGGAGGGCGAGAGTGCAAGGGAGAGCTGGAGTGTGAGGGAGTGCTCTTGGAGATACAAAGAACAAAGAACAAAGAAATGTACAGCACAGGAACAGGCCCTTCGGCCCTCCAAGCCCGTGCCGACCATGTTGCCCGACTAAACTTCTACACTTACGGGGTACGTATCCCTCTATTCCCATCCTATTCATGTATTTGTCAAGATGCCCCTTAAATGTCACTATCGTAAAGATATGTGGAACTGGGTGGGGAAACGCAATCCGGATTAATACATTTGCTGAGGAAACAAACTTGTTCCTAAATTATAAAATCAGATCCTGGATGAAGTAAATGTCCTCCATGCAGTATTGCACCATTTAAGTTGTGAATAACTGACAGAGTGTGATAGGTCAGTTATTGTGCAGAGCTGGAATAGAACTTGTCTTTCCCCAGTCAGAGGCCAGAAAGCAAACACGTGGCACAGCCGCTTTTAAAAATAATTGTAAAGCAACCTGAATAAAGATAGACCTCCCTCTAATGATTAAATGTGCGTCTGCTTTTATTGGGAGCAACACAGATGTTTTCAATATTAAAGCACAGGCAGCGCCCAGGGTCAGACAGGTTGGAACTTACAATGAAGTTGATGCTGTGAAGTAAGCAGTGAGCTAAAGCGGGCGCTGGGTTCACACATGGACACAGTGAATAGAAAGGATTACAGTGAGAATACTCGCGGTGCTGGGGAACTTGGAGGGAACCTGCAGGTGTTTGGCTTTGTGAAGGGTAGGTCATGCCTCACAAACCTTATAGAGTTCTTTGAGAAGGTGACTGAACAGGTAGACGAGGGTAGAGCAGTTGATGTGGTGTATATGGATTTCAGCAAAGCGTTTGATAAGGTTCCCCACTGTAGGCTATTGCAAAAAATACGGAGGCTGGGGATTGAGGGTGATTTAGAGATGTGGATCAGAAATTGGCTAGCTGAAAGAAGACAGAGGGTGGTGGTTGATGGGAAATGTTCAGAATGGAGTACAGTCACAAGTGGAGTACCACAAGGATCTGTTCTGGGGCCGTTGTTGTTTGTCATTTTTATCAATGACCTAGAGGAAGGCGCAGAAGGGTGGGTGAGTAAATTTGCAGACGATACTAAAGTCGGTGGTGTTGTCGATAGTGTGGAAGGATGTAGCAGGTTACAGAGGGATATAGATAAGCTGCAGAGCTGGGCTGAGAGGTGGCAAATGGAGTTTAATGTAGAGAAGTGTGAGGTGATTCACTTTGGAAGGAATAACAGGAATGCGGAATATTTGGCTAATGGTAGAGTTCTTGAAAGTGTGGATGAGCAGAGGGATCTAGGTGCCCATGTACATAGATCCCTGAAAGTTGCCACCCAGGTTGATAGGGTTGTGAAGAAGGCCTATGGAGTGTTGGCCTTTATTGGTAGAGAGATTGAGTTCCGGAGTCGGGAGGTCATGTTGCAGCTGTACAGAACTCTGGTCCGGCCGCATTTGGAGTATTGCGTACAGTTCTGGTCACCGCATTATAGGAAGGACGTGGAGGCTTTGGAGCGGGTGCAGAGGAGATTTACCAGGATGTTGCCTGGTATGGAGGGAAAATCTTATGAGGAAAGGCTGACGGACTTGAGGTTGTTTTCGTTGGAGAGAAGAAGGTTAAGAGGAGACTTAATAGAGGCATACAAAATGATCAGGGGGTTGGATAGGGTGGACAGTGAGAGCCTTCTCCCGCGGATGGATATGGCTGGCACGAGGGGACATAACTTTAAACTGAGGGGTAATAGATATAGGACAGAGGTCAGAGGTAGGTTCTTTACGCAAAGAGTAGTGAGGCCGTGGAATGCCCTACCTGCTACAGTAGTGAACTCGCCAACATTGAGGGCATTTAAAAGTTTATTGGATAAACATATGGATGATAATGGCATAGTGTAGGTTAGATGGCTTTTCTTTCGGTGCAACATCGTGGGCCGAAGGGCCTGTACTGCGCTGTATTGTTCTATGTTCTATGTTCTATGTTGGTCCCATCATCTCACAGCCAGACCACATCCAAAGCCTTTAAAATGCGTGAAGTCCCGAAGGAGGACATTCATTCCTGGGGCTGGTTTAGCACACTGGGATACATCGCTGGCTTTTAAAGCAGACCAAGGCAGGCCAGCAGCACGGTTCAATTCCCGTACCAGCCTCCCCGAAGAGGCGCCGGAATGTGGCGACTAGGGGCTTTTCACTGTAACTTCATTTGAAGCCTACTTGTGACAATAAGCGATTTTCATTTCATTTCATTCCGTTTCATTTCATTCCGTTTGAACTCAGCGGCTCTGTAGATGAGCAGATGATTCAATCCCACTGCACCGCCCTTTCCCTGGAGACGTACATTTGATTTCTGCCACTCCTACCATTCCCTGTGAAACCACTGTTGTATCTGCCGGCACCAGTGTCCCACGCCGTGCAGACCAGATCAGAACCACTCGCTGTGTGAATCGTTTAGAAGCAGTTTTCCCTTCGGGATGATTGGATCGGCTGGGGCTGGGTTATTGGGAATAAAAGACGATGATGTGAGATTCGTTCCACACATTTAAGATGATAACGTTTTGGATAATCTGGATGTAAATGAACTGTTTCCATGAACAATATAAATATCTGTGGGAAAGATGTAACTGAAATATATGATGATGCAGCTACATTCATCAGGAGTAATGCAGAGCCGGAACTGATAACAAATGGCAACATGGGGAGACTACACGGTCCCTCACACCTCCTCCACCATTCAATTTAATCACTGCTCAGCTTCTGCCTCAATGTCATTTCCCGCTTGTTCCTCAGGTCCTATCATTACCTCATTTTCTGTAAGAATAATGGAGGCTGACACCCAAAGCCATATTTCAAACCGAGTTGGACATTTACGGCCGTAAGACCATAAGACACAGGAGCTGAACTTGGTCACTAGGCCCAGCGAGTCTGCTCCGCCAGTCAATCATGGCTGATATGTTTCTCACCCTCATTCTCCTACCTTCTCACCTTCTCCCCATAACCCCTGATCTCCTCATTAACCAAGAACCTATCTGTCTCTGTCTTAAAGACACTCAGTGATTTGGCCTCCACAGCCTTCTGTGACAGAGAGTTCCACAGATTCAGTACCGTCTGGCTGAATAAATTCCTCCACATCTCTGTTTTAAAGGATCGTGCCTTTAGTCTGAGACAGTGTCCTCTGCTTCTAGTTTTTCATACAAGTGGAAACATCCTCTCCACATCCACTCTGTCCAGGCCTCACAGTATCCTGGAAGTTTCAATAAGATACCCCTCATCCTTCTTAACTCCAATGAGTACAGACCCAGAGTCCTCAACCATTCCTCATACGACAAGCTCTTCATTCCAGGGATCGTTCTAGTGAACCTCCTCTGGACCCTTTCCAAGGGAAGCATGTCCTTCTTCAGATACGGGGCCCAGAACTGCTCACAATACTCCAAATGGGGCCTGACCAGAGACTGAAACAGCCTCAGAAATACATCCCTGCTCTTGTACTCGCGCCCTCTCGACGTGAATGCTAACATTGCAATTGCCTTCCGAACTGCCGACTGAACCTGCTCGTTAACCATAAGAGAATCGTGAACAAGGCCTCCCAAGTCCCTTTGTGCTTCTCATTTCCGAAGCATTTCCACTTTTAGAGAATAGTCAATTCCTCCATTCCTCCTTCCAAAGCGCATTACCTCACACTTTTCCACATTGTATTCCATCCTCCACTTGTTTGCACAATCCCCCAGCCTCTGAGTCCTTCTGCACCCCCCCCCCCAACCCCCACCGCTTCCTCAATACTACCTGTCCCTCTACAGATCTTTGTGTCATCTGCAAACTCAGCGACAGTGCCTTCAGTTCCTTCTTCCAGATCATTAATGTATATTGTGGAAAGTTGTGGTCCCAGCACAGACCCCTGAGGCACACCACTAGACACCGGCTGCCATCCTGAAAAAGACCCCTTTATCCCCACTCTCTGCCTTCTGCCAGTCAGCCAATTATTTTCCATCCCAGGATCTTGCCCTGAACACCATGGGCTCTTAACCAATTGAACAGACTGGAATGCGGCACTGTGTCAAAGGCCTTCTGGAAATCTACATAAATCGCATCCACTGGTTCTCCCTTGTCTAACTTCCTTGTTATTTCCTCAAAGAACTCTAACAGATTTGTCAGGCATGACCTCCCCTTGACGAAGCCGAGCTGACTCAGTCCTATTTTATCCTGCACTTCCAAGTACTCCGCAATCTCATCTTTAATAATGGATCTAAAATCTTACCAATGACCGAAGTCAGGCTAAGCGGCCGATAATTTCCCGTCTTCTGCCTCCCTCCCTTCTTAAACAGCGGTGCTACATTAGCCACTTTCCAGTCCTCTGGGACCCTTTCTGCCTTCAGTGATTCCTGTAAGATTCCCGCCACTGCCTCCACAAACTCCTCAGCTATCTCTTTTAGAACCCTGGGATGTAGTCCATCCGTCCAGGTCATTCATCCACCTTCAGACCTTTCATTGTGGGCAGAACCTTCTCCTTAGTGACGGCCACGGCCCTCCCCTCTGCCCCCTGGCTCTCCTGGAGCTCTGGCATCCCACTGGTGACTTCCACAGTGAAGACTGATGCAAAGTAACTATACAGCTCGTCTGCCATTTCTTTGTTACCTATTATTACTTCGCCAGTCACATTTTCCAGTGGTCCAATGTCTTTTTTGTCTCTCACCTTTTAAATATTGAAAAGAACATCTCCCTATCTTCTTTTACATTACTAGCTAGCTTGCCCTCAAATTTCATCTGCTCCTCCTTTATTGCTTTTTCAGTTTTCCTCTGCTCGCTGTTAAAGGCTCCCAATTTTCTGGCATCCCACTATTCCGCGCCACATTGTATGTTTTTTGTTTTGCTGTACTGCTGTCCTTGACTTCCCTCGTGAGCCATAGATTCCTTGTGCTCCCCTTGGCATGTTTCCTCCTCCTTGGGATGAAATTCTGTTGTTCCTCCCGAATAACCCCCCAAAACTGCTGCCATTGCTGTTCCACTGTCTTCCCTGCTAGTCTCCTTTTCCAATCAACTCTGGCCAGCTCCTCCCATGCCTTTGTAGTTACCCCTATTTAATTGTAATACTGTTACATCTGATTCCAGCTTCTCCCTCTCAAACTGCAGGGTAAATTCTATCATATTGTGGTCACTGCTCCCTTCGGGTTCCTTCACCTTATGTTCACTAATCAAGTAATCCTCATTACACATCACCAAATCCAGAATTGCCTGTTCCCCAGTCGGCTCTGTCACAGACTGCTCCAAAAAAACATCTCATTCCACAAATTCCTTTTCTTGGGATCCACGATCAACCTGATTTTCCCAGTCCATCTGCATGTTGAAGTCCCCCATGATTATTGTAATATTTCCTTTTTTACATGCCTTTTCTATCTCCTGATTTATTTTTTGCTGCACATCTTGATTACTGCTCCGAGTTCTGCAATAAGTCCGATCAGAGTCTTTTTATCGATTCGATTCCTCAACTCTGTCCATAGGGAATCTCTGCCTTCTGATCCTATATCGTTCCTTGCTATCGATTTAACTTCATTCCTTCCTCACAATGGAGCCCCGTCCCCTTTACCCATCTGCCTGTCCTTTCGATAGAACACTTGCACATTTTGATCCCAGCCCTGATCACCTTGCAGCCACGTCTCTGTGATTCCAACAACATCGTACCAGCCAATTTCAATGTGCGCAACATGCAAATTCACCTTGTTCCGTACACTGCGCACATTTAGGTCCACCACCCTCAATGCTGCATTGAGCACCTCCCTTCTCACCCTCGGCACCTTTTTTGCTCTGCCTGAGGGTGATGTTGTTCAGGTATTTGTGTTCACCATTTCCCCTTCAATTATTACACCTGCTGAGCTACCGCTCTGGTTCCCATCCCCTTTCATATTAGTTTCAATTCTCCCGAGTGACACTAACAAACCTCCCAGCGAGGATAGTGATGTCCCTCCAGTTTAGAAGCTGCCCGCCCTTCTTGTCCAGGTCCCACCTATCCCGGAAGATAGCCCAATGGCCCAGAAATCAGGAATCCTCCCTCCTACACCACCAGTTTTGTCACGTGTTTAGCTGTACTGTCCTCTTGTTTCTTGCCTCGCTGTCACGGGGCACAGGGAGTAATCCTGAGACTACAACCCGAGAGGTCCTACTTTTTAGCTTACTGTCTAACTTCCTGAACTCCTTCTGCAGGACATCATCACTCTTCCTGCCGATGTCGTTCGTACCTCTGTGAACTAAAACCTCTGGCTGTTCTCCCTCCCCCTCAGGACGTTCTGTGTTCGTTCAGAGACAACCTTGACCCTGGCACCAGGGAGGCAACTTACCAACCTGGAGACTCTTTCCTGTCCGCAGAAGCGCCAATCTGTGCCCCTTACTATAATAAGAACATACGAACAAAAGAACTAGGAGCAGGAGTAGGCCATCTGGCCCCTCGAGCCTGCTCCACCATTCAATGAGATCATGGCTGATCTTTTGTGGACTCAGCTCCACTTTCCGGCCCGAACACCATAACCCTTAATCCCTTTGTTCTTCAAAAAACTATCTGTCTTTATCTTAAAAACATTTAATGAATGAGCCTCTACTGCTTCACTGGGCAAGGAATTCCATAGATTCACAACCCTTTGGGTGAAGAAGTTCCTCCTAAACTCAGTCCTAAATCTACTTCCCCTTATTTTGAGGCTATGCCCCCTAGTTCTGCTTTCACCCACCAGTGGAAACAACCTGCCCGAATCTATCCTATCTATTTCCTTCATAATCTTATATGTTTCTATAAGATCCCCCCTCATCCTTCTAAATTCCAACGAGTACAGTCCCAGTCTACTCAACCTCTCCTCGTAATCCAGCCCCTTCAGCTCTGGGATTAACCTAGTGAATCTCCTCTGCACAGCCTCCAGTGCCAGTACGTCCTTTCTCAAGTAAGGAGACCAAAACTGAACACAGTACTCCAGGTGTGGCTTCACGAACACCTTATACAATTGCAGCATAACCTCGCTAGTCTACAACTATCGCGTTCCTGCACTTTGCCCGCCCTGCTGAGTAACAGAGCCAGTTGTGGTGCCATTGTTCTGGCTGCTGTTGTTTTCCCCTGATAGTCCATTCTCCCAAATGTATCCAACACAGTATACCTATTAGAGATGGGGCGGCTACAGGTGATTCCAGCGCTGACTGCCTGCCCTTTTCAGCAGGCAGCAAATATTTGTCTGCACCTTAGGTGTGACCACATCTCCAGAACTTCTGTCAATTATGCTGTCCGCCACCTGCATGCTCCGCAGTGCATCCAATTGCTGCTCCAGCTGAACCACGCGGTCTGTGAGGAGCTGCCATTGGCTGCACCTGCTGCAGGCGTACTTGACCGGAACACTGGAAGCGTCACGGTTCTCCCACATCTCACAGTTAGAGCACTGCACCCCCTGAGTGACATTTATGCACTAGTTAATTCATTCAATATAATCATTTTATTATCAGATTAAGTTACAATTAACTATATGGTCCTGGCGCTGGATTTTTACTGTAAATTAAATGTTACGTTCTAATCCCTGCTCTCAGGTTCACTTACTCCTCTGCCCATTTAATGAATTAGTTACTGCAGTTGTATAGAACCTGAATTACATGAGTAACACATGAACAGAATGGGAATACAGGGAGACGGACCACAGGAAGTGCAGAAGATTATAGGTCAGATGGGCAGCAAGTTCAGCACAGGCTTGAGGGCCGAAGGGCCAATATCTACGTTGTACTTTTATTTGTGCTTTGTTCTTTGTTGTAACTATTTGTATCAGGTATTGCTGAGTCTGGAGTCCAAAATTGCAATCAAGAGTCTATGTTACAAGTGTTTGTCTTGAACAACGAACACGAGGTAATGGGACTGAGAGACTGGAGGAGATAATCCCATACCTTCTGTGCCAGACAGCGGAAGAGAAGGCATCATGTGTTCAACTATTAATAGAATAATAATCTTTATTAATAATACAAATATTTATTGTTACAAGTAGTCCCACATTAACACTACAATGAAGTTACTGTGAAAATCCCCGAGTCGCCACACTCCGGCGCCTGTTCGGGTGAACAGAGGGAGATTTTAGACTGTCCAACTCACCTCACAACACGCCTTTCGGGACCTGTGGGAGGAAACTGGAGCACCCGGAGGAAACCCACACAGACACGGGCGGAACGTGCAGACTCCACACAGACAGTGACACAAGCCGGGAATCGAACCTGGGACCCCGGAGCTGTGAAGCCACTGTGCTAACCACTGTGCTATCATGCCATCCTTTAAATTTGCACTCCTCAAGAATTGGGAGAGTGTCGGTATCACGGAGAGCTGTGGATCTGCTGTGTAATACTGAGAAATAAATCACCAAGGCCATGGCAGGGTTTGATTCTCCTCCAATCCGACAGCTCCAATCTTAACCATCACATTAGACCCCGGCATCGATCAGTCCATTAAACCTGGGGAACAGACTCTAATTGATGAATAATGAATGGAAACAATGGTTGATCACTCTCTTATTGTGAAACAGTCAGTATTTTCCCGAGGAGATACACTAGAGGAACAGAAGGGAACCAAAAGGACCAGTCTGCCCAACAACACCAGCGGGAGTTTGTAGTTATCCAGTTGTGGCAGTCAGGTAGCCTCAATAATTTAAATAAATATGTGACACAATATATAATTGTTTCTCAGCCCATTACTTCCCGGATTCCATTATTTAAATTGCTGGGACGTCTTCAGTAGAAACAGACAGAGATGTCACATGGAATTCCACCACATAGCAGCGATATTTCTAGTAACTAATGGAATTAAAACCTGAAAGATAATTTCTGATACTCATCGACATTTTCAAATGCATATTATTGTGAAAAGTATAAAGGTTTCTAGATATATTCAGTAATCATTGGACGGAAAATAATCAATTTCCTGGCATGATGATTCTATAGAAAGATAATCACAGTTTAGTTAATTGTGAGCAGAAATGTGCATGTTCAGTTTATTGTGTTATTATAGGAAGGTCAGGAATTAATGACTCTATTTGAAAGAACAATCTTATTATGATTATTGTCTGAACAATATTTATTTACACCTCTGATTACTGGAATAATCAATCCTTCAATAATCACTTTCAAAGTTGCAATTAAATGTTTTTCGTTATTTACTGTGTTCAATGGACTGAAAACGAACGTGATGCTTTCTATCAATGTTGTGCAAACATGATGGTGTAATATATGTCATCCTGCCTTCCATCATTGGATTTCAGAGATCATAGAATTCACAGTGCCGAAGGAGGCCATTCGGCCCATCGAGTCTGCACCGGCTCTTGGAAAGAGCACCCTACCCAAGCCCACACCTCCACCCTATCCCCATAACCCAGTAACCCCATCTAAGCAAAGAGAAATTTAGCGTGGCCAATCCACCTAACCTGCCACCTTTGGACTGTTGGAGACAATCAGAGCACCCGGAGGAAACCCACGCAGACACGGGGAGAACGTGCAGACTCTGCACAGACAGTGACCCAAGCCTGGAATCGAACCTGGGACCCTGGCACTGTGACGTCATAGTGGTAACCACTGTGCTACCGTGCTGCCCGATTTGCTCAGTTTTCTTTGGTAGAAACAGACAGAGAGAATTCTCACACTATTCAGTCATGGCACAACTATGATTAATGGAATTAAATCCTGAGATATAATTGCTGGTATCATAGACATGGGGAATATTTCCCAATACATATTATTGTGGGAAGTTAAAAGATTTATTCATACCGTTAGTGATCAATGGATTAATCTGTATCTTGGCATCAGAATTCTCTTGGAAAATGACCATCGGTTTAATGTCCTGTACCCGGTTTTCCGTCCCGCCAGCCCCGTTATCCGGTGCTGTGCACCCACCGCCACAACGGGATTCTTCATTCCCGCAGCCGGTCAATGAGGTTTCCCATTGTGACTACCCCACGCCATCGAGAAACCCGCCGACATGGGTGCGCTGCCGGTGGGATTGGAGGATGCTGCCGAGGGAGAATCCCATTGATTGGGATTGTGAGCTGAACAAATGCATTTTTAATTGATGCTATTATTGTTGCGTGGTCAGGAATTACAGATTCTATTCCACTGATTAACAATCTTCATTTGATTGTGGTCTGAACAGTAATTAGAAACCGCCTGTGATTATTGCAATAAACAATCCTTTGACAATCACAGTGAAAGATGCAATGAAATGTTTTTAGTTATTTGCTGTGTTTAATGGACTGAAAACTAATTTGGTATTTTCTATCAGTGTTGCGCAAATAATAATTAGTTGTGTAATGCTTGTTGGACTTTAACATAATGAGCTGTTCACTGATTTAATTTAACCTCGCAATGAATGAATGAGATCATTGTTTATTGGACCAAACAATCCATTATTAAAGTTCACTCTGATTATTGGGATGAACTGCGTTAACAGGTGATTTAACTTCACAGAAAATAATTAAATAATTCAAGTAAAAAGCACCAGATCCGTCAGAATTTCGCCAGTTTAAAGACATTTAATGTTGGGAAACTGGCAATCATTGATTAAAATATCTGAGCCATTTTAACAGCGAGTTCTTCCATATTCGCTGTGATTATTGGGTGTAATGATTAAAAGTTAGTTACTTTAACTCTTGGACTGAAGAAGAATTTGCTCTTCACTTGTATACGGAATCCAAGCAGTATAAAATGTGTTGGCCCTCAGGATAATAACAACGAAAGGACATTTGAAAAGGGACTTGTTGAAGTGACTGAAGTTGTCTCCAAATCTCGCAGCCCACTCACCCCTCTCTGGGGTTGGGTGATATCTGGGGTTGGGTGATCTCTGGGGTTGGGTGATCTCTGGGGTTGGGTGATATATGGGGATTGGTGATCTCTGGGGATGGGTGATATCTGGGGTTGGGTGATCTCTGGGGTTGGGTGATATCTGGGGTTGGGTGATCTCTGGGGTTGGGTAATATCTAGGGATGGGTGATATCTGGGGTTGGGTGATCTCTGGGATTGGGTGAACTCTGGGGTTGGGTGATCTCTGGCATTGGGTGATATCTGGGCTTGGGTGACCTCTGGGGTTGGGTGATATCTGGGCTTGGGTGACCTCTGGGGTTGGGTGATATCTGGGGTTGGGTGATCTCTGGGGTTGGGTGATATCTGGGGTTGGGTGATCTCTGGGGTTGGGTAATATCTAGGGATGGGTGATATCTGGGGTTGGGAGATCTCTGGGGTTGGGTGATCTCTGAGGTTGGGTAATCTCTGGGGTTGGGTGATCTCTGGGGTTGAGTGATGTCTGGGGTTGGGTGATCTCTGGGGTTGGGTGATATCTGAGGTTGGGTGATCTCTGAGGTTGGGTGATATCTGGGGTTGGGTGATCTCTGAGGTTGGGTGATCTCTGGGGTTGGGTGATCTCTGAGGTTGGGTGATCTCTGAGGTTGGGTAATCTCTGGGGTTGGGTGATCTCTGGGGTTGAGTGATGTCTGGGGTTGGGTGATCTCTGGGGTTGGGTGATATCTGGGGTTGGGTGATCTCTGGCATTGGGTGATATCTGGAGTTGGGTGACCTCTGGGGTTGGGTGATATCTGGGGTTGTGTGATCTCTGGGGTTGGGTGATATCTGGGGTTGGGTGATCTCTGGGGTTGGGTAATATCTAGGGCTGTGTGAGATCTGGGGTTGCGTGATCTCTGGGGTTGGGTGATATCTGAGGTTGGGTGATCTCTGAGGTTGGGTGATCTCTGGGGTTGAGTGATCTCTGGGGTTGAGTGATGTCTGGAGTTGGGTGATATCTGGGGTTGGGTAATATCTGGAATTGGGTGATCTTGAGTTTGGGTGATCTCTGGCGTTGGGTAATATCCGGGGTCGGGTGATGTCTGGGGTTGGGTGATCTCGGGGGTTGGGTGATATCTGGTGTTGGGTGATCTCTGGGGTTGGGTGATCTCTGGTGTTGGGTGATATACGGGGTAGGGTGATATCCGGGGTAGGGTGATATCCGGGTTTGAGTGATTCTGGGGTTGGGTGATATCTGGGGTTGGGTGATCTCTGGGGTTGGGTGATCTCTGGGGTTGGATGATATCTGGGGTTGGGTGATCTTGGGGTTGGGTAATATCTGGGGTAGAGTGATATCTGGGATTGGGTGATCTCTGGGGTTGGGTGACTCTGGGATTAGGTGATCTCTGGCGTTGGGTGATCTCTGGGGTTGGGCGATCTCTGTGGTTGGGTGAACTCTGAGTTTGGGTGATATCTGGCATTGGGTGATATCTTGGATTGGGTGATACCTGGGGTTGCGTGATCTCTGGGGTTTGGTGATCTCTGGGGTTGGGTGATCTCTGGGGTTGGGTGATCTCTGGGGTTGGGTGATCTCTGGGGTTGGGTGATCTCTGGGGTTGGGTGATCTCTGGGTTTGGGTGATCTCTGGTGTTGGGTGATCTCTGGGTTTGGGCGATCTCTGGGGTTGGGTGATCTCTGGGGTTGGGTGATCTCTGGCGTTGGGTGATCTCTGGGGTTGGGTGATCTCTGGGGTTGGGTGATCTCTGGGGTTGGGTGATCTCTGAGTTTGGGTGATATCTGGCGTTGGGTGATATCTTGGCTTGGGTGATACCTGGGTATGGGTGATCTCTGGGGTTGGATGATCTCTGGGGTTGGGTGATCTCTGGTGTTGGGTGATGTACGGGGTTGGATGATATCTGGGTTTGGGTGATCTTGGGGTTGGGTAATATCTGGGGTAGAGTGATATCTGGGATTGGGTGATCTCTGGGTTTGGGTGACTCTGGGGTTAGGTGATCTCTGGCGTTGGGTGATCTCTGGGGTTGGGCGATCTCTGTGGTTGGGTGAACTCTGAGTTTGGGTGATATCTGGCATTGGGTGATATTTTGGATTGGGTGATACCTTGGGTTGCGTGATCTCTGGGCTTTGGTGATCTCTGGGGTTGGGTGATCTCTGGGGTTGGGTGATCTCTGGGTTTGGGTGATCTCTGGGGTTGGGTGATCTCTGGGGTTGGGCGATCTCTGGGGTTGGGTGATCTCTGGGGTTGGATGATCTCTGGCGTTGGGTGATCTCTGGGGTTGGGTGATCTCTGGGGTTGGGTGATCTCTGAGTTTGGGTGATATCTGGCGTTGGGTGATATCTTGGCTTGGGTGATACCGGGGGATGGGTGATCTCTGGGTTTGGATGATCTCTGGGGTTGGGTGATCTCTGGTGTTGGGTGATGTACGGGGTACGGTGATATCCGGGGTAGGGTGATATCCGGGTTTGTGTGATTTCTCGCTTTGGGTGATCTCTGGCGTTGGGTGATCTCTGGGGTTGAGTGAACTCTGGGGTTGGGTGATCTCTGGGGTTAGGTGATCTCTGGGATTGGGTGATCTCTGGGGTTGGGTGATCTCTGTGGATGGGTAATATCTGGGGGTGGGTGATATCCGGGGTCGGGTGATATCCGGGTTTGGGTGATTTCTGGGGTTGGGTGAAATCTGGTGTTGGGTGATCTCTGGGGTTGGGTGATCTCTGGTGTTGGGTGATATCCGGGGTCGGGTGATATCCGGGGTCGGGTGATATATTCGTGTTTGGGTGATTTCTGGGGTTGGGTGAAATCTGGGGTTGGGTGATCTCTGGGGTTGGGTGATCTCTGGTGTTGGGTGGTATCCGGGGTCGGGTGATATCCGGGTTTGGGTGATTTCTGGGGTTGGGTGAAATCTGGCTTTGGGTGATCTCTGGCGTTGGGTGATCTCTGGGGTTGGGTGATTTCTGGGGTTGGGTGATCTCTGGGGTTGGGTGATATCTGGGGTAGGGTGATATCTGGGGTTGGGTGCTCTCTGGGGATGGGTGATCTCTGGGGTTGGTTGATCTCTGGGGTTGGGTGATCTCTGGGGTTGGGTGATTTCTGGGGTTGTGTGATCTCTGGGGTTGGGTGATCTCTGGCGTTGGGTGATCTCTGGGGTTGGGTGATCTCTGGTGTTGGGTGATCTCTGGTGTTGGCTGATATCCGGGGTAGGGTGATATCCGGGGTAGGGTGATATCCGGGTTTGGGTGATTTCTGGGGTTGGGTGATATCTGTGGTTGGGTGATATCTGGGGTTGGGAGCTATCTGGGGTTGGGTGATCTCTGGGGTTGGGTGATCTCTGAGGTTGGGTGATCTCTGGGGTTGTGTGTTATCTGGGGGAGGGTGATATCTGGGGTTGGGGGATCTCTGAGGTTGGGTGATCACTGGCGTTGGGTGATCTCTGGTGTTGCGTGATCTCTGGCGTTGGGTGATCTCTGGGGTTGAGTGATCTCTGGGGTTGGATGATCTCTGGAGTTAGGTGATCTCAGGGATTGGGTGATCTCTGTGGTTGGATGATATCTGGGGTTGGGTGATCCCTGGGTTTGCGTAATATTTGGGGTAGAGTGATATCTGGGGTTGGGTGATCTCTGGGGTTGGGTGATCTCTGGGGTTGGGTGATATCTGGGGTTGTGTGATCTCTGGGGTTGGTTGATATCTGGGGTTGGGTGATCTCTGGGATTGGGTAATATCTGGGGTAGAGTGATATCTGGGGTTGGGTGATCTCTGGGGTTGGGTGATCTCTGGGGTTGGGTGATCACTAGCATTGGGTGATCTCTGGCGTTGGGTGATATCTGGCGTTCGTTGATCTCTGGGGTTGTGTGATCTCTGTGGTTGGGTGATCTCTGGGGTTAGGTGATCTCTGGGATTGGGTGATCTCTGGGGTTGGGTGATCTCTGAGGTTGGGTGATCTCTGGGGTTGGGTGATCTCTGAGGTTGGGTGATATCTGGCGTTGGGTGATATCTTGGGTTGGGTGATCTCTGGGATTGGGTGATCTCTGGGGTTGGGTGACTCTGGTGTTAGGTGATCTCTGGGGATGGGTGATCTCTAGTGTAGGGTGTTCTCTGGAGTTGGCTGATCTCTGGGGTTGGGTGATCTCTGGCGATGGGTGATCTCTGGGGTTGGGTGATCTCTGGAGTTGGGTGATCTCTAGGGTTATGTGATGTCTGGGATTGGGTGATCTCTGGTGTTGGGTGATCTCTGAGGTTGGGTGATATCTGGCGTTGGTTGATACCTTGGGTTGGGTGATCTCTGGGGTTGGGTGATCTGTGGGGTTGGGTGATCTCTGGGGTTGGTTGATCTCTGGGGTTGGGTGATCTCTGGGGTTGGGTGATCTCTGGGGTTAGGTGATCTCTGGGATTGGGTGATCTCTGGGGTTAGGTGATCTCTGGGATTGGGTGATCTCTGGGGTTGGGTGATCTCTGAGTTCGGATGATATCTGGCGTTGGGTGATAACGTGGATTGGATGATACCTGGGGCTGGGTGAGATCAGTGGTTGGATGATCTCTGGTGTTGGGTGATCTCTGGTGTTGGCTGATATCCGGGTTAGGGTGATTTCTGGGGTTGGGTGATATCTGTGGTTGGGTGATATCTGGGGTTGGGAGATATCTGGGGTTGGGTGATCTCTGTGGTTGGGTGATTTCTGAGGTTGGGTGATCTCTGGGGTTGTGTGTTATCTGGTGTAGGGTGATATCTGGGGTTGGGTGATCTCTGGGGTTGGGTGATCTCTGGCGTTGGGTGATCACTGGCGTTGGGTGATCTCTGGCGTTGCGTGATCTCTGGCGCTGGGTGATCTCTGGGGTTGAGTGATCTCTGGGGTTGGATGATCTCTGGGGTTAGGTGATCTCAGGGATTGGGTGATCTCTGTGGTTGGATGATATCTGGGGTTGGGTGATCCCTGGGTTTGCGTAATATTTGGGGTAGAGTGATATCTGGGGTTGGGTGATCTCTGGGGTTGGGTGATCTCTGGGGTTGGGTGATATCTGGGGTTGTGTGATCTCTGGGGTTGGTTGATATCTGGGGTTGGGTGATCTCTGGGATTGGGTAATATCTGGGGTAGAGTGATATCTGGGGTTGGGTGATCTCTGGGGTTGGGTGATCTCTGGGGTTGGGTGATCACTAGCATTGGGTGATCTCTGGCGTTGGGTGATATCTGGCGTTCGTTGATCTCTGGGGTTGTGTGATCTCTGTGGTTGGGTGATCTCTGGGGTTAGGTGATCTCTGGGATTGGGTGATCTCTGGGGTTGGGTGATCTCTGAGGTTGGGTGATCTCTGGGGTTGGGTGATCTCTGAGGTTGGGTGATATCTGGCGTTGGGTGATATCTTGGGTTGGGTGATCTCTGGGATTGGGTGATCTCTGGGGTTGGGTGACTCTGGTGTTAGGTGATCTCTGGGGATGGGTGATCTCTAGTGTAGGGTGTTCTCTGGAGTTGGCTGATCTCTGGGGTTGGGTGATCTCTGGCGATGGGCGATCTCTGGGGTTGGGTGATCTCTGGAGTTGGGTGATCTCTAGGGTTATGTGATGTCTGGGATTGGGTGATCTCTGGTGTTGGGTGATCTCTGAGGTTGGGTGATATCTGGCGTTGGTTGATACCTTGGGTTGGGTGATCTCTGGGGTTGGGTGATCTGTGGGGTTGGGTGATCTCTGGGGTTGGTTGATCTCTGGGGTTGGGTGATCTCTGGGGTTGGGTGATCTCTGGGGTTAGGTGATCTCTGGGATTGGGTGATCTCTGGGGTTAGGTGATCTCTGGGATTGGGTGATCTCTGGGGTTGGGTGATCTCTGAGTTCGGATGATATCAGGCGTTGGGTGATAACGTGGATTGGATGATACCTGGGGCTGGGTGAGATCAGTGGTTGGATGATCTCTGGTGTTGGGTGATCTCTGGTGTTGGCTGATATCCGGGTTAGGGTGATTTCTGGGGTTGGGTGATATCTGTGGTTGGGTGATATCTGGGGTTGGGAGATATCTGGGGTTGGGTGATCTCTGTGGTTGGGTGATTTCTGAGGTTGGGTGATCTCTGGGGTTGTGTGTTATCTGGTGTAGGGTGATATCTGGGGTTGGGTGATCTCTGGGGTTGGGTGATCTCTGGCGTTGGGTGATCACTGGCGTTGGGTGATCTCTGGCGTTGCGTGATCTCTGGCGCTGGGTGATCTCTGTGGTTGAGTGATCTCTGGGGTTGGGTGATCTCTGGGGCTAGGTGATCTCAGGGATTGGGTGATCTCTGGGGTTGGGTGATCTCTGGGGTTGGGTAATATCTGGGGTTGGGTGATATCTGGGGATGGGTGATCTCTGGGGTTGGGTGATCTTTGGGGGTCGAGTGATCTCTGGGGTTAGGTGATCTCTGGGATTGGGTGATCTCTGGTGTTGGGTAATCTCTGAGTTTGGGTGATATCTGGCGTTGGGTGATATATTTAATTGGGTGATACCTGGGGTTGCGTGATCTCTGGGGTTGGGTGATCTCTGGGGTTGGGTGATCACTGGTGTTGGGTGATATCCGGGGTAGGGTGATATCCGGAGTAGGGTGATATCCTGGTATGGGTGATTTCTGGGGTATGGTGATATCTGGGGTTCGGTGATATCTGGGGTTGGGTGATCTCTGGGGTTGGGTGATCTCTGGGGTTGGGTGATCTCTGGTGTTGGGTGATATCCGGGGTTGGGTGATATCCGGGTTTTGGTGATTTCTGGGGTTGGGTGATATCTGGGGTTGGGTGATATCTGGGATTGGGTGATCTCTGGGGTTGGATGATATCTGGGGTTGGGTGATCTCCGGGGTTGGGTAATATCTGGGGTAGAGTGATATCTGGGGTTGGGTGATCTCTGGGGTTGGGTGATCTCTGGGGTTGGGTGATCTCTAGCATTGGGTGATCTCTGGCGTTGGGTGATATCTGGCGTTGGGTGATATCTTGGATTGGGTGATACGTGGGGTTGCGTGATCTCTGGGGGTGGGTGATATCTAGGTTTGGGTGATCTCTGGGTTTGGGTGATCCCTGGGGTTGGGTGACTCTGGGGTTAGGTGATCTCTGGGATTGGGTGATCTCTGTGGTTGGGTGATATCTGGCATTGGGTGATATCTTGGATTGGGTGATACCTGAGCTTGCGTGATCTCTGGGTTTGGGTTGTCTCTGGGGTTGGGTGATCTCTGGGGTTGGGCGATCTCTGGCGTTGGGTGAACTCTGGGGTTGGGTGATCTCTGGCGTTGGGTGATCTCTGGGGTTGGGTGATCTCTGGGGTTGGGTGATCTCTGGGGTTAGGTGATCTCTGGGATTGGGTGATCTCTGGGGTTGGGTAATATCTGGGGTTGGGTGATATCTGGGGATGGGTGATCTCTGGGGTTGGGTGATCTTTGGGGGTCGAGTGATCTCTGGGGTTAGGTGATCTCTGGGATTGGGTGATCTCTGGTGTTGGGTAATCTCTGAGTTTGGGTGATATCTGGCGTTGGGTGATATATTTAATTGGGTGATACCTGGGGTTGCGTGATCTCTGGGGTTGGGTGATCTCTGGGGTTGGGTGATCACTGGTGTTGGGTGATATCCGGGGTAGGGTGATATCCGGAGTAGGGTGATATCCTGGTATGGGTGATTTCTGGGGTATGGTGATAACCGGGTTTTGGTGATTTCTGGGGTTGGGTGATATCTGGGGTTGGGTGATATCTGGGATTGGGTGATCTCTGGGGTTGGATGATATCTGGGGATGGGTGATCTCCTGGGTTGGGTAATATCTGTGGTAGAGTGATATCTGGGGTTGGGTGATCTCTGGGGTTGGGTGATCTCTGGGGTTGGGTGATCTCTAGCATTGGGTGATCTCTGGCGTTGGGTGATATCTGGCGTTGGGTGATATCTTGGATTGGCTGATACGTGGGGTTGCGTGATCTCTGGGGGTGGGTGATATCTAGGTTTGGGTGATCTCTGGGTTTGGGTGATCTCTGGGGTTGGGTGACTCTGGGGTTAGGTGATCTCTGGGATTGGGTGATCTCTGTGGTTGGGTGATATCTGGCATTGGGTGATATCTTGGATTGGGTGATACCTGAGCTTGCGTGATCTCTGGGTTTGGGTTGTCTCTGGGGTTGGGTGATCTCTGGGGTTGGGCGATCTCTGGCGTTGGGTGAACTCTGGGGTTGGGTGATCTCTGGCGTTGGGTGATCTCTGGGGTTTGGTGATCTCTGGGGTTGGGTGATCTCTGGGGTTAGGTGATCTCTGGGATTGGGTGATCTCTGGGATTGGGTGATCTCTGAGTTTGGGTGATATCTGGCGTTGGGTGAAATCTTGGCTTGGGTGATGCCTGGGTTTGGGTGATCTCTGGGGTTGGATGATCTCTGGGGTTGGGTGATCTCTGGTGTTGGGTGATGTACGGGGTACAGTGATATCCGGGGTAGGGTGATAACCGGGATTGGGTGATTTCTGGCTTTCGGTGATCTCTGGCGTTGGGTGATCTCTGGGGTTGAGTGATCTCTGGGGTTGGGTGAACTCTGGGGTTAGGTGATCACCGGGATTGGGTGATCTCTGGGGTTAGGTGATCTCAGGGATTGGGTGATCTCTGGGGTTGGGTGATCTCTGGGGTTGGGTAATATCTGGGGTTACGTGATATCTGGTGTTGGGTGATCTCTGGGGTTGGGTGATCTTTGGGGGTCGGGTGATGTCTGGGGTTAGGTGATCTCTGCGATTGGGTGATCTCTGGGGTTGGGTAATCTCTGAGTTTGGGTGATATCTGGCGTTGGGTGATATCTTGAATTGGGTGATACCTGGGGTTGCGTGATCTCTGGGGTTGGGTGATCTCTGGGGTTCGGTGATCACTGGTGTTGGGTGATATCCGGGGTAAGGTGATATCTGGGGTAGGGTGATATCCTGGTATGGGTGATTTCTGGGGTTTGGTGATATCTGGGGTTCGATGATATCTGGGGTTTGGTGATCTGAGGGGTTGGGTGATCTCTGGGGTTGGGTGATCTCTGGTGTTGGGTGATATCCGGAGTAGGGTGATATCCGGGGTAGGGTGATATCCGGGTTTGGGTGATTTCTGGGGTTGGGTGATATCTGGGGTTGGGTGATATCTGGGGTTGGTTGATCTCTGGGGTTGGATGATATCTGAGGTTGGGTGATCTCTGGGGTTGGGTAATATCTGGGGTAGAGTGATATCTGGGGTTGGGTGATCTCTGGGGTTGGGTGATCTCTGGGGTTGGGTGATCTCTAGCATTGGGTGATCTCTGGCGTTGGGTGGTATCTGGCGTTGGGTTATCTCTGGGGTTGTGTGATCTCTGTGGTTGGATGATCTCTGAGGTTGGGTGATCTCTGAGGTTGGGTGATATCTGGCGTTGGGTGATATCTTGGGTTGGGTGATCTCTGGGATTGGGTGCTCTCTGGGGTTGGGTGACTCTGGGGTTAGGTGATCTCTGGGATTGGGTGATCTCTGTGGTTGGGTGAACTCTGAGTTTGGGTGATATCTGGCATTGGGTGATATCTTGCATTGGATGATACGTGGGGTTGCGTGATCTCTGGGGGTGGGTGATATCTAGGTTTGGGTGATCTCTGGGGTTGGGTGATCTCTGGGGTTGGGTGACTCTGGGGTTAGGTGATCCCTGGGATTGGGTGATCTCTGTGGTTGGGTGAACTCTGAGTTTGGGTGATATCTGGCATTGGGTGATATCTTGGATTGGGTGATATCTTGGATTGGGTGATTCCTGGGGTTGCATGATTACTGGGGTTGGGTGATCTCTGGGGTCGGGTGATCTCTGGGGTTGGGCGATTCTGGGGTTGGGTGATCTCTGGGGTTGGGTGATCTCTGGCGTTGGGTGATCTCTGGGGTTAGTTGATCTCTGGGGTTGGGTGATCTCTGGGGTTAGGTGATCTCTGGGATTGGGTGATCTCTGGGGTTGGGTGATCTCTGAGTTTGGGTGATATCTGGCGTTGGGTGATATCTTGGCTTGGGTGATACCTGGGTTTGGGTGATCTCTGGGGTTGGATGATCTCTGGGGTTGGGTGATCTCTGCTGTTGGGTGATGTACAGGGTACGGTGATATCCGGGGTCGGGTGATGTCCGGGTTTGGGTAATTTCTGGCTTTGGGTGATCTCTGGCGTTGGGTGATCTCTGTGGTTGAGTGATCTCTGGGGTTGGGCGATATCTTGGCTTGGGTGATACCTGGGTTTGGGTGATCTCTGGGGTTGGATGGTCTCTGGGGTTGGGTGATCTCTGGTGTTAGGTGATGTACGGGGTACGGTGATATCCGGGGTAGGGTGATATCCGGGTTTGGGTAATTTCTGGCTTTGGGTGATCTCTGGCGTTGGGTGATCTCTGTGGTTGAGTGATCTCTGGGGTTGGGTGATCTCTGGGGTTAGGTGATCTCTGGGATTGGGTGATCTCTGGGGTTTGGTGATCTCTGGGGATTGGTAATATCTGGGGGTGGGTGATATCTAGGGTTGGGTGATCTCTGGGCTTCGGTGATCACTGGGGTTGCGTGACTCTGGGGTTAGGTGATCTCTGGGATTGGGTGATCTCTGTGGTTGGGTGAACTCTGAGTTTGGGTGATATCTGGCATTGGGTGATATCTTGGATTGGGTGAGACCTGGGGTTGCGTGATCTCTTGGGTTGGGTGATCTCTGGGGTTGGGTGATCTCTGGGTTTGGGTGATATCCGGGGGAGTGTGATATCCGGGGTAGGGTGATATCCGGGTTTGGGTGATTTCTGGGGTTATGTGATCTCTGGGATTGGGTGATCTCTGGGGTTTGGTGATCTCTGAGTTTGGGTGATATCTGGCGTTGGGAGATATCTTGGATTGGGTGATACCTGGGGTTGCTTGATCTCTGGGGTTGGGTGATCTCTGGTGTTGGGTGATATCCGGATTTGGGTGATTTCTGGGGTTTGGTGAAATCTGGGTTTGGGTGATATCTGGGGTTGGATGATCTCTGGGGTTGGGTAACATCTGGGGTAGGGTGATATATGGGGTTGGGTGATCTCTGGGGATGGGTGATTTCTAGTGTTGGGTGTTCTCTGGCATTGGGTGATCTCTGGAGTTGGGTGATCTCTGGGGTTAGGTGATCTCTGGAGTTGGGTGATCTCTGGGGTTGGGTGATCTCTGGGGTTGGGTAATGTCTGGGGTTAGGTAATCTCTGGGATTGGGTGATCTCTGGCGTTGGATGATCTCTGAGGTTGGGTGATATCTGGCGTTGGTTGATACCTTGGGTTGAGTGATCTCTGGGGTTGGGTGATCTCTGGGGTTGGGTGATCTCTGGGGTTGGTTGATCTCTGGCGTTGGGTGATCTCTGGCGTTGGGTGATCTCTGGCGTTTTGTGATCTCTGGGGTTGGGTGATCTCTGGGGTTAGGTGATCTCTGGGATTGGGTAATCTCTGAGGTTGGGTAATATCTGGGGTTGGGTGATATCCGGGGTAGGGTGATAACGTGAATTGGATGATACCCGGGGCTGGGTGATATCTGTGGTTGGATGATCTCTGGTGTTGGGTGATCTCTGGTGTTGGCTGATATCCGGGGTAGGGTGATATCCGGAGTAGGTTGATATCCGGGGTTGGGTGATATCCGGGTTTGGGTGATTTCTGGAGTTGGGTGATCTCTGGGATTGGGTGATATCTGGGGTTGGGAGATATCTGGGGTTGGCTGATCTCTGGGGTTCTGTGTTATCTGGGGTAGGGTGATATCTGGGGTTGGGTGATCTATGGGGTTGGGTGATCTCTGGCGTTGGGTGATCACTGGCGTTGGGTGATCTCTGGCGTTGCGTGATCTCTGGCGTTGGGTGATCTCTGGGGTTGAGTGATCTCTGGGGTTGGGTGATCTCTGGGGTTATGTGATCTCAGGGATTGGGTGATCCCTGGGGTTGGGTGATCTCTGGGGTTGTGTAATATCTGGGGTTGTGTGATATCTGGGGTTGGGTGATCTCTGGGGTTGTGTGATCTTTGGGGTCGGGTGATCTCTGGGGTTAGGTGATCTCTGGGATTGGGTGATCTCTGGGGTTGGGTAATCTCTGGATTTGGGTGATATCTGGCGTTGGGTGGTATCTTGAATTGGGTGATACCTGGGGTTGCGTGATCTCTGGGGTTGGGTGATCTCTGGGGTTGGGTGATCACTGGTGTTAGGTGATATCCGGGGTAGGGTGATATCCGGGGTAGGGTGATATCCTGGTTTGGGTGATTTCTGGTGTTTGGTGATATCTGGCGTTCGGTGATATCTGGGGTTGCGTGATCTCTGGGGTTGGTTGATCTCTGGGGCTAGGTGATCACTGGGGTTGGGTGATATCTAGGGAAGGGTGATATCTGGGTTTGGGTGATCTCTCGGTTTGGGTGATCTCTAGGGTTGGGTGATCTCTGGGTTGGGTGATCTCTGGCATTGGGTGATCTATTGCGCTTGGTGATCTCTGGCGTTGGGTGATCTCTGGGGTTGGGTGATATCTGTGGTTGTGTGATCTCTGGGGTTAGGTGATCTTTGGGATTGGGTGATCTCTGGGATTGGGTGATCTCTGGGGTTGTGTGATTTCTGAGGTTGGGTGATATCTGGCGTTGGGCGATATCTTGGGTTGGGTGATCTCTGGGGTTGGGTGATCTCTGGGGTTGGGTGATATTTGGGGTTGGGTGATCTCTGTTGTTGGGTGATCTCTGGCGTTGGGTGATCTCTGGGGTTGGCTGATCTCTGGGGTTAGGTGATCTGTGGGATTGCGTGATCTCTGGGGTTGGGTGATCTCTGAGTTTGGGTGATATCTGGCGTTGGGTGATATCTTGAATTGGGTGATACCTAAGGTTGGGTGATCTCTGGGGTTGGATGATCTCTGGGGTTGGGTGATCTCTGTTGTTGGGTGATATCCGGGGTAGGGTGATATCCGGGGTAGGGTGATATCTGGGATTGGGTGATTTCTGGGGTTGGGTGATATCTGGGGTGGGTGATATCTGGGGTTGGGTGATATCTGTGGTTGGGTTATCTCTTGCGTTGGATGATCTCTGGTGTTGGGTGATCTCTGGTGTTGGGTGATCTCTGGCGATGGGTAATCTCTGCCGTTGGGTGATCTCTGGCGTTGGGTGATCTCTGGCGTTGGGTGATCTCTGTGGTTGAGTGAGCTCTGGGGTTGGGTGATCTCTGGCGTTAGGTGATATCTGGGATTGGGTGATGTCTGGGGTTGAGTGATCTCTGAGGTTGGGTGATTACTGGGGTTGGGTGATCTCTGGCTTCATGTGATCTCTGGGATTGGGTGATCTCTGGGGTTGGGTGATCTCTGAGGTTGGGCGATATCTGGTGTTGGGTGATATCTTGGGTTGAGTGATCTCTAGGGTTGGGTGATCTCTGGTGTTGGGTGATATCTGGGGTTGGGTGATCTCTGGTGTTGGGTGATATTCGTGGTATGGTGATATCCGGGTTTGGGTGATTTCTGTGGATGGGTGATATCTTGGGTTGTGTTATATCTGGGGTTAGGTTATATCTGGGGTCGGGTGATCTCTCTGTTTCTGTGATCTCTGTGGTTGAGTGATCTCTGGGGCTTGGTGATCCATGGGTTTGGGTGATATCTGGGGATGGGTGATGTCTAGGGTTGGGTGATCTCAGGGGTTGGGTGATCTCTGGGGTTGGGCGATATCTGGGGTTGGGTGATCTCTGGGGTTGGCTGATCTCTGGCGTTGGGTGATCTCTGGGGTTGTGTGATCTCTGGGGTTGGGTGATCTCTGAGGTTGGGCGATATCTGGTGTTGGGTGATATCTTGGGTTGGGTGATCTCTGGTGTTGGGTGATATTCGTGGTATGGTGATATCCGGGTTTGGGTGATTTCTGTGGATGGGTGATATCTTGGGTTGTGTTATATCTGGGGTTAGGTTATATCTGGGGTCGGGTGATCTCTGGGGTTGGGTGATCTCTCTGTTTGTGTGATCTCTGTGGTTGAGTGATCTCTGGGGCTTGGTGATCCATGGGTTTGGGTGATATCTGGGGATGGGTGATGTCTAGGGTTGGGTGATCTCAGGGGTTGGGTGATCTCTGGGGTTGGGCGATATCTGGGGTTGGGTAATATCTGGGGGTTGGGTGATCTCTGGGGCTGGGTGAACTCTGGGATTGGGTGATGTCTGGGGATGGGTGATGTCTCGGGTTGGGTGCTCTCTGGGGTTGGGTGATCTCTGGGGTTGTGTGATCTCTGGGGTTGGGTGATCTCTGTGGTTGAGTGATATCCGGGGTTGGGTGATATCTGGAGTTGGGGATCTCTGGGGTTGGGTAATCTCAGGGATTGGATGATATCGGGGGTTTGTCGATATCGGGGGTTGGATGATGTCTTGGGTTGGGTGATACTGGCGTTGGGTGATACTGGGGTTGGGTGAACTCTGGGGTTGGGTGATCTCTGGGGTTGGGTGATATCCGGGGTAGGATGATATCTGAGGTTGGGTGATTTCTGGGGTTGGGTGATATCTGGGGTTGGATGATGTCTGGCGTTTGATGAACTCTGGGCTTGGGTGATATCTGGGGTTGGGTGATATCTGGCGTTGGGTGATCTCTGGGCTTGGGTGATATCCGGGGTAGGGTGATATTCGGTGTTGGGTGATATCTGGGGTTGGTTGATATCTGGGGTTGGGTGATATCTGGCGTTGGGTGATCTCTGGGGTTGGGTGGTCTCTGGGCTTGGGTGATCTCTGGGGTTGAGTGATCTCTGGGGTTGTGTGATCTCTGTGGTTGGGTGATCTCTGGGATTGGGTGATCTCATGGATTGGGTGATGTCTGGGGTTGGGTGATGCCTGGGGTTGGGTGATCTCTGGGGTTGGCTGATCTCTGGCGTTGGGTGATCTCTGGCGTTGGGTGGTCTCTGGCGTTGGGTGATCTCTGGCGTTGGGTGATCTCTGAGGTTGAGTGATCTCTGGGGTTGGGTGATCTCTGGCGTTAGGTGATCACTGGGATTGGGTGATCTTTGGGGTTTGGTGATCTCTGGTGTTGGGTGATATTCGTGGTAGAGTGATATCCGGGTTTGGGGTGATTTCGGTGGATGGGTGATATCTGGGGTTGGGTTATATTTGGGGTTGGGTTATATCTGGGGTTGGGTGATCTCTGCGTTTGGGTGATCTCTGCGTTTGTGTGATCTCTTGGGTTGAGTGATCTCTGGGGCTGGATGATCCATGGGTTTGGGTGATATCTGGGGATGGGTGATGTCTAGGGTTGGGTGATCTCAGGGGTTGGGTGATAACAAAGAACAAAGAACAAAGAAATGTACAGCACAGGAACAGGCCCTTCGGCCCTCCAAGCCCGTGCCGACCATACTGCCCGACTAAACTACAATCTTCTACACTTCCTGGGGCCGTATCCTTCTATTCCCATCCTATTCATATATTTGTCAAGATGCCCCTTAAATGTCCCTATCGTCCGTGCTTCCACTACCTCCTCCGGTAGCGAGTTCCAGGCACCCACTACCCTCTGCGTAAAAAACTTGCCTCGTACATCTACTCTAAATCTTGCCCCTGTCACCTTAAACCTATGCCCCCTAGTAATTGGCCCCTCTACCCTGGGGAAAAGCCTCTGACTATCCACTCTGTCTATGCCCCTCATAATTTTGTATACCTCTATCAGGTTGCCCCTCAACCTCCTTCGTTCCAGTGACAACAAACCGAGTTTATTCAATCGCTCCTCATAGCTTATGCCCTCCATACCAGGCAACATTCTGGTAAATCTCTTCTGCACCCTCTCTAAAGCCTCCACATCCTTCTGGTAGTGTGGCGACCAGAATTGAACACTATACTCCAAGTGTGGCCTAACTAAGGTTCTATACAGCTGCAACATGACTTGCCAATTCTTATACTCAATGCCCCGGCCAATGAAGGCAAGCATGCCGTATGCCTTCTTGACTACCTTATCCACCTGTGTTGCCCCTTTCAATGACCTGTGGACCTGTACTCCTAGATCTCTTTGACCTTCAATACTCTTGAGGGTTCTACCATTCACTGTATATTCCCTACCTGCATTAGCCCTTCCAAAATGCATTACCTCACATTTGTCCGGATTAAACTTTGTGGTTGGGTGATATCTGGGGTTGGGTAATATCTGGGGTTGGGTGATCTGTGGGGTTGTGTGATCTCTGGGATTGGGTGATGTCTGGGGATGGGTGATGTCTGGGGTTGGGTGATCTCTGGAGTTGGGTGATCTCTGGGGTTGGGTGATCTCTGGGGTTGGGCGATCCCTGGGGTTGAGTGATATCCGGGGTTGGGTGATATCTGGAATTGGGTGATCTCTGGGGTTGGGTGATCTCTGGCCGAAGGTGATCTCTGGGATTGTGTGATCTCTGGGGTTGGGTGATCTCTGAGGTTGGGCGATATCTGGCGTTGGGTGATATCTTGGGTTGGGTGATCTCTGGGGTTGGGTGATCTCTGGGGTTGGGTGATCTCTGGTGTTGGGTAATATTCGTGGTAGGGTGATATCCGGGTTTGGGTGATTTCTGTGGATGGGTGATATCTTGGGTTGTGTTATATCTGGGGTTAGGTTATATCTGGGGTTGGGTGATCTCTGGGGTTGGGTGATCTCTGGGTTTGTGTGATCTCTGGGGTTGGGTGATTTCTGGGGTTGGGTAATATCTGGGGTTGGGTGATGTCTGGGGTTGGGTGGTCTCTGGGGTTGGGTGATCTCTGGGCTTGGGTGATCTCTGGGGTTGGGTGATATCCGGGGTTGGCTGATATCTGGTGTTGGGTGATCTCTGGGGCTGGGTGATCTCTGGGATTGGGTGAAATCGGGGGTCGGTTGATATCGGGTGTTGGGTGATATCTGGGGTTGAGTGATATCTGGGGTTGGTTGATCTCTGTGTTTGGGTGATATCTGGGGCTGGGTGATCTCTGGGGTTGGGTGATACCTGAGGTTGCGTGATCTCTGGGGTTGGGTGGTATCTGGGGTTGGGTGGTCTCTGGGGTTGGGTGATATCAGGGATTGGGTGATATCTGGGGTTGGGTGTTATCTGGTGTTGGGTGATATCTGGGCTTGGGTGATCTCTGCAGTTGGCTGATATCAGGGTGGGTGATATCTGGGGTTGGTTGATATCGGGGGTGGGCGTGATATCCGGTGAGTGCTGATATCTGTTCTGCGGTGATGTTTGGTTGGGAGGGGTGTCTGAATTCCAGGCTGGTTTCATATCCGAGGGGGGCGGGAATGATATATTAATAATAATCTCTTATTGTCACAAGTAAATTTCACTGACGTCACTGTGTTAAAGCCCCTAGTCGCCTAAGTCTGGCGCCTGTTTGTGGAGGCCGGCACGGGAATTGATTCCGCGCTGTTCGCATTGTCCTGCATTGCAAGCCAGCTCTTAAACCCACTGAGCTAATCCAGCCCAAGTTAGGCTGGTTCGGTGGAGTGGATGTGTCATCGGGCGGGATGATACCTGGCTGGGGGCATCTGGGGGTTGTGGGTGTTAATCAGGGTGATAATATCGAAGGTCGTTTTCGCTGGGAACTGGCATACGAGGGGGGGGGGTGATATTTAGGGGGGTGATATCCGGTTGGGAGGGCTGACATTTGGCGGGTGGGGGTGATCTCCAGGGAAGGGGCGGAGTTGATATCCAAGAGTAGTGACATCTGCCGGTGGGTGGGTGATATCAGGGCGTGGGTGATATCGGGGCGTGGGTGATATCGGGGCGGGGGTGGTATCGGGGCAGGGGTGGTATCGGGGAGGGGGTGATATCAGGGTGGGTGTGATATCGGGGAGGGGGTGATATCGGGGAGGGGGTGATATCGGGGAGGGGGTGATATCGGGGTGGCGGTGATATGGGGAGGAGTGATATCGGGGAAGGGGTAATATCGGGGACGTGGTGATATCGGGGTGGGGGTGATATCGGGGAGGGAGTGATATCGGGGCAGGGGTGATATTGGGGCGGGGTAATATTGGGGAGTGGATGATATCGGTGAGGGGATGATATCGGGGTGTGGTTGATATCGGGGCGGGGGTGATATCGGGGAGGGGGTGATATCGTGGAGGGGGTGATATCGGGGAGGCGGTGATATCCGCGGTGGGGGTGATATCGGGGTGGGGGTGATAGCGGGGTCGGGGTGATATCGGGGAGGGGGTGATATCGGGGAGGGGGTGAATATCGGGGAGTTTTTGATATAGGGGAGGGGGTGACATCGGGGAAGGGCTGACGTCAGAGTGGGGGTGATATCGGGGCGGGGGTGATATCGGGGAGGGGGTGATAGCGGGGTGGGAGTGATATCGGGGAGGGGGTGTATATCCGCGGTGGGGGTGATATCGGGGTGGGGGTGATATCGGGGAGGGGGTGATATCGGGGAGGGGATGACGTCGGAGTGGGGTGATATCGGGGAGGGGTTGATGTCGGAGTGGGGGTGACGTCGTAGTGGGGGTAATATCGGGGAGGGGGTGATATTGGGGGGGGGGTGACATCAGGGAGGGGTTGACTTTGGATTGGGGGAGATATCGGGGTGGGGGTGATGTCGGGGAGGGGGTGATGTCGGGGTGTGGGTGATGTCGGGAAGGGGGTGATGTTGAGGTGGGGGTGATGTCGGGGAGTGGATGATATCGGGGAGGGGGTGATGTTGGGGAGGGGGTGATATCCGGGTGGGGGCATATCGGGGAGCGGGTGATGTCGTGGTGGGGTTGATGTCGGGGAGGCGGTGATGTCGGGGAGTCGGTGATGTCGGGGAGGAGTTGATGTCGCGGAGGCGGTGATGTCGGTGAGGGTGTGATATCGGCGTGGGGGTGATATCGGGTTGGAGGTGATCTCGGGGAAGGTGTGATATCGGGGAGGGGGTGATATCCGGGTTGGGGTGATGTCGGGGTGGGGGTGATGTCGGGGCGGTGGTGATGTCGGGGAGGGGGGTGATGTCGGGGAGGGAATGATGTCGGGGAGGATCTGATGTCGGGGACGGTGTGATATCGGGGAGGGGTGATATCCGGGTTGGGGAGATGTCGGGGTGGGGGTGATGTCGGGAAGGGGGTTGTGTCGGGGAGGGAATGACAGCGGGGAAGGGGTGATATCGGGGTGGGGGTGAGATCGGGGTGGGGGTGATATCGGGGAGGGGGTGATAATTGGGAGGGTGATATCGGGGTGGGGGTGATGTCGGGGTGCGGGTGATGTCGGGGAGGGCGTGATATCGGGAGGGGGTGATGTCGGGGAGGGTGTGATGTCGGGGAGGGGCTGATGTCGGGGTCGGAGTGATATCGGGGAGGGGGTGATGTCGGGGAGGGAATGATGTCGGGGAGGGGGTGTTGTCGGGGAGAGGCTGATGTCGGGGAGGGTGTGATGTCAGGGAGGGTGTGATGTCGGGGAGGGGCTGATGTCGGGGACGGTGTGATATCGGGGATGGGCTGTTGTCGGGGAGGGGATGATGTCGGGGATGGGATGATGTCGTGGAGGGGGTGATGTCGTGGAGGGGGTGATATCGGGGAGGGGGTACTATCGGGGACGGAGTGGTGTTGGGGAGGGGGCGATATGGGGGAGTGGGTGATATCGGGGAGGGTGGGATGCCGGTGTGGGGGTGATATCAGGGAGGGGTGATATCCGCGGTGGGGGTGATCTCGGGGTGGGTGTGATATTGGGGAGGGTGTGCTATCGGGGAGGGGGTGACTTCGGCGTGGCCGTGATATGGGGGACGGGGTGACATAGGGTAGGGGGTGACGTTGGGGTGGGGGTGATGTCGGTGTGGGGGTGATATCGGGGAGGGGGTGATATCGGGGAGGGGGCGATGTCGGAGTGGGGGTGATATTGGGGAGGGGATGATGTCGGGATGGGGTGATGTCGGGATGGGGGTGATGTCGGGGAGGGGGTGATGTTGGGGAGGGGCTGATGTCGGGGACGGTGTGATATCGGGGATGGGCTGATGTCGGGGAGGGGATGATGTCGGGGATGGGATGATGTCGTGGAGGGGGTGATGTCGTGGAGGGGGTGATATCGGGGAGGGGGTACTATCGGGGACGGAGTGGTGTTGGGGAGGGGGCGATATGGGGGAGTGGGTGATATCGGGGAGGGTGTGATATTGGGGAGGGTGTGCTATCGGGGAGGGGGTGACATCGGCGTGGCCGTGATATGGGGGACGGGGTGACATAGGGTAGGGGGTTACGTTGGGGTGGGGGTGATGTCGGTGTGGGGATGATATCGGGGAGGGGGTGATATCGGGGAGGGGGCGATGTTGGGGAGGGGGTGATGTGGGGGAGGGGGTGATATCGGGGTGGGGTGATATCAGGGTGGGTGATATCTGGGGTTGGTTGATATCGGGGGTGGGCGTGATATCCGGTGAGTGCTGATATCTGTTCTGCGGTGATGTTTGGTGGGGAGGGGTGTCTGAATTCCAGGCTGGTTTCATATCCGAGGGGGGTGGGAATGATATATTAATAATAATAATCGCTTATTGTCACATGTAAATTTCACTGACGTCACTGTGTTAAAGCCCCTAGTCGCCCAAGTCTGACGCCTGTTTGTGGAGGCCGGCACGGGAATTGATTCCGCGCTGTTCGCATTGTCCTGCATTGCAAGCCAGCTCTTAAACCCACTGAGCTAATCCAGCCCAAGTTAGGCTGGTTCGGTGGAGTGGATGTGTCATCGGGCGGGATGATACCTGGCTGGGGGCATCCGGGGGTTGTGGGTGTTAATCAGGGTGATAATATCGAAGGTCGTTTTCGCTGGGGACTGGCATACGAGGGGGGGGGGTGATATTTAGGGGGGTGATATCCGGCTGGGAGGGCTGACATTTGGCGGGTGGGGGTGATCTCCAGGGAATGGGCGGAGTTGATATCCAAGAGCAGTGACATCTGCCGGTGGGTGGGTGATATCAGGGCGTGGGTGATATCGGGGCGTGGGTGATATCGGGGCGGGGGTGGTATCGGGGCGGGGGTGGTATCGGGGAGGGGGTGATATCAGGGTGGGTGTGATATCGGGGAGGTGGTGATATCGGAGAGGGGGTGATATCGGGGAGGGGGTGATATCGGGGAGGGGGTGATATCGGGGTGGCGGTGATATCGGGGAGGGGTGATATCGGGGAACGGGTAATATCGGGGAGGTGGTGATATCGGGGTGGGGGTGATATCGGGGAGGGACTGATATCGGGGCAGGGGTGATATTGGGGCGGGTGTAATATCGGGGCGTGGATGATATCGGTGAGTGGATGATATCGGGGTGGGGTTGATATCGGGGCGGGGGTGATATCGGGGAGGGGGTGATATCGGGGAGGGGGTGATATCGGGGAGGCGGTGATATCCGCGGTGGGGGTGATATCGGGGTGGGGGTGATAGCGGGTCGGGGTGATATTGGGGTCGATGTGATATCGGGGAGGGGGTGATATCGGGGAGGGGGAGATGTCGGGGAGGGAATGATGTCGGGGAGGGGGTGATTTCGGGGAGGAGCTGATGTCGGGGAGGGTGTGATGTCAGGGAGGGTGTGATGTCGGGGAGGGGCTGATGTCGGGGACGGTGTGATATCGGGGAGGGTCTGATGTCGGGGAGGGGATGATGTCGGGGACGGTGTGATATCGGGGAGGGGCTGATGTCGGGGAGGGGATGATGTCGGGGATGGGATGATGTCGTGGAGGGGCTGATGTCGGGAAGGGGGTGATATCGGGGAGGGGGTACTATCGGGGACGGAGTGGTGTTGGGGAGGTGGCAATACGGGGAGTGGGTGTTATCGGGGAAGGTGTGATGTCGGTGTGGGGGTGATATCAGGGAGGGGTGATATCCGCGGTGGGGGTGATCTCGGGGTGGGGGTGATATTGGGGAGGGGGTGGTATCGGGGAGGGGGTGACATCGGCGTGGCCGTGATATGGGGTACGGGGTGACATCGGGGAGGGGGAGACGTCGGGGTGGGGGTGATGTCGGTGTGGGGGTGATATCGGGGTGGGGTGATATCGGGGAGCGGGTGATGTCGGAGTGGGGGTGATATTGGGGAGGGGATGATGTCGGAATGGGGGTGATGTCGGGATGGGGGTGATGTCGGGGAGGGGGTGATGTCGGGGAGGGGGTGATGTGGGGGAGGGGGTGATATCGGGGTGGGGTGATATCGGGGAGCGGGTGATGTCGGAGTGGGGGTGATATTGGGGAGGGGATGATGTCGGGATGGGGGTGATGTCGGGATGGGGGTGATGTCGGGGAGGGGGTGATGTCGGGGAGGGGGTGATGTGGGGGAGGGGGTGATATCGGGGTGGGGTGATATCGGGGAGGGTGTGATATCGGGGAGGGCGTGATATCGGGGAAGAGGTGATATCATGGAGGGGGTGATGTCGGGGAGGGGTAATGTCGGGGAGGGGGTAATGTCGGGGAGGGGGTGATGTCGGTGAGTGGGTGATATCGGGGTGGGGGTGATCTCGGGGAGGAGGTGATCTCGGGGAGGGTGTGATATCGGGGAGGGGGTGATATCCTGGTTGGGGTGATGTCGGGTGGGGGTGATGTCGGGGAGGTGGTGATGTCGGGGAAGTGGTGATGTCGGTGTTAAGTCCTCAGTTTCTTTACCCGTCAGTCTGGCCTCAATAAAAGTCGAGATGGATTTGCAGGTACAGCATTAGTTATTTTATTAGACTTGCAAGTATGTCTCAGTTCACAGCAGTACAGATCACCTCTCTGCTCTCTGTACCTCCGGAATCAATTGAGGCTTTCAGACAAAGAGCTCTGTACTGATACATTCAAATGGCATCAAGTTTCACATACTCGACGCCCATAGGTCATCCTTTGTCCCTCCTGACCTGTTTGATCTATTCTGATTGGCTCACTTCCAATCCCTTCCTGTGGCCCCTATTACTCAGCATCACTTTGCTGGACCACCTCTTCCTGCTTTTCCATGCGGTCTGAAATCCTTTGTCTGTGAACTAACCAGAATTAAACTGGCCTATCTTCTACATTACATTAACTAATATCTCTAAAGTAACTATTTTATATCACATTCGTCATTCCCTCCTTTTATCATTCCATGATAACCGAACTATCCAATCCATAGCTACGGTTCCTCATCTAAAAAGATCCGTCGCTGCATTTCCAATCCCTGGCTTAGCCCCCCCCCCCCCGCCCCTCATCTGCTTCACCCTCATGGATTTTAACAGTTAAGTTTTTAGGGGCGTTGATCTGATCCAGTGCACCCCGCATTCTACCCATCACACATTTAAGGATGGCCAGTCCCACAAAGATGCAGCCTATAGCCACCACTAAATACATGGCCATATTTATCAACCAGTCCTTCCAACCCCCTAATCCCCAGTTACCCCAAGAGCCAGGATCCTGCATCCCGTCCAAGTGATTCCGTATGCGATCCATAAATTTAGTGATGTTAGCGGTGAAGTCTTGAACTCCCATGATACACTTGCCCTGCACTATGGCGCATACCCCACCCTCACGGGCCAGAAGATAGTCAAGAGCATACCGGTTCTGCATTGCAAACAGCCGTAGCTGAGACAATTCCTTGGTTCTTGCCCCGAGGGCTCCCAAGGTTTCATTTCCCAAGATGGTAAGGCCACAAATAAAATAATTCCTGTCGCTGACAGCCAAGGAACCCCCCACACCTCCCAGTGTCAAGACACTCAGAATCCCCCATCCGGCTGAGTGGCCCCGGTTGGGTGCGAGAACCTGAGGTTTTTTCCATTCTCGCAAAATTCAGCAGAGACTGCCCGGCGGGTTAACTGATTATGCAGCATCCACGCCGAGGGGCAGGGGACTGTGGTAGGGACTAGAGTCCCTATAGCAATTTGGCGGGGAAATGGGGGTGACAAAACGTTGGTCGCTGTGCCATTAAATAAAAAGTAGTATCCTTGTTCCGTGTGCAGGCTAGCATCACAATCAGTATATCGGTTGCGTAAGGATCCCCCAGTAGCCCAGTTTATCCAGCTTTGGAACGCCCATTCGGGCCGCCCAGCAATGCGGAAAGCCCTTGTCCCAACAGTGATATGAGAAACATTCGCCCAGCCACAAAGGAGCTGGAGGCCGGCGTTAAATGGAACGCAAGTGGTGTTGTAACAAACGCATTGGCCAGACGCCTGGGTGATATGGCACCTCCTGCCCGTACAGGTGGGGAACAGACATGTTGTATTCGTGTCCACCTCGACCAGCAAACAGCCATATCCTTCACTGCTGAAACAATTCTCGTACGACCCGGAATCCCTATTGGGAGTGAAGTGGCTAGGTATGTACGCCCTCCACCGTTGCAGCCTATCATACTGTGAGTGGAAATTATCCCGAGGAAGGGGAAGGCAAATAGCCGGTGGTGCTGAACCCAGATCGTAAGGAAGAGTGACTTTATCGGGCAGTGGCTCGGAATGCTGACAATGAACCACCGTTTGGGGAGTGCCCCAAAGCGGTGAAACAGAAAATAACCTAGACACCGCTGCGGGGTTCGGGTAGCAGACAACCCGTCCCTGGCCATACAAGTGGTGGTAAATCTGGTAGAAGAGATTCATACTACCCGGGTTTTCCTCAGTTTGGCCTTTAACTAACTTAAGTGTATCTCCCGGTAACCTACGTTCTAGCTGTACTTCCCTTCTCATACGCCCCGTCCTCTCTCTAGTCCCTTTCACTTTCTCATAGCCTCTTCCTACGCTCTTCTGACGGCCTGATGTTACCTTTATTGCACCAATCTTAACACATCCAAAATCGAATTTTCATGTATTCCAAAAACAAGGCAATGTCCATATAATGTTCCCTTCCCATCGCCGGGACCGGTGCAATTGCTTCAAGAGTCCTGCATTCTCCTTAAATTTGACGACCTTCCATGAGTCAATACCTTGTCCTCGTATATGGGGGCAGCGAAGAACATCACCTTTGCATAGGTGATGTATCCTTGTAGATTGGTTGGGGTTACAAATATAAATAATATTCCTCTTTTCCATGTCCGTCGCCAATAACACTCCAAGCGAAGTGAGGCCAAATATCACACAGACGGTGCGTAGCCACCCCATCATGCTCCACACCTGGAAAATAGCACTGGAGAAGGGAGGCAGGTTAGTATCCGAACTTTTACAGTAGTGGAGATGGACTCAATTTACAGTGATGTAGGTGGACTCAAGCACTTCGCCCCTCCACTTTAACTGCTGTGGGGGTGGTAAGGAGAACTTGGAAGGGCCCGTCCCATCGCGGCTCCGACCCCTTCCTAGTCCAATTTTTGACCATGACATAACTGCCGGGCTGGACTGAAAGTGAGCTAGGTACCTGGGGCGATGGCTGGTGAGCCGCGCGGACCTGACCATGGAGTTCCTTGAGCACTTGCGTGAGGGCTAGAACATAGGTGGTCATCTCTTCAGTCATCTGGTGAAACTGAACCAGTCTGGGTACCTGCAGGCTGCAGGGAGTTCTAAGAGGCCTGCCATAAGGAATCTCGGCAGGAGAGAGCCGGGCCGGTCCCGCAGGTGTAACCTGCAGCTGGAAGAGGGCAACGGGGAGCAACTTAAGCCATGTCAGTCCCGTGTCTGCTCTTAATTTAGCCAATTTAGTTTTGAGGGTCTGATTGTGTCTCTCAACCAACCCGGCCGCCTGCGGTCTGTAAGCACAGTGTAACTGCTGGCATATGCCCAACTGGGAGCAAAACTCCTTGTTAATTTGTCCAATAAAATGAGGCCCGTTATCAGAACTTAACTGAGCTGGTATACCGTACCGGGGAATGATTTCCCGCATTAAGACTTTAACCACAGTAGCAGCTTTATTATCGATAGTCGGATACGCCTCGACCCATCTGCTGAACACATTCACAATGACCAAAACATATTTACAACATTGACACCTTTCCAACTCAATGTAATCCATTTGGAGCGTCTCAAAGGGACCACTGGGCAACGGGGTTTGCCCCATCCCTCAAGGGATACCTTTTCCGGTGTTATATTGCTGACAAATCAAACACTGATTGCTGATACTTTGGGCCAACCCCTGCATTTTAGGGTGCCACCAAGTGTCCAGCAACAAATCACTAGTCCCTCGAGCCCCACAATGAGTTGCAAAGTGTACACATTCAATGACCCATAAAGCCAGCACATCAGACATACAAGTCTGATGTGCAGGCGTGGTCCATAAAGAGGAAACAGAATCATATGTACAACCTAACCGTTTCCACATTTGTTTATCACTCTCAGGAGCGTCCTCCTGTAACCTGATGACGTCTTGGATGGTTGGCATTGACTTGTCAGAAGCAGACATATTTATAGTAGATCGTTTAGTCTGACTTAACATCTTAGGCACCATCACTTGCTGAATTTGCACGGCTGTTCGCGCTGCATAATCTGCTCGTTCATTACCAACGTCAACTGGGGTTGTACCATTCGTGTGGGCAGCGCATTTAATAACGGAAATCTGCGCGGGCATAAGGAGGGCCTGCAGTAAGTCATTAACTAAACCCCGGTGGGGTATTTCCGTGCCTGCCGAGGTAAGGAATCCCCTATTCTCCCAGAGTTGTCCGAAGTCATGAACTACCCCGAAAGCATATCGGGAGTCAGTGTCAATATTTACCCGGCTATCTCCCCCAAGTATACATGCAGGGGTGAGGGCAAAAAGTTCGGCTTGTTGAGCTGAATAAGGAGTCTGGAAAGCTGCCACTTCTAGAATCAGACCATCCTGTTCTACGATTGCATAACCGGACAGTCTCCGGCCAGTGGGGCTTACTAATGCACTGCATCAACATACATAATCATGTCAGGTTGTTCTAACGGAATATCACTCAGATCGTCCCTTATTGTTGTAGTTTCCTGAATCAAGGCTAAACAGTCGTGACCAGGTGTGTCCTCATGGACAGGGGGACCGCTAAGAAAACAGGCTGGATTGATAGTGGTACAGTATTTAAATGTCAGACGTGGATTGTTCAAAAGGTATATCTCATACCTATTCTGACGAGCTGCGGTAAGATGCTGAGTCTGCAATTGCCCCAATAGTGCGATTACCGAGTGGGAGCTATACATTGTAATATCCTGTTGGAGAGTGATGTTGGCAGCAGCGTGCAGACTATTGTATATCGCTGCCAAGATCTGGGTGCAAACAGGGTGGCCCAACGCCACTGGGTCGAGTTTGGAAGAGTAATATGCTACGGGCCGGTGCTTGTCCACATGTTGCTGGGTGAGTGCCGCTGTTGAACATCCTTCCAGAACACGACAGTATATCTGGAATGGTCGGTCGTATAGGGGCCTACCGAGGGCTGGTGCTTGTAACAAGGCCTGCTTCAGGCAACGGAAGGCCTCGAGTGCCTCGGTGGTGAGAGTAAAGTTCCCCTCTTCACTAGTGTAAGGCGTCAGCAGTTTTGTATAGACAACGATGTTTGGTATCCACTGCCGACAATAATTCATCATACCCAGCCAATGACGAACCTCCTTGGCTATTGTAGTGGCGGGGAATTGGCATATTGGTTCAATCCTACTGGGTTCGAGACTTCTTTCTGTGGCTGTAAGTAAAACTCCTAAGAACTTAACTTTTCTCTGAGCCACCAAGACCTTTGCTTGTGAGACAACATAACCCAACGAGGATAGGTGGTTCAATAAGTGGATCACATCATCCCTATTACTGGGCTCGTCAGGACTCGCGACCAATATGTCATCTACATACTGCACTAGAGTGGAACCATGCTCCAATGTCAAGGCCTGGAGTTGGGTCTGCAGACATCTGGAGAAGAGTGTAGGTGAGTTGACGAACCCCTGTGGCAGTCTGGTCCAGGTATACTGCTGCCCATTGTAAGTGAAGGCAAACAAATATTGACTTTCAGTCGCAAGTGGGAGGGCAAAGAAGGCGTGCTGAAGGTCAATTACGGCGAAGACCCGGGTTTGAGCTGGAATTTGAGCCAGTATGTGGGCAGGGTTAGGGACGAGAGCATGTAACGGCTGTGCGATGGCATTGATTGAACGTAAATCCTGTACTAATCGGTACTGGTCTGGTTTGGCTGGTTTAGGCACAGCAAGTATGGGGGTGTTACATTCTGATTGGCAAGGGACCAAAATACCCTGTTTCAACAGCTCTTGAATTAATTTATCTATTGATGGAGCAGCTTGAGATTTCAGGGGGTATTGTCGAATGGAAGGTAGCTTTACATGATCCTTAATCATCACCTTAATAGGTGTAACATTTGTCTTTCCCACTTGTGATGGGTATTCCGCCCAGACCTGTGGATTGACATATTCCAACACATCATGTCCCCTGTGATGCTGCAGTCGAGTGTTAATCGTTTCAGGGACCTCAAAATATTTTATGGTAGTGCCGTCCGGCATGACTTGAAGTGCGTACTCTGTTGGATCCGAATGATCCACTGCCCTCCTGACCATTCGCCCCATATCCCTGGCATGGTACTGGTCGTGGACCTGACGTGTAATATGAGGGCTTACCGAAGCTGACTGTGGCCATAAATGTGGTGATATTGTAACAAAATGGGCTGTACCTTCTTTTCCCGTGACTGTGGCTGTAACCTTGACTGGCCATTCGGTCTCAAGTAATGGCCGGCATTTGTCCTCCAACTCCCTGTTTCGTCCAGTTCTGTCATAGGCCAGGGTAACGTGATGCAGTGACTGTTCAACGTCTAACGTCCACCACTGGGGGGTGATAGAGATATAGCACTGCTGTCTCATCCTCCATGATTTAACCGTTACCCCCTCATCTCCGCACTCTAGCTGTAGCTGGAAGATACACAGTAATTCTCGGGCCAACAAGTTACAGTCCAATCCAGTAGTCACTACAAACTGATGATCTGCAGACTTATTCTCGTAAGTGACTGTCACAGGTTCAGAAATAGGATACTCACACACCTGTCCTTGGAACCCCGACAATTGCTGCGTGTGGTCGGATAGTGGTAGTCGAAGTTCTGATTGCACAGAAGACATGGCTGCTCCAGGGTCGATTACAAATGGGTGATGTTGATCTCCTATCTGCAGAGAGATAATAGGTTCCCTGTCCGATTGGAGAGTCCTTTTGACTAAATTAGCTAGTCAATCCTGTGTTGGGAAAGGGTTTTCCTGGGAGAAGTCAGTGTATCTCGTCTGTCCTCCCCTTGGTGGGTATCCCCTCCTTTGGGTCGGATAATCTCCTTCTACTGCCTGTCATTTAAAGGGGCATTCCTGTTGCCAGTGATCTGCACGGCCGCAATTAAATCATGCATTGCTCCCTCTATATCTGCCTGGTCCTCTTCTCCCAGTAGACCAATGGCCCCTCAGAGGGGGCTGCGGTTGTAAAGCTGTTGATCCATTCGGTGGGCCATAAAAAGGGGCTGAGGGTCCCTTTGGCTGGGTTTGGTATCTTCCTAATCGGCAACTGTCTCCGAATCTCACGAGGGGGCACTCTAGCTATTTCCCCTTTGTTCCAAGACTTCAAAGTATCTCCCTGTCACTAGGGGGAGTTCTTTCTCTTCAAAATCATCTATTGCAGATTCCTTTGTTCCCGAACCTTGTGGTTTCTCCTTAGTTTTGGGAGACTTAGGTGGTATACTTAATTGTTTCTCGTGAGGATCAAGCCCCTCTCTCGCTGTCAGAGATCTGGTCCTAGAGCTAACTGGGCTTGCGAAACAGAGCTCCTCTTTCTCTACTGATCGTGCAGATGGTAAATCAGGACCCGTACTATCACCCAAAAGGGCTTGAGTTACTGGCATAATTGGAATCTGGGAGCAGTGACTGGATATCAATTATTATACTCTGGTGGTTCCGGAATTAGTGCAGACAATGCTACAGGTGCAGTCGGAACTTTTAGTGAACATTTTCTAAATTATTGAATTTATAATTTTCTGTCAATTCAAGGCCAGCCATTGAACTACGTAGCTCATCTTTTGTTTCACCCGTGCCTTTCCAATCTCTACTTGGTTGAAAAGGTTCTAACAGTGTTTTTTTTTAAAACTTAAAAATGTTTGAAAATTCAAATTGAATTACTGCAACTTGCAAGCTTAGCTCTGATCTCAACTCAGAACTAAATTTACGATTTGCTTAGCACAAACTTGTATAACATTTACAACTTAATTAATTCTTTATCTTAACAATTTTTCTTTTAACAAGTTTTTTTCTTTTACATTCACATAAATGTTGGCAAAATCAACTATCATCTCCAGATTTACACTTTTTAAAATGGTGTCCGTGACCTCCTTTAAGTTTCTATTAATCTCCTGATAAAATGAGATAAACATTATTTCAAGTAAGTAAAACTTAAGATTCTGGCAATTTCAATCAATTGCTTTCGAAAATAATAACTTTTATCAAAGAGGTGGAGAAACCCACTGGTTTCCTTTAATTAATTCAAAACGTAACTTTGCTGGTGTTCACTGACTCAAAGGAAAGGTATCCGATTACACTACAGGCTGCTGCTGTTATCTCAAAGCCTGAGTGAGAAGCACTGTCTGTCTTTTAATTTTGCCTGCTGCTGTTAACCCTTTGAGAGACTTCTGCTTCAACCAATATGCAGCATTCCCCACAATCTCAACTAGTCCTCAGAACTGCGCCCTTCGCCACCACAGTCCAAGGGTACAATTTTAGCTTAATCAACTATATATTTAATACACTCACACATAGAGTTGAACCATTTTCAATTTCAAATGTCCCATCAACCCTATAACCTAACCCAAGCCGAATTAACTCATACATGAAGTTGAACCATTTTCAATTTCAAATGTCACATCAACCACATAACCTAACCCAAGCCGAATTAACAATATGAAATCCCATCAATTAAATTGCTAATCCCCAGACTGACCTTTGATTTCTTCGAGACGATCTTTCCGTACCAACCGCGAGTGACCAGACTAATCAGACGATAAGAAGAGGGGAAAAATCAATGCGTGGTCATTTTCCAGCTGTACATTGTGGGCCCTATTTCCCCATCCTCCTGTTCATAATCAGTCTAATTCTGATTTCGCAGTTGGTCAGGACCGTCTTGAGAAATCCCGGGTTTACGGCACCAAATGTTAAATCCTCAGTTTCTTTACCCTTCAGTCTGGCCTCAATAAAAGTCGAGGTGGATTTGCAGATACAGCATTAGTTATTTTATTAGACTTGCAAGTCTGTCTCAGTTCACAGCAGTACAGATCACCTCTCTGCTCTCTGTACCTCCGGAATCAAGTGAGGCTTTCAGACAAAGAGCTCTGTACTGATACATTCAAATGGCATCACTTTTCACATACTCGACGCCCAAAGGTCATCCTATGTCCCTCCTGACCTGTTTAATCTATTTTGATTGGCTCACTTCCAATCCCTTCCTCTGGCCCCTATTACTCAGCATCACTTTGGTGGACACACCTCTTCCTGCTTTTCCATGCGGTCTGAAATCCTTTGTCTGTGAACTAACCAGAATTAAACTGGCCTATCTTCTACATTACATTAACTAATATCTCTAAAGTAACTATTTTATATCACATTCGTCATCGGGAAGGGGGTGATGTCGGGGTGGGGGTGATGTCGGGAGGGGGTGATGTCGGGGAGGGAATGATGTCGGGGAGGGTGTGATATCGGGGTGGAGGTGATATCGGGGAGGGGGTTATATCTGGGAGAGGGTGATATCGGGGTGGGGTGATGTCGGGGTGGGGGTAATGTCGGGGTGGGGGTGATGTCGGGGAGAGGGTGATGTCGGGGAGGGGGTGATGTCGGGGAGAGAGTGATTCGGGGAGGGGGTGATGTCAGGGACGGTGTGATATCGGGGAGGGGGTGATGTCGGGGAGGGGGTGATGTCGGGGAGGGGGTGATGTCGGGAAGGGGGTGATGTCGGGAAGGGGGTGATGTCGGGGAGGGGGTGATGTCGGGGAGGGGGTGATATCGTGGAGGGGGTGATGGCAGAGTGGGGGTGATATCGGGGAAGGGATGATGTCGGGGAGGGCGTGATATCGGGGAAGGGGTGATATCATGGAGGGGGTGATGTCGGGGAGGGGGTAATATCGGGGAGGGGGTAATGTCGGGGAGGGGGTGATGTCGGTGAGTGGGTGATATCGGGGTGGGGGTGATATCGGGGAGGAGGTGATCTCGGGGAGGGTGTGATGTCAGGGAGTGGGTGATATCCAGGTTGGGGTGATGTCGGCGTGGGGGTTATGTCGGGGAGGTAGTGATGTCGGGGAAGTGGTGATGTCGGGGTTAAATCCTCAGTTTCTTTACCCGTCAGTCTGGCCTCAATAAAAGTCGAGATGGATTTGCAGGTACAGCATTAGTTATTTTATTAGACTTGCAAGTATGTCTCAGTTCACAGCAGTACAGATCACCTCTCTGCTCTCTGTACCTCCGGAATCAAGTGAGGCTTTCAGACAAAGAGCTCTGTACTAAGACATTCAAATGGCATCACGTTTCACATACTCGACGCCCATAGGTCATCCTATGTCCCTCCTGACCTGTTTGGTCTATTCTGATTGGCTCACTTCCAATCCCTTCCTCTGGTCCCTATTACTCAGCATCACTTTGTTGGACACACCTCTTCCTGCTTTTCCATGCGGTCGGAAATCCTTTGTCTGTGAACTAACCAGAATTAAACTGGCCTATCTTCTACATTACATTAACTAATATCTCTAAACTAACTATTTTATATCACATTCGTCATCGGGAAGGGGGTGATGTCGGGGAGGGGGGTGATGTCGGGAGGGGGTGATGTCGGAGAGGGAATGATATCGGGGAGGGTGTGATGTCGGGGAGGGTTTGATATCGGGGTGGAGGTGATATCGCGGAGGGGGTTATATCTGGGAGAGGGTGATATCGGGGTGGGGTGATGTCGGGGTGGGGGTGATGTCGGGGTGGAGGTGATACGGGGAGGGGGCGATGTCGGGGAGGGGGTGATGTCGGGGAGAGAGTGATTCGGAGAGGGGGTGATGTCGGGGACGGTGTGATATCGGGGAGGGGGTGATGTCGGGGAGGGGGTGATGTCGGGGGGGATGTCGGGAAGGGGGTGATGTCGGGAAGGGGGTGATGTCGGGGAGGGGGTGATGTCGGCGAGGTGGTGATATTAGGGAGGCCTTATATCGGGGAGGGGGTGATATCGGCGAGGGGGTGATATCGGGTAAGGGGTGATATCACGGAGGGGGTGATATCGGGGTCGGGGTGATATCGGCGAAGGGGTGATATTGGGGGGGTGATATCGGGTGGGGGTGATATCGGGGAGGGGGTGATGTCGGGGAGGGGGTAATGTCGGGGTAGGGGTGATGTCGGGGAGGGGGTAATGTCGGGGTAGGGGTGATATCGGGGTGGGAGTGATATCGAGGTGGGGGTGATATCGGGGTGGGGGTGATATCCGGGTTGGGGTGATGTCGGGGAGGTATTGATGTCGGGGAGGGGTTGATGTCGGGAGGTGGTGGTGTCGGGAGGGTGTGATGTCGGGAGGGGGTGATATCGGGGAGGGGGTGATATATGGGAGGGGGTGATATCGGGGAGGTGGTGATATCGGGGAGGTGATGATATCGGGGAGGGGTTGATATCGGGGTGGGGTGATATCGGGGTGGGGGTGGTATCGGGGTGGGGTGATATCGGGGTGGGGGTGATATCGGGGTGGGGGTGATATCGGGGTGGTGGTGATATCGGGGTGGGGGTGATATCGGGGATGGGGTGATATCGGGATGGGGGTGATATCGGGGTGGGGTGATATCGGGCTGGGGGGTGATATCGGGGTGGGGGTGATATCGGGGAGGGGGTGATATCGGGGAGGGGTGATATCGGGGTGGGGTGATGTCGGGGTGGGGGTGATGTCGGGGAGGTGGTGATGTCGGGGAAGTGGTGATGTCGGGAAGGGGGTGATGTCGGGGAGGGGGTGATGTCGGGAGGGGGCGATGTCGGGGAGGGAATGATGTCGGGGAGGGTTTGATGTCGGGGACTGTGTCTGTTTCTCTGTCTGTGACTATTTCTCTGTCTGTGCCTTTGTCTCTGTCTGTGTCTCTGTCTGTGTCGCTGTGTCTGTCTGTGTCTGTGTCTCTGTGTCTCTGTGTCTGTCTGTGTCTCTGTCTCTGTCTGTGTCTCTGTGTCTGTCTGTGTCTCTGCCTGTGTCTCTGTGTCTGTCTGTGTCTGTGTCTCTGTATGTGTATCTGTCTGACTCCCTGTCTCTGTCTCTGTCCGTGTCTCTGTCTGTGTATGTGTCTGTGTCTGTGTCGCTCTGTTTGTGTCTCTGTCTGTGTCTCTGTGTCTGTCTGTGTCCCTGTCTCTGTCTCTGTCTGTGTACCTGTCTGTGTCTCTGTCTCTGTGTCTGTCTGTCTCTCTGTCTGTGTCTCTGTCTGTGTCCCTGTCTGTATCTGTGTCTCTGTCTGTATCTCTGTCTGTATCTCTGATGTGTCTCGGTTTCTGTCTGTGTCTGTGTCTCTGTCTGTATCTCTGTCTGTGTCCGTCTGTGTCTCAGTCTCTGTCTCTCTGTGTGTCTCTCTGTACCTCTGTCTGTGTCTCTGTGTCTGTTTGTGTCTCAGTCTCTGTCTCTGTCTGTGTCTGTGTCTCTGTCTGTATCTCTGTCTGTATCTCTGTCTGCGTCTCTCTGTCTGTGTCTCTCTGTGCCTCTGTCTGTGTCTCTGTGTCTGTCTGTGCCTCAGTCTCTGTCTCTGTCTGGGGCACATTCTGCCGCACAGTCTGTGTTTAAGTGTGAGGCACACACCCAGCTGATCGGCAATGAGGGGGGGGGGGTGGGAGTCACACATCCAGCTGATCGGCATTGGGGGAGTCACACACACCCAGCTGATCGGTCATGGCGGAGGCGCATACCCAGCTGATCGGCATTGGGGAGTCACACTGGACCTGCTGATCGGCCATGGGGGAGTCACACTGACCAGATTGATCGGCCATGGGGGAGTCACACTGACCCAACTGATCGGCCATGGGAGGAGACACACTGAACCAGCTGATCGGCTATGGGGGAGTCACACTGACCCAACTGATCGGCCATGGGGGGTGTCACACTGAACCAGCTGATCGGCTATGGGGGAGTCACACATACCCAGCTGATCGGCCATGGGGGCGTCACACAGACCCAGCTGATCGGTCATGGGGGAGTCATTCTGACCCAGCTGATCGGCCATGGGGGAGTCACACCCACCCACCGACAGTCTCTCCTGGTAATGCAGAATGGTCAATCTCTGCCTGTGTCTCTGCCTGTATCTGTCCATCTCTCTCACCGTCTCTGTTTCTGTCTGTGTTTCTGTCTGTGTTTCTGTCTGTTTCTCTGTCTCTGTCTGTGCCTGTGTCTCTGTCTGTGCCTGTGTCCCTGTCTCTGTCTGTGTCTCTGCCTGTGTCTGTGTCTCCGTCTGTGTCGTTGTCTCTGTCGCTGTCGTTGCCGCTGTCTCTGTTGGTGTCTCTGTCTGTGTCTCCGTCTTGTCTGGGTCTCTGTCGGTGTCTCTGTCGGTGTCTCTGTCACTGTCACTATCTCTGTCGCTGTATCTGTCGCTGTCTCTGTCTGTGTCTCTGTCTGTGTCTCTGTCTGTGTCTCCGTCTGTGTCTCCGTCTGTGTCGGTGTCTGTGTCGGTGTCTGTGTCTCTGTGTCTGCCTGTGTCCCTGTATCTGTCTGTATCTCAGCCTGGGTCTCTGTCTGTGTTTCTGAATCTGACTGCGTTTCTGTCTGTGTCTCTGCCTGTGTCTTTTTCTCTCTCTCGGTCTGTCTGTGTTTCTGTCTGTGTCTGTGTCTCTGTCTGTGTCTCTGTCTGAGTCTTTGTCTCTGTCTGTGTCTCCGTCTGTTTCTCCGTCTGTGTCTCCGTCTGTGTATCTGTCTGTGTCTCTGCATGAGTCTGTGCCTGTGTCTCTGTCTCTGTCTGAGTCTCTGTTTGTGTCTGTGTCATTGTCTGTGTCTCTGTCTGTGTCTCTGTCTGTGATTCTGTCTCTGTCTCTGTCTCTGTCTGTGTCTATGTCTCTGTCTGTGTCTGTGTCTCTGTCTCTGTCTCTGTCTGTGTCTCTGTCTGAGTCTTTGTCACTGTCTGTGTCTCCGTCTGTGTATCTGTCTGTGTCTCGGCATGAGTCTGTGCCTGTGTCTCTGTCTCTGTCTGAGTCTCTGTTTGTGTCTGTGTCTTTGTCTGTGTTTCTGTCTGTGTCTCTGTCAGTGTCTCTTTCTCTGTCTGTGTCTGTCTCTGTTTCTCTGTCTGTGTCTCTGTCTGTGTCGCTGCCTCAGTCTGTGTCTGTGTCTGTGTCTCTGTCTGTTTCTGTATTTGTGTCTCTGTCTGTGTCTCTGCCTGTGTCTGTGCCTGTGTCTGTCTCTGTATCTCTGTCTGTGTCTCTGTCTGTGCCACTGCCTCTGTCTCTGTCTGTTTCTGTGTGTGTGTCTCTATCTGTTTTTCTGCCTGTGTCTCTGTGTCTGTCTGTGTCTCAGTCTCTGTCTCTGTCTGGGGCACATTCTGCTGCACAGACTGTATTTAAGTGTGAGGCACACACCCAGCTGATCGGCAATGGGGAGAGACACACATCCAACTGATCGGCAATGCGGGGAAGGACACATCCAGCTGATCGGCAATGCGGGGAAGCACACGCCCAGCTGTTCGGCAATGCGGGGAAGGTCACACTCAGCTGTTCGGCAATGCGGGGAAGGACAGACCCAGCAAAACGGCATTGGGGAAGCACACACCCAGCTGATCGGCAATGGGGGGGAAGCACACACCCAGCTGTTCGGCAATGGGGGGAAGCACACTCCCAGATGTTCGGCGATGCGGGAAGCACACACCCAGCTGATCGGCAATGGGGGGAAGCACAGTCCCAGCTGATCGCCAATGGGGGGAAGCACACACCCAGCTGATCGGCAATGGGGGGAAGCACACACACAGCTGATAGGCAATGCGGGGAATCACACACCCAGCTGTTCGGCAATGGGGGGGAAGCACACTCCCAGCTGTTCGGCAATGCAGCGAAGGACAGACCCAGCTGATCGGCAATACGGGGAAGGACACACCCAGCTGATCGGCAATGGGAGGAAGGACACTCCCAGCTGATCGGCAATGCAGCGAAGGACAGACCCAGCTGATCGGCAATGGTGAAGCACACTCACAGCTGATCGGCAATGGGGGGAAGGACAGACCCAGCTGATCGGCAATGGGGGGAAGCACACACCCAGCTGATCGGCAATGGGGGAAGCACACTCCCAGCTGATCGGCAATGGGGGGAAGCACACTCACAGCTGATCGGCAAAGCGGGGAAGCACACACCCAGCTGATCGGCAATGCGGGGTAGCACACACCCAGCTGATCGGCAATGCGGCGAAGGGAAGACCCAGCTGATCGGCAATGGGGGGGGGTGGGGGAAGCACACACCCAGCTGATCGGCAATGCGGGGAAGCACACACCCAGCTGATCGGCATTGGGGGGAAGCACACACCCAGCTGATCGGCAATGGGGGGAAGGACAGACCCAGCTGATCGGCAATGGAGGGGAAGCACACACCCAGCTGATCGGCAATACGGGGAAGCACACACCCAGCTGATCGGCAATGGGGGGAAGCACACACCCAGCTGATCGGCAATGGAGGGGAAGCACACTCCCAGCTGATCGGCAATGCGGGGAAGCACACACCCAGCTGCTCGGCAATGGGGGGAAGCACACACCCGGCTGATTGGCAATGGGGGAAGCACACTCCCAGCTGATCGGCAATGGGGGGAAGCACACACAAAGCTGATCGGCAATGGGGGAAGCACACACCCAGCTGATCGGCAATGGGGGGAAGCACACACCCAGCTGATCGGCAATGGGGAGAAGGACACACCCATCTGATCGGCAATGGGGGGAAGGACACACCCAGCTGATCGGCAATGGGGGGAAGCACACACCCAGCTGATTGGCAATGGGGGAAGCACACTCCCAGCTGATCGGCAATGGGGGAAGCACACACCCAGCTGATCGGCAATGGGGGGAAGCACACACCCAGCTGATCGGCAATGGGGAGAAGGACAGACCCAGCTGATCGGCAATGGGGGGAAGGACAGACCCAGCTGATCGGCAATGGGGGGAAGGACAGACCGAGCTGATCGGCAATGGGGGGATGGACACACCCAACTGATCGGCAATGCGGGGAAGGACAGACCCAGCTGATCGGCAATGGAGGGGAAGCACACTCCCAGCTGATCGGCAATGGGGGGAAGCACACACCCAGCTGATCGGCAATGGGGGGAAGCACACTCCCAGCTGATCGGCAATGGGAAGCACACACCCAGCTGACGGGTAATGGGGGAAGCACTCACCCAGCTGATCGGCAATGGGGGAGGCACACACCCAGCTAATTGGCCATGGGGGTAGTCACATCCACCCACCGATAGTCCCTTCTGGTAATGCAGAATGGTAAATCAGGGTGTTGCTGCCTGTGGATGGTCAGTTTTACCGGCAGTGCGAGGAGAGAGATTCCGAGTGGGTGGGGTTTCCTCTCAGGGTTTAATGAATTGAAGAATTGAACTAAAGGGAACTTTCAGCACATTTTTCAACTGCTGCCTGAACTGAGTCTGTGTCACGGCGTAAATAGCAGTGTTTGTGCAGCAACTCAGGAGCTGCAGCATGAAGCCCAATTCCAGAACATAAAAATCTAACCATATAGACATATAACCCAGATAGTCCATCCGGCTCCATATAGAATAAACCATTAACGTTGACCATAACAGGATGAAGTTGGCGGAGATAATGAAGAGTAACATGATGGATTTGCTGCGACTCTCCATCTCTGGGTCTCTGGCACTGTGCCCACTGCTGTGAGCCCGGAGTCTCCTGCGGGCCCTGCTGCTCAGGACAATGTGTCTGACGGTGAGAACATTGAGCAGCAGAATCAGGGCGAATGGAACACCCGGGGTTAGAATGTGGTGGAGGAACTCGATTGGTCCCCAGACCGGAGAGAACGCAACATCCATTGTGACATCACAAAACCAGGGGGTGTTCCCCAGCAGATACCCACCGGTCAGCATCACCCCCCAGGAAATGTCCTTCAGACAGCTCAGCACAGCCACTGATCCCAGAACCACAGCCGCCGCTTTCTCGCTGCAATATTTACTTTTCAGCCTCGGGCAACAAATGGCCACAAATCGATCAAAGGTGAAAGTGACGGTGAACCAGACAGAACAGTCAGTGGCTGCAAAAAGCAGGGCGGCGTGGATATTACACACGGGAATGGACAGCAGGAAATAAAACTGTTCCTTAAAAACAATGGGAATGTGTCTGAATATCAGGTCGAGAATCACGACCAGGAGATCCCCCACTGCCATGGCCAACAGGTAACAAGTCACACATTTGGACAGCCCACAGTTTCTTCTCTTCAGGATCACAATTGTGATGAGGTTCACTGTTAGGAAGGGAAATACACAATGAAATTATACATCAGCCTGGGAAAGACATCACAAGTATGGTCGGTGTGGTGTTGAGGAAGTCAAATAAATATATACTAATACACACACTAACACACACACACACACACAGACACTCTCACACACACAGACACGAACACACTCACACACAGAGACAGTAATACACTCTCACTCACACAGACACTAACACACTCACACTCACACAGAGACAGTGACACTAACACACTCACACTCACACAGAGACAGTAACACACTCACACTCACACAGAGACAGTAAGACACTCACACTTACACAGACACTAACGCACTCACACACACACAGGGACAATAACACGCACACACAGACACTAACACACTCACACTCACACACAGAGACAGTAATACACTCACACACACACTAACACCTCCCACGCACACTAACACTCCCACAAATACATTATCCCCCCACACGCACACTAACCCCCCCCACACACTAAACACTCCACACACGCACTAAATCCCCCCCACACACACACACACAACCCCCCACACACATATTACTCCCACACACACTAACCCCCGCCCCATTAACACACACACTCACCCCTTCACACACACACACACTCACCAATGTACACTGTACGTACACTACAACCAACGTTCTCTAATCACACGTACACTGGGCAGCACGGTAGCATAGTGGTTAGCACAATTAGGAGCTCCAGTCACTGAATGTCAGCCTCTCAGCCAATCAGGAACTCTAGCCTCTGACTCTCAGCCTCTCAACCAAGCAGGATCTCTAGCCTCTGACTGACAGCCTCTCAGCCAATCAGGAAGTACAGCCTCTGACTGACAGCTCCTAATTTGGGCAGCACGGTAACACAGTGGTAAGCACAATTGCTTCACAGCTCCAGGGTCCCAGGTTCGATTCCCCGCTGGGTCACAGTCTGCACATCCTCCCCGTGTCTGCGTGGGTTTCCTCCCACAGTCCAAAGACATACAGCTTAGGAGGTTTGGTCATGAAAAACTGCCTTTCGTGACCAAAAATGTCAGGAGGGGTTATTGGGTTGCGTGAATGGGGTGGAAGTGAAGGGTTAAGTGGGTCGGTGGATAATCGATGGGCTGAATGGCCTCCTTTTGCACTGTAAATTCTACTCTACTCTAACCCATCCCCACACACAGTAACCCATCCCCACTCACACTACCCCATCCCCACACACACTAACATCCCCCCACACACATACTAACCCATCCCCACACACAGTAATCCATCCCCACACAATAACCCATCCCCACACACACTAACTCATCCCCACACACACTAACCCATCCCCACACACTAACCCATCCCCACACACACTAACCCCCCCCCACACACACACTAACCCCCCCCCCACACAATAACGCATCGCCACACACTAACCCCCCCCCACCCACACACTAACCCCCACACACAATAACCCATCCCCACACACACTAACCCATCCCCACACACACTAACCCATCCCCACACACTAACCCATCCCCACACACACTAACCCCCCCCACACACACTAAGCCCCCACACACACTAACACATCCCCACACACACTAACCCCACACACACACACTAACCCCCCCCACACACACACTAACCCCCCCCACACACACTAACCCATCCCCACACACACTAACCCCCCCCACACACACTAAGCCCCCACACACACTAACACATCCCCACACACACTAACCCCACACACACACACTAACCCCCCCCACACACACACTAACCCCCCCCACACACACTAACCCATCCCCACACACTAACCCATCCCCACACACACTACCCCCCCCACACACAAACACCCGGCCCACACACTAACCTGGCACACACACTAACCCATCAGCACACACACTAACCCATCCCCACACACACTAACACCCGCCCACACACACTAACCCTCCCACACACACAAACCCATCCCCACACACTAACCCATCCCCACACACACTAACCTCCCCACACACTAATTCATCCCCACACACACTAACCCCACCCCCACACACACTAACCCCCACACATACACTAACCCATCCCCACACACATTAACCCCTCCACACACACTAACCCATCCCCACACACGTTAACCCCTCCACACACACTAACCCATCCACAAATACACTAACCCATCCTCACACACACTAACCCCCCCCCCCCACACACACACTAACCCATCCCCACACACACTAACCCAACCCCACACCCTCTAACCCATCCCTACACACACAAACCCATCCCCACTCACACTAACCCCCCCATACAGACTAACCCATCCCCACACACACTCAACCCCCACACACACTAAGCCTCCCACATACACTAGCCCATCCCCACAAACACTAACCCCCCCCACCCACACACTAACCCCCCACGCATACACTAACCCATCCGCACACACACTAACACCCCCTCCACACACACTAACCCATCACCACACACACTAAACCCCACACGCACTACTACCCATACACACTAACCCCCCACACACACTAACCCCCCACACGCACTAACCCATCCCGACACACACTATCCTATCCCCACTCACACTAACCCCCCACACAGACTAACCAATCCCCACACACATTCACCCCCCACACAAACTAAGCCTCCCACACACACAAGCCCATCCCCACAAACACTAACCCCCCCACCCACACACTAACCCCCACACATACATTAACCCATCCCCACACACACTAACAACCCCTCCACACACACTAACCCATCCCCACACACACTAAACCCCACACGCAATACCCCCCCGCACACACTAAACCCCCCCACACACCCTAACCCCCCAAACATACACTAACCCATCCACCACACACACTAAACCCCCCACACACTAACCCATCCCTACACACACTAACCCATTCCCACTCACTCTAACCCCCCCCACACACAGACTAACCCATCCCCACACTGAGTAACCCATCCCCACAGACAATAACCCCACCCACACACACACTAACCCATCTCCAGACACACTAACCCATCCCCACACACACTAACCTCCACCCCACACATACTAACCCATCCCCCCCACACTAACCACACCCACACACACACTTACCCATCCTCACACACTAACCCATCCCCAATCACACACTAACCCATCCCCACACACACTAACCCATCCCCACACACACTAACCCATCCCCACTCACACTAACCCCCCCCCCCACACACACTGACCCATCCACACACACACTGACCCATCCCCACACACACTAACCCATCCCCACACACACTAACCTCCACCCCACACATACTAACCCATCCCCCCCACACTAACCACACCCACACACACACTTACCCATCCTCACACACTAACCCATCCCCAATCACACTAACCCCCCCACACACACTAACCCATCCCCACACACACTAACCCCCCACACATATTAACCCCTCCCCCCACACTACCCTCACACATAAACTAACCCATTCCCACACACACTAAGCCCCCACACACACAGTAAATTATGCCCACAGTCACTAAACCATCCCCACACACACTAACCCATCCCCACGCACACTAACACCCCGCCCACACACACTAAACCTCCCACATACACCAACCCACACACACTAACGACCCCCACACATACACTAACCCATCCCCACACACACTAACCACCCACCCACACACTAACCCATCTCCACTCAAACTAACACCCCCACACACACTAAATCATCCCCACTCACACTAACCCCCCCCCACACGTATACACTAACACATCCCCACACACACGAACCCATCCCCACACACACTTACACATCCCCACACACACTAAACCATCCCCACTCACACTAAACCCCCACACACAATAACCCATCCCCACACACACTAACCACCCCCACATACACTAACACATCCCCACTCACACTAACCCCCCCTCACACACTAACCCATCCCCACTCACATTAACCCCCCCACACACACTAACCATCCCTACACACACAAATCCCCCCCACACACACACACAGTAACCCATCTCCACACACAATAAACAATCCCCACACACACTAACACCCCGCCCACACACACTAGCCCTCCCATACACATTAACCCAACCCCACACACTAACACCACCCCCACACACTAACCCCCACGCATAACCTAACCCATCCCCACACACACTAACCCCCCACACACAGTAACCCATCCCCACACACACTAACCGATCCCCACACACACTAAACCCCCCCACACACACTAAGCCCCCCACACACTAACGCATCCCCACACACACTAACACCCCCTCACACACTAACCCATTCCCAACACACACTAACCTTTCCCCACACACACTAACCCATCCCTACACACACGAACACCCCCCACACTCACTAACTCATCCCCACACACACTAACCTCCCCACACACACACTAACCCATCCCCACACACACTAACCCATCCCACCACACACTAGCCCCCCCCCACACACTAACCCATCCCCACACACTAACCCATCCCCACACACTAACCCATCCCCACACACACTAACCCCCTTCACACGCACAAACCACACCCCACACAACAACCCCCTCCACACACTAACCCAGCCCCACGCACACACTAACCCTCCACACACACTAACCCATCCCCTCACACACTAACCACCACCACACACACTAACCCCCCACAAACACTGACTCATCCCCACACACACTAACCCTCACCCCAACACACAATAACCCATCTCTGCACACACTAACCCATCCCCACACACACTAACACCCAGACACACACTAACCCCCCACACACACTAACCCATCCCCACACACACTAACCCATCCCCACACACACTAACCCTCCCACACACACACACACTAAACCCCCCACATAAACTGACCCATCCCCAAAAACTATAACACCTCCCAACTTACACTAACCCATCGCCACTTGCACTAACCCCCCCCCCCCCCACACACACACATACTAACACATCCCCACACAGACGAACCCATCCCCACATACTAACCACCCTTCACACACACTAACCGCCACACGCACACAACCGCACCCACACACACTAACCGCCCCCACAGATACTACCCCCCACACCCATTCACCCATCCCCACACATACTAACCCATCCCCACACACTAACCCCCCCCTACACACACTAACCACCACACACACACTAAACCCCCACACACACTAACCCATCCCCACACACACTAACCCCCCCACACACACTAACCCATCTCCACTCACACTACCCCCCCCCCCCCCACACACACACACGCTAACCATCCCCACACACACAAACCCCCCTACAGGGATGGTGCAGGCGGGAGGGATTCAGATTTCTGGATAACTGGGGCTCTTTCTGGGGAAGGTGGGACCTCTACAGACAGGATGGTCTACATCTGAACCTGAGGGGCACAAATATCCTGGGGGGGGGGAGATTTGTTAGTGCTCTTTGGGGGGGGGGGGTTAAACTAATGCAGCAGGGGCATGGGAACCTGGATTGTAGTTTTAGGGTAAGGGAGAATGAGAGTATAGAGGTCAGGAGCATAGATTTGACGCCGCAGGAGGGGGCCAGTGTTCAGGTAGGTGGTTTGAAGTGTATCTACTTCAATGCCAGGAGTATACGAAACAAGGTAGGGGAACTGGCAGCATGGGTTGGTACCTGGGACTTCGATGTTGTGGCCATTTCGGAGACATGGATAGAGCAGGGACAGGAATGGATGTTGCAGGTTCCGGGGTTTAGGTGTTTTAGTAAGCTCAGAGAAGGAGGCAAAAGAGGGGGAGGTGTGGCGCTGCTAGTCAAGAGCAGTATTACGGTGGTGGAAAGGATGCTAGATGGGGTCTCTTCTTCCGAAGTAGTATGGGCTGAAGTTAGAAACAGGAAAGGAGAGGTCACCCTGTTGGGAATTTTTTATAGGCCTCCAAATAGTTCTAGGGATGTAGAGGAAAGGATGGCGAAGATGATTCTGGATATGAGCGAAAGTAACAGGGTAGTTTTTTTATGGGAGACTTTAACTTTCCAAATATTGACTGGAAAAGATATAGTTCGAGTACAATAGATGGGTCGTTTTTTGTACAGTGTGTGCAGGAGGGCTTCCTGAAACAATATGTTGACAGGCCAACAAGAGGCGAGGCCACGTTGGATTTGGTTTTGGGTAATGAACCAGGCCAGGTGTTGGGTTTGGAGGTAGGAGAGCACTTTGGGGACAGTGACCACAATTCGGTGACGTTTACGTTAATGATGGAAAGGGATAAGTATACACCGCAGGGCAAGAGTTATAGCTGGGGGAAGGGCAATCATGATGCCATTAGACGTGACTTGGGGGGGGGGATAAGGTGGAGAAGTAGGCTGCAAGTGTTGGGCACACTGGATAAGTGGGGTTGTTCAAGGATCAGCTACTGCGTGTTCTTGATAAGTATGTACCGGTCAGGCAGGGAAGAAGGCGTCGAGCCAGGGAACCGTGGTTTACCAAGGAAGTGGAATCTCTTGTTATGAGGAAGAAGGAGGCCTATGTGAAGATGAGGTGTGAAGTTTCGGTTGGGGCGATGGATAGTTACAAGGTAGCGAGGAAGGATCTAAAGAGAGAGCTAAGACGAGCAAGGAGGGGACATGAGAAGTATTTGGCAGGAAGGATCAAGGAAAACCCAAAAGCTTTCTATAGGTATGTCAGGAATAAGCGAATGACTAGGGAAAGAGTAGGACCAGTCAAGGACAGGGATGGGAAATTGTGTGTGGAGTCTGAAGAGATAGGCGAGATACTAAATGAATAATTTTCGTCAGTATTCACTCAGGAAAAAGATAATGTTGTGGAGGAGAATGCTGAGCCCCAGGCTAATAGAATAGATGGCATTGAGGTACGTAGGGAAGAGGTGTTGGCAATTCTGGACAGGCTGAAAATAAGTAAGTCCCCGGGACCTGATGGGATTTATCCTAGGATTCTCTGGGAGGCCAGGGAAGAGATTCCTGGACCTTTGGCTTTGATTTTTCTGTCATCATTGGCTACAGGAATAGTGCCAGAGGACTGGAGGACAGCAAATGTGGTCCCTTTGTTCAAAAAGGGGAGCAGAGACAACCCCAGCAACTGTAGACCGGTGAGCCTCACGTCTGTAGTGGGTAAAGTCTTGGAGGGGATTATAAGAGACAAGATTTATAATCATCTAGATAGGAATAATATGATCAGGGATAGTCAGCATGGCTTTGTGAAGGGTAGGTCATGCCTCACAAACCTTATTGAGTTCTTTGAGAAGGTGTCTGAACAGGTAGATGAGGGTAGAGCAGTTGATGTGGTGTATATGGATTTCAGCAAAGCGTTTGATCAGGTTCCCCACGGTAGGCTATTGCAGAAAATACGGAGGCTGGCGATTGAGGGTGATTTAGAGATGTGGATCAGAAATTGGCTAGCTGAAAGAAGACAGAGGGTGGTGGTTGATGGGAAATGTTCAGAATGGAGTACAGTCACAAGTGGAGTACCAGAAGGATCTGTTCTGGGGCCGTTGCTGTTTGTCATTTTTATCAATGACCTCGAGGAAGGCGCAGAAGGGTGGGTGAGTAAATTTGCAGACGATACTAAAGTCGGTGGTGTTGTCGATAGTGTGGAAGGATGTAGCAGGTTACAGAGGGATATAGATAAGCTGCAGAGCTGGGCTGAGAGGTGGCAAATGGAGTTTAATGTAGAGAAGGGTGAGGTGATTCACTTTGGAAGGAATAACAGGAATGCGGAATATTTGGCTAATGGTAAAGTTCTTGAAAGTGTGGATGAGCAGAGGGATCTAGGTGTCCATGTACATAGATCCCTGAAAGTTGCCACACAGGTTGATAGGGTGGTGAAGAAGGCCTATGGAGTGTTGGCCTTTATTGGTAGAGGGATTGAGTTCCGGAGTCAGGAGGTCATGTTGCAGCCGAACAGAACTCTGGTACGGCCGCATTTGTAGTATTGCGTACAGTTCTGGTCACCGCATTATAGGAAGGACGTGGAGGCTTTGGAACGGGTGCAGAGGAGATTTACCAGGATGTTGCCTGGTATGGAGGGAAAATCTTACGAGGAAAGGCTGATGGACTTGAGGTTGTTTTCGTTGGAGAGAAGAAGGTTAAGAGGGGACTTAATAGAGGCATACAAAATGATCAGGGGATTGGATAGGGTGGACAGTGAGAGCCTTCTCCCGCTGATGGAAATGGCTGGCACGAGTGGACATAACTTTAAACTGAGGGGTAATAGATATAGGACAGTGGTCAGAGGTAGGTTCTTTACGCAAAGAGTAGTGAGGCCGTGGAATGCCCTACCTGCTACAGTAGTGAACTCGCCAACATTGAGGGCATTTAAAAGTTTATTGGATAAACATATGGATGATAATGGCATAGTGTAGGTTAGATTGCTTTTGTTTCGGTGCATCATCGTGGGCCGAAGGGCCTGTACTGCGCTGTATTGTTCTATGTTCTATGTAACCCCCCCCCCCACACACACACACTAACCCATCCCCACACACACTAACCCCCCCCCCCACACACACCCACAGAGTAACCCATCCCCACACACAATAAACAATCCCCACACACACTAACACCCCGCCCACATACTATAGCCCTCCCATACACACTAACCCAGCCCCACACACACTAATCCCCTCCCCCACGCTACACCCCACACATAACCTAACCCATCCCCACACACACTAACCCCCCACACACAGTAACACATCCCCACACATACTAACCCATCCCCACACACACTAACCCCCCCCCCCCCCACAAACCCACAGAGTAACCCATCCCCACACACAATAAACAATCCCCACACACACTAACACCCCGCCCACATACACTAGCCCTCCCATACACACTAACCCAACCCCACACACACTAATCCCCTCCCCCACGCTACACCCCACACATTACCTAACCCATCCCCACACACACTAACCCCCCCCACACACAGTAACACATCCCCACACACACTAACCAATCCCCACACACACTAACCCCCCCCACACACACTAAGCCCCCACACACACGAACGCATCCCCACACACACGAACACCCCCCACATTCACTAACCCATCCCCACACACACTAAACCCCCACACACACTAACCCCCCACACACACTAACCCATCCATACACACACTAAACTCCACCCCCACGCACACACTAACCCATCCCCACACACAATAAACCCTCCTACCACACACTAGCCCCCCACACACACTAACCATCACCCACACGCACTAACCCATCCCCACACACACTAACCCCCTTCACACGCACAAACCACCTCACACACACTAACACCCTCCACACACTAACCCAACCCCAAACATACTAACCCCCCTCCACACACACTAACCCCACACACACATTAGCTCCCCCCCCATACACACTGACCCCCCCCCACACACTAAAGCCCCCACACACACTAACCCCCCCACACACACACTAACACCCCCACAAAAACTGACCCATCCCCAAACACAATAACCCCCCCTACCTACACTGACACATCCCCACACACCCCACCCCACCCCCACACACACTAAGCCCCCCCACACACACAGTAACTCATCCCTACACACACTAAACGCCCCCACACACAGTAACCCCCCCACACACACTAACCAATCCTCACACACACTAATCCATCCCCACACACACTAACCTTTCCCAACACACTCTCACCCCCCACACACACTAACGCCCCACACACACTAACCCATCCCCAAACACACACTAACGCCACACACACACTAGCCCCCACAGATACTAACCCCGCCACACACTAACCGCCCCCACACACGCACTAACCCCCCCCACACACACACTAACCCAACCCCACACACACTAACCACCCCCACACACACGAACCCCCCACACACACTAGCCTACCCCCACACACATTAACCCCTACACACACACTGATCCCCCACACACACTAACCCATCCCCACACACACTAACCCCCCCCACACACTAAACCCCCCACAAAAACTGACCCATCCCCAAACACAATAACACACCCCAACCTACACTAACACATCCCCACACACACTAACCCCCCCACACACATACTAACCCATCCCCACACACACTAACCTATCCCCACACACTAACCACCCCACACACAATAACCGCCACACACACACAAACCCCCCCACACACACACTAACCGCCCCCACACACACTAACCACCCCACACACACTAACCCATCCCCACACACACTAACCCCCCCACATACACTACCCCACCCCCACACACACTAACCGCCCCCACACACTGTAATCCCCCACACACACTAACTCATCCTCACACACACAAACCCATCCCCAAACACACTAACACTTCCCCACACACTCTCACCCCCCCACACACACTAACCCCCCACACACACTAACCGATCCCCAAACACACACTAACGCCACACACACACTAACCCCCACACACACTAACCCCCCACAGACACTAACCGACCCCACACACACTCACCCCCACACACACTAACCCCCCACAGACACTAACCGACCCCACACACACTAACCCCCACACACACACTAACCCCCCACACACACTAACCCATCCCCACACACACTACCCCTCCCCCCCCACACACACACACTAAACCCCCCACAAAAACTGACACATCCCCAAAAACAATAACACCCCCCAACTTACACTAACCCATCGCCACTTGCACTAACCCACACCCCACACACACACACATACTAACCCATCCCCACACACACTAACCCATCCCCACATACTAACCCCCCTTCACACACACTAACCGCCACACACACACAACCCCACCCACACACACTAACCACCCCCACACACACTACCCCCAACACCCACTAACACATCACCACACATACTAATCCATCTCCACACACACTAACCCCCCCACACACACTAACCCACCCACGCACACACTATGCCCCCACACACACACTAACCCCCCACAAAAACTGCCCCATCCCCAAACACAATCACCCAAAACTTACACTAACACATCCCGACACAAACTAACACCCCCACACATACTAGCCCATCTCCACACACACTAACCCATTCCCACACACACTAACACCCCCACACACTATCCCACACCCACACACACTAAACACCCCCACACACAGTAACACCCCACAGACACACTAACCCATCCTCACGCACACTAACCCATCCCCACACACACTAACCCTTCCCCACACACTCTCACCACCCCAGACTCACTAACCCCCCACACACTAACCCATCCCCAAACACACACTAACGCCACACACACACTAACCCCCCACACACACTAACCCCCCACAGACACTAACTGCCCCCACACACAAACTAACCCCCCCCACATACACTAACCCATCCCCTCACACACTAACCACCCCCACACACACAATAACCCATCCCTGTACACACTAACCCATCCCCACACACACTAACCCCCCCCACACACACACACACTAAACCCCCCACAAAAACTGAACCATCCCCAAAAACAATAACACCCCCCAACTTACACTAACCCATCGCCACTTGCAACACCCCCCCACACACACATTCTAACCCATCCCCACATATTAATACCCCCACGCACACACACTAACCGCCACACACACACAACCCCACCAACACACACTAACCGCCCCCACACATACTACCCCCCACACCCACTCACCCATCCTCACACATACTAACCCATCCCCACACACTAACCCCCCCCCACACACACTAACCCCCCCCCACACACACACTAAATCCCCACACACACTGACCTACCCCACACACACTAACCGCCCCCACACACACGAACCCATCCCCACTCACACTAAACCCCCCACACACACTAACCCATCCCCACTCACATTAACCCCCCCCACACTCACCAACCCATCCCCACACACACTAACCACCCCTCACACACACACTAACCCATCCCCACACACACTACCCCCCCAACACACAATAACCCATCCCTGTACACATTAACCCATCCGCACACACACTAACCCCCACACACACACTAACCCCTATACACACTAACCCAACCCCACACACACTACCCCCCCCACACACACACAAACTAAACCCCCCACACAAACTGACCGATCCGCAAAAACAATAACACCCCAACTTACACTAACCATTCGCCACTTGCAATAACACCCCCCCCACACACACACAAACTAACCCATCCCCACACACACTAACCCATCCCCACACACAGTAACCGCCCCCACACACACGTACCCATCCCCACTCACACTAAACCCCCCCACACACACTAACCCATCCCCATTCACACTAACCCCCCACACACTCTCTAACCAATCCCCACACACACTAACCACCCATCGCACACACACTAACCCATCCCCATTCACACTAACCCACCCACACACACACTAACCCATCCCCACACACACTAACCCCCCCCCACACACACAGTCACCCATCCCCACACACAATAAACAATTCCCACACACTCTAACACCCCGCCCACACACACTAGCCCTCCCACACACACTAACCCAAACCCACACACAACCCCCCCACACTACCTCCACACATAACCTAACCCAACCCCCCACCCCACATTACCCCCACACATAACCTAACCCATCCCCACACACATCAACCACCCACACACAGTCACCCATTCCCACACACACTAAACCCCCACACACACTAACGCATCCCCACACACGTTAACCCCCCCCCCCACACACACACACTAACCCATCCCCAACACACTCTAACCCCTCCCCACACACACTAACATAGAACATAGAACTGTACAGCACAGTACAGGCCGTTCGGCCCACGATGTTGTGCCAAACTAGTCTGACACTTAGATCAAATCAACCTACTCCCAATCATTCTAGTGCACTCCATATGCCGATCCAATAACCGCTTGAAAGTTCCTAAAGTGTCCAACTCCACTACCATACCCATCCCCACACACACTTACACCCCACACACACTAACCCATCCCCACACACACTAAACCCCCACACACACTCGTACCCCACACACACTAACCCATCCCCACACACACTAACTCCCTCCACACACATCAACCACCCCACACACACTAACCCCCTCCACACACTAACCCATCCCCCCCACACACACTAACCCCCCACATGCAGAAACCCATCCCCACACACACTAACCCCCGAAACACACACTAACACCCCCCCCACAAATACTGACCCATCCCCAAACACAATAACCCCCACAACTTACACTAACACATCCCCGCACACACTAGCACCCCCACACATACTAACCAATCATTACACACACGAAACCATCCCCACACACAATACCCCACCCCACACACACTGATCCTTCCCCACACACTCGCACATCCCCACACACACTAGCCCCCCCACCGACACTAACCCATCCCCACACACACTAACCACCCCCACACACACTAACCCCCCACAAACACTGACCTATCCGCAGACACACTAACCCCCCAACACACAATAACCCATCCCTCCACACACTAACCCTCACACCCACACTAACCCATCCACACACACACTAACCCATCCCCACACACACTAACCCCCCCCACACACACTAACCCCCCTCCCCACTCACACTAACCCCACCCACACACACTAACCCCCCACAGACACTGACCCATCCCCACACACACTAACCCATCCCCACACACAACCCATCCCCACACACACGAATCCCCCACACACATTAACCCATCCCCACACACACTAACCCATCCCAACACACACTAACCCATCCCCCCTCTCACTACCCCCTCCCACACACACACTGACCACCCTACACACAATAACCCATCGCCACACACACTAATCATTCCCCACACACTGTCCCCCCACCCCCACACACTAACCCTTCCCCACACACAAACCCATCCCCACACACACTAACCTATCCCCACACACACTAACCCATCCCCCCACACACTAACCCTCCCACACACACTAACCAATCCCCATACACACTAACCCCCCCCCACACACACACTAACTTATGCCCACTCACACTAACCCCCCCCACACACACACTAACCCATCCCGACACACACTAACCGCCCCCACACACACTAACCCCTCCCAACTCACACTAACCCTCCCCACACACTAACCCGTCCCTACTCACACTAAACCCCTACACACACTAACCCCCCCCACACACGCTAATTCATCCCAACACACTAACCCCCCCCCCCCCACCCCACACGCACTAACCCATCCCCACACTCACTAACCCCCCCCACACACTAACCCCCCCCCCCACACACACACTAAACCATATCCAAGCACACTGACCCATCCCCACACCCACTAACCCATCCCCACACACACTAACCCACCCCCACACACACTAACCCCCCCACACACTAACGCATCCCCACACACACTAACCCCCCCCCCACACACACACTAACCCATCCCCACACACACTAACCCATCCCCACACGCCCTAACCCATCCCCACACACATTAACACCCCTCCCACACACACTAACGCTACCGCACACACTAACCCAACCCCACACACACTAACCCCCCCCCCACACTCACTAACCCCCCACACACACTAACCCCTCACATATACACTGAACCTCCCACAAACACACTAACTCCCCCCACAGACACACACATTAACCCCGCTCCCCACACACACACTAACCCATCCCCACACACACACTAACTCCCACCGCACACACACTAACGCCCCCACACACACACTAACCCCCCACATTCTCACTGACAACTCACAGAAAAACACACTAACCATCCCACACACATACTAACCCCCCCCACACACACTAACCAGCCTCCACGCACACTAACCCATCCCCACACACACGGGCAGCACGGTAGCACAGTGGTTAGCACAATTGCTTCACAGCTCCATCGTCCCAGTTTCGATTCCCGGCTTGGGTCACTGCTTGTGCGGAGTCTGCACATCCTTCCTGTGCGTGGCTTTCCTCCGGGAGCTCCGGTTTCCTCCCACAGTCCAAAGATGTCCAGGTGAGGTGGGTTGGCCATAATAAATTGCCCTTTGTGTCCAAAATTAACCTTTGTGTTGGGCTAGGTTACTGGGTTATGGGGTTATGGGGATCGGGTGGAGGTGTTGACCTTGGGTACGGTGCTCTTTCCAAGAGCCGGTGCAAACACGATGGGCCGAATGGCCTCCTTCTGCACTGTAAATTCTACTCTACTCTAACCCATCACCACACATATTACCCCCCCCCACACACACTCACACACACTAACCCCCCCCACCCCCCACCCCCACACACACACACACACTAGAAGCCTTGGAAGAGTGGTCGCCGGGTCAGGGAATGAAGACATTGCAGTTATGTGATCCTTCACGCTTCGTGTTAGGGATCACAAGGAGGGTGTGTAGCCACCTGGGTTGGCCACTTCCCGACTTAAAATGAAGAACCGCAAAGACTAAAGGGAAATTCAGCCAACACAGGCAAAAATGAGCAAGTGCAGAAATCATGTGTATTGTAAGTTGCAAAAAACCCAGACAGCACTGAAACCAGCCAGCTGCATAGTCATGAGCGACTCCAGGCACAATTGCAACTCTCAAGGTGAATAAAGCCAAGCCAGACTCCTCGGCGCCAGCAGGAGCAAAGACAAAGGAAGGCCAACGGACAATTAGGGACCACCCAGCGATCAGGGAACAGCTCCAGTATTGGAGAAATCGATCCAAGTGATCGGAACGCAGTCCAATCATTTGGAACCAGTGACGGGGTCCGCCCGAAGGGCGGGAAGCCCCTGGAGACTATAAAGTAAAGCCCCCAAGTTCAAATCGTCCTTCTTTGGCAGGGTTACTCAGCAACTTGAATCAACCCGTGAGAGTGACCTGTCTAAGCCGCCGCATCAACTAAGTAAGTCTCCAGTCAACGCTCGGACGAGATAGGCGCTCCTGGCGACAAGTTCATTCCAGCTTTTGAATCCTGCAGACTCAGGACCTGAACGAAAGGCCATTTGTTCCCCTGACTAGGAAGGGGCTGTACTGGACCTGGTATTGGGGAATGAGCCCGGCCAGGTGGTAGATGTTTCAGTAGGGGAGCATTTCGGTAACAGTGACCACAATGCAGTAAGTTTTAAAGTACTGGTGGACAAGGATAAGAGTGGTCCGAGGATGAATGTGCTAAATTGGGGGAAGGCTAATTATAACAATATTAGGCAGGAACTGAAGAACATAGATTGGGGGCGGATGTTTGAGGGCAAATCAACATGAGGCTTTCAAGTGGCAGTTGAAAGGAATACAGGACCGGCATGTTCCTGTGAGGAAGAAAGATAAATACGGCAATTTTCGTGAACCTTGGATGACGAGTGATATTGTAGGCCTCGTCAAAAAGAAAAAGGAGGCATTTGTCAGGGCTAAAAGGCTGGGAACAGACGAAGCCTGCGTGTGATATAAGGAAAGTAGGAAGGAACTTAAGCAAGGAGTCAGGAGGGCTAGAAGGGGTCACGAAAAGTTATTGGCAAATAGGGTTAAGGAAAATCCCAAGGCTTTTTACACGTACATAAAAAGCAAGAGGGTAGCCAGGGAAAGGGTTGGCCCACTGAAGGATAGGCAAGGGAATCTATGTGTGGAGCCAGAGGAAATGGGCGAGGTACTAAATGAATACTTTGCATCAGTATTCACCAAAGAGAAGGAATTGGTAGATGTTGAGTCTGGAGAAGGGGGTGTAGATAGCCTGGGTCACATTGTGATCCAAAAAGACGAGGTGTTGGGTGTCTTAAAAAATATTAAGGTAGATAAGTCCCCAGGGCCTGATGGGATCTACCCCAGAATACTGAAGGAGGCTGGAGAGGAAATTGCTGGGGCCTTGACAGAAATCTTTGGATCCTCGCTGTCTTCAGGGGATGTCCCGGAGGACTGGAGAATAGCCAATGTTGTTCCTCTGTTTAAGAAGGGTAGCAAGGATAATCCCGGGAACTACAGGCCGGTGCGCCTTACTTCAGTGGTAGGGAAATTACTGGAGAGAATTCTTCGAGACAGGATCTACTCCCATTTGGAAGCAAATGGACGTATTAGTGAGAGGCAGCACGGTTTTGTGAAGGGGCGGTCGTGTCTCACTAACTTGATAGAGTTTTTCGAGGAGGTCACTAAGATGATTGATGCAGGTAGGGCAGTGGATGTTGTCTATATGGACATCAGTAAGGCCTTTGACAAGGTCCCTCATGGTAGACGAGTACAAAAGGTGAAGTCACACGGGATCAGGGGTGAGCTGGCAAGGTGGATACAGAACTGGCTAGGCCATAGAAGGCAGAGAGTAGCAATGGAAGGATGCTTTTCTAATTGGAGGGCTGTGACCAGTGGTGTTCCAGAGGGATCAGTGCTGGGGCCTTTGCTCTTTGTAGTATATATAAATGATTTGGAGGAAAATGTAACTGGTCTGATTAGTAAGTTTGCAGACGACACAAAGGTTGGTTGAATTGTGGATAGCAATGAGGACTGTCGGAGGATACAGCAGGATTTAGATTGTCTGGAGACTTGGGCGGAGAGATGGCAGATGGAGTTTAATCCGGACAAATGTGAGGTAATGCATTTTGGAAGGTCTAATGCAGGTAGGGAATATACAGTGAATGGTAGAACCCCCAAGAGTATTGAAAGTCAAAGAGATCTAGGAGTACAGGTCCACAGGTCATTGAAAGGGGCAACACAGGTGGAGAAGGTAGTCAAGAAGGCATACGGCATGCTTGCCTTCATTGGCCGGGGCGTTGAGTATAAGAATTGGCAAGACATGTTGCAGCTGTATAGAATCTTAGTTCGGCCACACTTGGAGTATAGTGTTCAATTCTGGTCGCCACACTACCAGAAGGATGTGGAGGCTTTAGAGAGGGTGCAGAAGAGATTTACCAGAATGTTGCCTGGTATGGAGGGCATTAGCTATGAGGAGCGGTTGAATAAACTCGGTTTGTTCTCACTGGAACGAAAGAGGTTGAGGGGAGACCTGATAGAGGTATACAAAATTATGAGGGGCATAGACAGAGTGGATAGTCAGAGGCTTTTCCCCAGGGTAGAGGGGTCAATTACTAGGGGGCATAGGTTTAAGGTGAGAGGGGCAAGGTTTAGAGTAGATGTACGAGGCAAGTTTTTTTACGCAGAGGGTAGTGGGTGCCTGGAACTCGCTACCGGAAGAGGTAGTGGAAGCAGGGACGATAGGGACATTTAAGGGGCATCTTGACAAATATATGAATAGGGTGGGAATAGAAGGATACGGACCCAGGAAGTGTAGAAGATTGTAGTTTAGTCGGGCAGCATGGTCGGCACGGGCTTGGAGGGCCGAAGGGCCTGTTCCTGTGCTGTACATTTCATTGTTCTTTGTTCTGACCTGGTGGGCCAATTCCGAAGCTAAGTATAGGCCTTTTAGTGATAGGAATAGTCTAGAAGGTAGAGTTTATGCATGAGTAGCGATTTACTGTGTATAATAAATGTGTTTTGATTTGAATCTTACGAATTGCTGTGTTGAGTTATTGATCATTACTTGAACTTGAACCTCGTGGCGGTATGATAAAGATACCTGGCGACTCTAGAACAAAGATTAAACAAACAGAGCAAATTAAGAATTAAGAGCCAACCAAAAGTTGCAACAATACCCATAATCAGCATCTTCACTAAACTCCCAATAACACAACCTGCAGAAACCCATCCTCAGCATCTCCACTCACCTCCCAATAACACCACCTGCAGAAACCCATCCTCAGCATCACTCCTCACCTCCCAATAATACAACCTGCAGAAACCCATCCTCAGCATCTCCACTCACCTCCCAATAACACAACCTGCAGAAACCCATCCTCAGTATCTTCATTAACCTCCCAATAAAACAACCTGCAGAAACCCATCCTCAGCATCTCCACTCACCTCCCAATAACACAACCTGCAGAAACCCATCCTCAACATCTTCACTCACCACCCAATAACACAACCTGCAGAAACCCATCCTCAGCATCTTCACTCACCTCCCAATAACACAACCTGCAGAAACCCATCCTCAGCATCTTCACTCACCTCCCAATAACACAACCTGCAGAAATCCATCCTCAGCATCTTCACTCACCTCCCAATAACACAACCTGCAGAAACCCATCCTCAGCAACTTCACTCAGCTTCCAATAACACAACCTGCAGAAACCCATCCTCAGCATCTCCACTCACCTCCCAATAACACAACCTGCAGAAACCCATTCTCAGCATCTTCACTCACCTCACAATAACACAACCTGCAGAAACCCATCCTCAGCATCTCCACTAACATCCCAATAACACAACCTGCAGAAACCCATCCTCAGCATCTTCACTCACTTCCCAATAACACAACCTGCAGAAACCCAACCTCAGCATCTCCACTAACTTCCCAATAACACAACCTGCAGAAACCCATCCTCAGCATCTTCACTCACCTCCCAATAACACAACCTGCAGAAACCCATCCTCAGCATCTTCACTCACCTCCCAAAAACACAACATGCCGAAAACCATCCTCAGCATCTCCACTCACCTCCCAATAACACAACCTGCAGAAACACATCCTCAGCATCTCCACTAACTTCCCAATAACACAACCTGCAGAAACACATCCTCAGCATCTTCACTCACTTCCCAATAACACAACCTGCAGAAACCCATCCTCAGCATCTCCACTAACTTCCCAATAACACAACCTGCAGAAACCCATCCTCAGCATCTCCACTCAGCTCCCAATAACATAACCTGCAGAAACACATCCTGAGCATCTTCACTCACTTCCCAATAACACAACCTGCAGAAACCCATCCTCAGCATCTCCACTAACTTCCCAATAACACAACCTGCAGAAACCCATCCTCAGCATCTTCACTCACCTCCCAATAACACAACCTGCAGAAACCCATCCTCTGCATCTTCACTCACCTTCCAATAACACAACCTGCAGAAACCCATCCTCAGCATCTCCAATCACCTCCCAATAACACAACCTGCAGAAACCCATCCTCAGCATCTTCACTCACCTCCCAAGAACACAACCTGCAGAAACCCATCCTCAGCATCTCCACTCACCTCCCAATAACGCAACCTGCAGAAACACATCCTCAGCATCTTCACTCACTTCCCAATAATACAACCTGCAGAAACCCATCCTCAGCATCTCCACTAACTTCCCAATAACACAACCTGCAGAAACCCATCCTCAGCATCTTCACTCACCTCCCAAGAACACAACCTGCAGAAACCCATCCTCAGCATCTCCACTCACCTCCCAATAACACAACCTGCAGAAACCCATCCTCTGCATCTTCACACACATCCCAATAACACAACCTGCAGAAACCAATCCTCAGCGTCTCCACTCACCTCCCAATAATGCAACCTGCAGAAACCCATCCTCAGCATCTCCACTAACCTTCCAATAACAGAACCTGCAGAAACCCATCCTCAGCATCTTCACTCACCTCCCAATAACACAACCTGCAGAAACACATCCTCAGCATCTCCACTCACCTCCCAATAAAACAACCTGCAGAAAAAATCTTCAGCAACTTCACTCTCCTTCCAATAACACAACCTGCAGAAACCTATCCTCAGCATCTCCACTCACCGCCCAATAACACAAACTGCAGAAAACCATCCTTAGCATCTTCACTCACCTCCCAGTAACACAACCTGCAGAAACCCATCCTCAGCAACTTCACTCTCCTTCCAATAACACAACCTGCAGAAACCCATCCTCAGCATCTCCACTCACCTCCCAATAACGCAACCTGCAGAAACCAATTTTCAGCGTCTCTACTCACCTCCCAATAATGCAACCTGCAGAAACCCATCCTCAGCATCTCCACTCACCTCCCAATAACACAACCCGCAGAACCCCATCCTCAGCATCTCCACTCACCTCCCAATAACACAACCTGCAGAAATCCATCCTCAGCATCTTCACTCACCTCCCAATAACACAACCTGCAGAAACCCATCCTCAGCATCTTCACTCACCTTCCAATAACACAACCTGCAGAACCCATCCTCAGCATCTTCACAAACCTTCCAATAACACAACCTGCAGAAACCCATCCTCAGCATCTCCACTAACCTTCCAATAACACAACCTGCAGAAACCCATCCTCAGCATCTCCACTAACCTTCCAATAACACAACCTGCAGAAACCCATCCTCAGTATCTCCACTCACCTCCCAATAACAACAATCTGCAGAAATCCATCCTCAGCATCTTCACTCACGTTCCAATAACACAACCTGCAGAAACACATCCCCAGCATCTTCACTCACCTCCCAATAACACAACCTGCAGAAACCCATCCTCAGCACCTCCACTCACCTTCCAATAACACAACCTGCAGAAACCCATCCTCAGCATCTCCACTCACCTCCCAATAACACAAACAGCAGAAACCCATCCTCAGCATCTCCACTCAACTTCCAATAACACAACCTGCAGAAACCCATCCTCAGCATCTCCACTCACCTCCCAATAACACAACCTGCAGAAACCCATCCTCAGCATCTCCACTCACCTTCCAATAACACAACCTGCAGAAACCCATTCTCAGCATCTTCCCTAACCTCCCAATAACACAACCTGCAGAAACCCATCCTCAGCATCTTCACTCATCTTCCAATTACACAACCTGCAGAAACCCATCCTCAGCACCTCCACTCACCTCCCAATAACACAACCGGCAGAAACCCATCCTCAGCCTCTTCACTCACCTCCCAATAACACAACCTGCAGAAACACATCCTCAGCCTCTTCACTCGCCTCCCAATAACACAACCTGCAGGAACCATTTCTCAGCATCTCCACGCACCTCCCAATAACACAACCCGCAGAAACCCTTCCTCAGAATTTTCAATCACCTCCCAATAACACAACCTGCAGAAACCCATCCTCAGCATCTTCACTCACCTCCCAATAACACAACCTGCAGAAATCCATTCTCAACCTCTTCACTCACCTCCCAATAATACAACCTGCAGAAACCCATCCTCAGCATCTTCACTCACCTTCCAATAACACAACCTGCAGAAACACATCCTCAGCATCTTCACTAACCTCCCAATAACACAACCTGCAGAAACCCATCCTCAGCATCTTCACTAACCTCCAAATAACACAACCTGCAGAAATCCATTCTCAACCTCTTCACTCACCTCCCAATAATACAACCTGCAGAAACCCATCCTCAGCCTCTTCACTCACCTCCCAATAACACAACCTGCAGAAACCCATCCTCAGTATCTCCACTCACCTCCCAATAACACAACCTGCAGAATCCCATCCTCAGCATTTTTACTCACCTCCGAATAACACAACCTGCAGAAACCCATCCTCAGCATCTCCACTCACCTCCCAATAACACAACCTGCAGAAACCCATCCTCAGCATCTCCACTCACCTCCCAATAACACAACCTGCAGAAACCCATCCTCAGCATCTCCACTCACCTCCCAATAACACAACCTGCAGAAACCCATCCTCAGCATCTCCACTCACCTCCCAATAAATCAACCTGCAGAAACCCATCCTCAGTATCTTCACTAACCTACCAATATCACAACATGCAGAAACCCATCATCAGCATCTCCACTCACCTCCCAATAACACAACCTGCAGAAACCCATCCTCAGCATCTTCACTCACCTCCCAATAACACAACCTGCAGAAACCCATCCTCAGCATCTTCACTCACCACCCAATAACACAACCTGCAGAAACCCATCCTCAGCATCTTCATTCACCACCCAATAACACAACCTGCAGAAACACATCCTCAGCATTTTCACTCACCTCCCAATAACACAACCTGCAGAAACACATCCTCAGCATCTTCACTCACCACCCAATAAAACAACCTGCAGAAACCCATCCTCAGCATCTTCACTCACCACCAAATAACACAACCTGCAGAAACCCATCCTCAGCATCTTCACTCACCTCCCAATAACACAACCTGCAGAAACCCATCCTCAGCAACTTCACTCAGCTTCCAATAACACAACCTGCAGAAACCCATCCTCAGCAACTTCACTCAGCTTCCAATAACACAACCTGCAGAAACCCATCCTCAGCATCTCCACTCACCTTCCAATAACACAACCTGCAGAAAACCATCCTCAGCATCTTCACGCGCCTCCCAATAACACAACATGCAGAAACCCATCCTCAGCATCTCCACTAACCTTCCAATAACACAACCTGCAGAAACCCATCCTCAGTATCTCCACTCACCTCCCAATAACAACAATCTGCAGAAATCCATCCTCAGCATCTTCACTCACCTTCCAATAACACAACCTGCAGAAACACATCCCCAGCATCTTCACTCACCTCCCAATAACACAACCTGCAGAAACCCATCCTCAGCTCCTCCACTCACCTTCCAATAACACAACCTGCAGAAACCCATTCTCAGCATCTCCACTCACCTCCCAATAACACAAACAGCAGAAACCCATCCTCTGCATCTTCACTCACCTTCCAATAACACAACCTGCAGAAACCCATCCTCAGCATCTCCAATCACCTCCCAATAACACAACCTGCAGAAACCCATCCTCAGCATCTTCACTCACCTCCCAAGAACACAACCTGCAGAAACCCATCCTCAGCATCTCCACTCACCTCCCAATAACACAACCTGCAGAAACCCATCCTCTGCATCTTCACACACATCCCAATAACACAACCTGCAGAAACCAATCCTCAGCGTCTCCACTCACCTCCCAATAATGCAACCTGCAGAAACCCATCCTCAGCATCTCCACTAACCTTCCAATAACAGAACCTGCAGAAACCCATCCTCAGCATCTTCACTCACCTCCCAATAACACAACCTGCAGAAACCCATCCTCAGCATCTCCACTCACCTCCCAATAAAACAACCTGCAGAAAAAATCTTCAGCAACTTCACTCTCCTTCCAATAACACAACCTGCAGAAACCTATCCTCAGCATCTCCACTCACCTCCCAATAACACAAACTGCAGAAACGCATCCTCAGCATCTCCACTCACCTCCCAATAAAACAACCTGCAGAAAACCATCCTCAGCATCTTCACTCACCTCCCAGTAACACAACCTGCAGAAACCCATCCTCAGCAACTTCACTCTCCTTCCAATAACACAACCTGCAGAAACCCATCCTCAGCATCTCCACTCACCTCCCAATAACGCAACCTGCAGAAACCAATTTTCAGCGTCTCTACTCACCTCCCAATAATGCAACCTGCAGAAACCCATCCTCAGCATCTCCACTCACCTCCCAATAACACAACCCGCAGAACCCCATCCTCAGCATCTCCACTCACCTCCCAATAACAACAATCTGCAGAAATCCATCCTCAGCATCTTCACTCACCTTCCAATAACACAACCTGCAGAAACCCATCCTCAGCATCTTCACTAACCTCCAAATAACACAACCTGCAGAAATCCATTCTCAACCTCTTCACTCACCTCCCAATAATACAACCTGCAGAAACCCATCCTCAGCCTCTTCACTCACCTCCCAATAACACAACCTGCAGAAACCCATCCTCAGTATCTCCACTCACCTCCCAATAACACAACCTGCAGAATCCCATCCTCAGCATTTTTACTCACCTCCGAATAACACAACCTGCAGAAACCCATCCTCAGCATCTCCACTCACCTCCAATAACACAACCTGCAGAAACCCATCCTCAGCATCTCCACTCACCTCCCAATAACACAACCTGCAGAAACCCATCCTCAGCATCTCCACTCACCTCCCAATAACACAACCTGCAGAAACCCATCCTCAGCATCTCCACTCACCTCCCAATAAATCAACCTGCAGAAACCCATCCTCAGTATCTTCACTAACCTACCAATAACACAACATGCAGAAACCCATCATCAGCATCTCCACTCACCTCCCAATAACACAACCTGCAGAAACCCATCCTCAGCATCTTCACTCACCTCCCAATAACACAACCTGCAGAAACCCATCCTCAGCATCTTCACTCACCACCCAATAACACAACCTGCAGAAACCCATCCTCAGCATCTTCACTCACCACCCAATAACACAACCTGCAGAAACACATCCTCAGCATTTTCACTCACCTCCCAATAACACAACCTGCAGAAACACATCCTCAGCATCTTCACTCACCACCCAATAAAACAACCTGCAGAAACCCATCCTCAGCATCTTCACTCACCACCAAATAACACAACCTGCAGAAACCCATCCTCAGCATCTTCACTCACCTCCCAATAACACAACCTGCAGAAACCCATCCTCAGCAACTTCACTCAGCTTCCAATAACACAACCTGCAGAAACCCATCCTCAGCAACTTCACTCAGCTTCCAATAACACAACCTGCAGAAACCCATCCTCAGCATCTCCACTCACCTTCCAATAACACAACCTGCAGAAAACCATCCTCAGCATCTTCACGCGCCTCCCAATAACACAACATGCAGAAACCCATCCTCAGCATCTCCACTAACCTTCCAATAACACAACCTGCAGAAACCCATCCTCAGTATCTCCACTCACCTCCCAATAACAACAATCTGCAGAAATCCATCCTCAGCATCTTCACTCACCTTCCAATAACACAACCTGCAGAAACACATCCCCAGCATCTTCACTCACCTCCCAATAACACAACCTGCAGAAACCCATCCTCAGCACCTCCACTCACCTTCCAATAACACAACCTGCAGAAACCCATTCTCAGCATCTCCACTCACCTCCCAATAACACAAACAGCAGAAACCCATCCTCAGCATCTCCACTCACCTTCCAATAACACAACCTGCAGAAACCCATCCTCAGCATCTCCATTCACCTCCCAATAACACAACCCGCAGAAACCCATCCTCAGCATCTCCACTCACCTCCCAATGACAAGAATCTGCAGAAATCCATTCTCAGCATCTCCACGCACCTCCCAATAACACAACCCGCAGAAACCCATCCTCAGCATCTTCACTCACCTCCCAATAACACAACCTGCAGAAACCCATCCTCAGCATCTCCACTAACCTCCCAATAACACAACCTGCAGAAATCCATTCTCAACCTCTTCACTCACCTCCCAATAATACAACCTGCAGAAACCCATCCTCAGCCTCTTCACTCACCTCCCAATGACACAACCTGCAGAAACCCATCCTCGGTATCTCCACTCACCTCCCAATAACACAACCTGCAGAATCCCATCCTCAGCATCTTTACTCACCTCCGAATAACACAACCTGCAGAAACCCATCCTCAGCATCTCCACTCACATCCCAATAACACAACCTGCACAAACCCATCCTCAGCATCACTCCTCATCTCCCAATAACACAACCTGCAGAAACACATCCTCGGCATCTCCACTCACCTCCCAATAAATCAACCTGCAGAAACCCATCCTCAGTATCTTCACTAACCTACCAATAACACAACATGCAGAAACCCATCCTCAGCATCTCCACTCACCTGCCAATAACACAACCTGCAGAAACCCATCCTCAGCATCTTCACTCACCTCCCAATAACACAACCTGCAGAAACCCATCCTCAGCATCTTCACTCACCACCCAATAACACAACCTGCAGAAACACATCCTCAGCATTTTCAGTCACCTCCCAATAACACAACCTGCAGAAACACATCCTCAGCATCTTCACTCAGCACCCAATAACACAACCTGCAGAAACCCATCCTCAGCATCTTCACTCACCACCAAATAACACAACCTGCAGAAACCCATCCTCAGCATCTTCACTCACCTCCCAATAACACAACCTGCAGAAACCCATCCTCAGCAACTTCACTCAGCTTCCAATAACACAACCTGCAGAAACCCATCCTCAGCATCTCCACTAACTTCCCAATAACACAACCTGCAGAAACCCATCTTCAGCATCTTCACTCACTTCCCAATAACACAACCTGCAGAAACCCATCCTCAGCATCTTCACTCACCTCCCAATAACACAACCTGCAGAAACCCATCCTCAGCATCTCCACTCACCTTCCAATAACACAACCTGCAGAAACCCATCCTCAGCATCTCCACTAACTTCCCAATAACACAACCTGCAGAAACCCATCCTCAGCATCTTCACTCAGCTTCCAATAACACAACCTGCAGAAACCCATCCTCAGCACCTCCACTCACCTTCCAATAACACAACCTGCAGAAACCCATCCTCAGCATCTCCACTCACCTTCCAATAACACAACCTGCAGAAACCCATCCTCAGCATCTTCACTCACCTCCCAATAACACAACCTGCAGAAACCCATCCTCAGCATCTCCACTCACCTCCCAATAACACAACCTGCAGAAACCCATCCTCAGCATCTCCACTCACTATCCAATAACACAACCTGCAGAAACCCATCCTCAGCATCTCCACTCACCTCCCAATAACACAACCTGCAGAAACCCATCCTCAGCATCTTCACTCACCTCCCAATAACACAACCTGCAGAAACCCATCCTCAGCATCTTCACTCACCTCCCAATAACACAACCTGCAGAAACCCATCCTCAGCATCTCCACTCACCTCCCAATAACGCAACCTGCAGAAACCAATCCTCAGCGTCTCTACTCACCTCCCAATAATGCAACCTGCAGAAACCCATCCACAGCATTTCACTCACCTTCCATTAACACAACCTGCAGAAACCCATCCTCAGCATCTTCACTCACCTCCCAATTACACAACCTGCATAAACCCATCCTCAGCATCTCCACTCACCTCCCAATAAAACAACCTGCAGAAACCCATCCTCAGCATCTCCACTCACCTCCCAATAACACAAACAGCAGAAACCCATCCTCAGCATCTCCACTCAACTTCCAATAACACAACCTGCAGAAATCCATCCTCAGCATCTTCACTCACCTCACAATAACACAACCTGCAGAAACCCATCCTCAGCAACTTCACTCAGCTTCCAATAACACAACCTGCAGAAACCCATCCTCAGCATCTCCACTCACCTCCCAATAACACAACCTGCAGAAACCCATTCTCAGCATCTTCACTCACCTCACAATAACACAACCTGCAGAAACCCATCCTCAGCATCTCCACTAACATCCCAATAACACAACCTGCAGAAACCCATCCTCAGCATCTTTACTCACCTCCGAATAACACAACCTGCAGAAACCCATCCTCAGCATCTCCACTCACATCCCAATAACACAACATGCACAAACCCATCCTCAGCATCACTCCTCACCTCCCAATAACACAACCTGCAGAAACACATCCTCGGCATCTCCACTCAACTCTCAATAACACAACCTGCAGAAACCCATCCTCAGCATCACTCCTCACCTCCCAATAACACAACCTGCAGAAGCCCATCCTCAGCATCTCCACTCACCTCCCAATAAATCAACCTGCAGAAACCCATCCTCAGTATCTTCACTAACCTACCAATAACACAACATGCAGAAACCCATCCTCAGCATCTCCACTCACCTGCCAATAACACAACCTGCAGAAACCCATCCTCAGCATCTTCACTCACCTCCCAATAACACAACCTGCAGAAACCCATCCTCAGCATCTTCACTCACCACCCAATAACACAACCTGCAGAAACCCATCCTCAGCATCTTCACTCACCACCAAATAACACAACCTGCAGAAACCCATCCTCAGCATCTTCACTCACCTCCCAATAACACAACCTGCAGAAACCCATCCTCAGCAACTTCACTCAGCTTCCAATAACACAACCTGCAGAAACCCATCCTCAGCATCTCCACTAACTTCCCAATAACACAACCTGCAGAAACCCATCTTCAGCATCTTCACTCACTTCCCAATAACACAACCTGCAGAAACCCATCCTCAGCATCTTCACTCACCTCCCAATAACACAACCTGCAGAAACCCATCCTCAGCATCTCCACTCACCTTCCAATAACACAACCTGCAGAAACCCATCCTCAGCATCTCCACTAACTTCCCAATAACACAACCTGCAGAAACCCATCCTCAGCATCTTCACTCAGCTTCCAATAACACAACCTGCAGAAACCCATCCTCAGCATCTCCACTCACCTCCCAATAACACAACCTGCAGAAACCCATCCTCTGCATCTTCACTCACCTCCCAATAACACAACCTGCAGAAACCCATCCTCAGCATCTTCACTCACCTCCCAATAACACAACCTGCAGAAACCCATCCTCAGCACCTCCACTCACCTTCCAATAACACAACCTGCAGAAACCCATCCTCAGCATCTCCACTCACCTTCCAATAACACAAGCTGCAGAAACCCATCCTCAGCATCTTCACTCACCTCCCAATAACACAACCTGCAGAAACCCATCCTCAGCATCTCCACTCACCTCCCAATAACACAACCTGCAGAAACCCATCCTCAGCATCTCCACTCACCATCCAATAACACAACCTGCAGAAACCCATCCTCAGCATCTCCACTCACCTCCCAATAACACAACCTGCAGAAACCCATCCTCAGCATCTTCACTCACCTCCCAATAACACAACCTGCAGAAACCCATCCTCAGCATCTTCACTCACCTCCCAATAACACAACCTGCAGAAACCCATCCTCAGCATCTCCACTCACCTCCCAATAACGCAACCTGCAGAAACCAATCCTCAGCGTCTCTACTCACCTCCCAATAATGCAACCTGCAGAAACCCATCCACAGCATTTCACTCACCTTCCATTAACACAACCTGCAGAAACCCATCCTCAGCATCTTCACTCACCTCCCAATTACACAACCTGCATAAACCCATCCTCAGCATCTCCACTCACCTCCCAATAAAACAACCTGCAGAAACCCATCCTCAGCATCTCCACTCACCTCCCAATAACACAAACAGCAGAAACCCATCCTCAGCATCTCCACTCAACTTCCAATAACACAACCTGCAGAAACCCATCCTCAGCATCTCCACTCACCTCCCAATAACACAAACTGCAGAAACCCAGCCTCAGCATCTCCACGCACCTCCCAATAACACACCCCGCAGAAACCCATCCTCAGCATCTCCACTCACCTCCCAATAACAACAATCTGCAGAAATCCATCCTCAGCATCTTCACTCACCTCCCAATCACTCAGCCTGCAGAAACTCATCCTCAGCATCTTCACTCACCTCCCAATAACACAACCCGCAGAAACTCATCCTCAGCATCTCCACTCACCTCCCAGTAACAACAATCTGCAGAAACCCATCCTCAGCATCTTCACTATCCTCCCAATAACACAACCTGCAGAAACCCATCCTCAGCATCTCCACTAACCTTCCAATAACACAACCTGCAGAAACCCATCCTCAGCATCTTCACTCACCTTCCAATAACACAACCTGCAGAAACACATCCCCAGCATCTTCACTCACCTCCCAATAACACAACCTGCAAAAACCCATCCTCAGCATCTTCACTCACCTCCCAATAACACAACCTGCAGAAACCCATCCTCAGCATCTCCACTCACCTCCCAATAACACAACCTGCAGAAACCCATCCTCAGCATCTCCACTCACCTTCCAATAACACAACCTGCAGAAACCCATTCTCAGCATCTTCCCTAACCTCCCAATAACACAACCTGCAGAAACCCATCCTCAGCATCTTCACTCATCTTCCAATTACACAACCTGCAGAAACCCATCCTCAGCACCTCCACTCACCTCCCAATAACACAACCGGCAGAAACCCATCCTCAGCCTCTTCACTCACCTCCCAATAACACAACCTGCAGAAACACATCCTCAGCCTCTTCACTCGCCTCCCAATAACACAACCTGCAGGAACCATTTCTCAGCATCTCCACGCACCTCCCAATAACACAACCCGCAGAAACCCATCCTCAGAATTTTCAATCACCTCCCAATAACACAACCTGCAGAAATCCATTCTCAACCTCTTCACTCACCTCCCAATAATACAACCTGCAGAAACCCATCCTCAGCATCTTCACTCACCTTCCAATAACACAACCTGCAGAAACACATCCTCAGCATCTTCACTAACCTCCCAATAACACAACCTGCAGAAACCCATCCTCAGCATCTTCACTAACCTCCAAATAACACAACCTGCAGAAATCCATTCTCAACCTCTTCACTCACCTCCCAATAATACAACCTGCAGAAACCCATCCTCAGCCTCTTCACTCACCTCCCAATAACACAACCTGCAGAAACCCATCCTCAGTATCTCCACTCACCTCCCAATAACACAACCTGCAGAATCCCATCCTCAGCATTTTTACTCACCTCCGAATAACACAACCTGCTGAAACCCATCCTCAGCATCTCCACTCACCTCCCAATAACACAACCTGCAGAAACCCATCCTCAGCATCTCCACTCACCTCCCAATAACACAACCTGCAGAAACCCATCCTCAGCATCTCCACTCACCTCCCAATAACACAACCTGCAGAAACCCATCCTCAGCATCTCCACTCACCTCCCAATAAATCAACCTGCAGAAACCCATCCTCAGTATCTTCACTAACCTACCAATATCACAACATGCAGAAACCCATCATCAGCATCTCCACTCACCTCCCAATAACACAACCTGCAGATACCCATCCTCAGCATCTTCACTCACCTCCCAATAACACAACCTGCAGAAACCCATCCTCAGCATCTTCACTCACCACCCAATAACACAACCTGCAGAAACCCATCCTCAGCATCTTCATTCACCACCCAATAACACAACCTGCAGAAACACATCCTCAGCATTTTCACTCACCTCCCAATAACACAACCTGCAGAAACACATCCTCAGCATCTTCACTCACCACCCAATAAAACAACCTGCAGAAACCCATCCTCAGCATCTTCACTCACCACCAAATAACACAACCTGCAGAAACCCATCCTCAGCATCTTCACTCACCTCCCAATAACACAACCTGCAGAAACCCATCCTCAGCAACTTCACTCAGCTTCCAATAACACAACCTGCAGAAACCCATCCTCAGCAACTTCACTCAGCTTCCAATAACACAACCTGCAGAAAACCATCCTCAGCATTTTCACGCGCCTCCCAATAACACAACATGCAGAAACCCATCCTCAGCATCTCCACTAACCTTCCAATAACACAACCTGCAGAAACCCATCCTCAGTATCTCCACTCACCTCCCAATAACAACAATCTGCAGAAATCCATCCTCAGCATCTTCACTCACCTTCCAATAACACAACCTGCAGAAACACATCCCCAGCATCTTCACTCACCTCCCAATAACACAACCTGCAGAAACCCATCCTCAGCACCTCCACTCACCTTCCAATAACACAACCTGCAGAAACCCATTCTCAGCATCTCCACTCACCTCCCAATAACACAAACAGCAGAAACCCATCCTCTGCATCTTCACTCACCTTCCGATAACACAACCTGCAGAAACCCATCCTCAGCATCTCCAATCACCTCCCAATAACACAACCTGCAGAAACCCATCCTCAGCATCTTCACTCACCTCCCAAGAACACAACCTGCAGAAACCCATCCTCAGCATCTCCACTCACCTCCCAATAACATAACCTGCAGAAACCCATCCTCTGCATCTTCACACACATCCCAATAACACAACCTGCAGAAACCAATCCTCAGCGTCTCCACTCACCTCCCAATAATGCAACCTGCAGAAACCCATCCTCAGCATCTCCACTAACCTTCCAATAACAGAACCTGCAGAAACCCATCCTCAGCATCTTCACTCACCTCCCAATAACACAACCTGCAGAAACCCATCCTCAGCATCTCCACTCACCTCCCAATAAAACAACCTGCAGAAAAAATCTTCAGCAACTTCACTCTCCTTCCAATAACACAACCTGCAGAAACCTATCCTCAGCATCTCCACTCACCTCCCAATAACACAAACTGCAGAAACGCATCCTCAGCATCTCCACTCACCTCCCAATAAAACAACCTGCAGAAAACCATCCTCAGCATCTTCACTCACCTCCCAGTAACACAACCTGCAGAAACCCATCCTCAGCAACTTCACTCTCCTTCCAATAACACAACCTGCAGAAACCCATCCTCAGCATCTCCACTCACCTCCCAATAACGCAACCTGCAGAAACCAATTTTCAGCGTCTCTACTCACCTCCCAATAATGCAACCTGCAGAAACCCATCCTCAGCATCTCCACTCACCTCCCAATAACACAACCCGCAGAACCCCATCCTCAGCATCTCCACTCACCTCCCAATAACAACAATCTGCAGAAATCCATCCTCAGCATCTTCACTCACCTTCCAATAACACAACCTGCAGAAACCCATCCTCAGCATCTTCACTAACCTCCAAATAACACAACCTGCAGAAATCCATTCTCAACCTCTTCACTCACCTCCCAATAATACAACCTGCAGAAACCCATCCTCAGCCTCTTCACTCACCTCCCAATAACACAACCTGCAGAAACCCATCCTCAGTATCTCCACTCACCTCCCAATAACACAACCTGCAGAATCCCATCCTCAGCATTTTTACTCACCTCCGAATAACACAACCTGCAGAAACCCATCCTCAGCATCTCCACTCACCTCCAATAACACAACCTGCAGAAACCCATCCTCAGCATCTCCACTCACCTCCCAATAACACAACCTGCAGAAACCCATCCTCAGCATCTCCACTCACCTCCCAATAACACAACCTGCAGAAACCCATCCTCAGCATCTCCACTCACCTCCCAATAAATCAACCTGCAGAAACCCATCCTCAGTATCTTCACTAACCTACCAATAACACAACATGCAGAAACCCATCATCAGCATCTCCACTCACCTCCCAATAACACAACCTGCAGAAACCCATCCTCAGCATCTTCACTCACCTCCCAATAACACAACCTGCAGAAACCCATCCTCAGCATCTTCACTCACCACCCAATAACACAACCTGCAGAAACCCATCCTCAGCATCTTCACTCACCACCCAATAACACAACCTGCAGAAACACATCCTCAGCATTTTCACTCACCTCCCAATAACACAACCTGCAGAAACACATCCTCAGCATCTTCACTCACCACCCAATAAAACAACCTGCAGAAACCCATCCTCAGCATCTTCACTCACCACCAAATAACACAACCTGCAGAAACCCATCCTCAGCATCTTCACTCACCTCCCAATAACACAACCTGCAGAAACCCATCCTCAGCAACTTCACTCAGCTTCCAATAACACAACCTGCAGAAACCCATCCTCAGCAACTTCACTCAGCTTCCAATAACACAACCTGCAGAAACCCATCCTCAGCATCTCCACTCACCTTCCAATAACACAACCTGCAGAAAACCATCCTCAGCATCTTCACGCGCCTCCCAATAACACAACATGCAGAAACCCATCCTCAGCATCTCCACTAACCTTCCAATAACACAACCTGCAGAAACCCATCCTCAGTATCTCCACTCACCTCCCAATAACAACAATCTGCAGAAATCCATCCTCAGCATCTTCACTCACCTTCCAATAACACAACCTGCAGAAACACATCCCCAGCATCTTCACTCACCTCCCAATAACACAACCTGCAGAAACCCATCCTCAGCACCTCCACTCACCTTCCAATAACACAACCTGCAGAAACCCATTCTCAGCATCTCCACTCACCTCCCAATAACACAAACAGCAGAAACCCATCCTCAGCATCTCCACTCACCTTCCAATAACACAACCTGCAGAAACCCATCCTCAGCATCTCCATTCACCTCCCAATAACACAACCCGCAGAAACCCATCCTCAGCATCTCCACTCACCTCCCAATGACAAGAATCTGCAGAAATCCATTCTCAGCATCTCCACGCACCTCCCAATAACACAACCCGCAGAAACCCATCCTCAGCATCTTCACTCACCTCCCAATAACACAACCTGCAGAAACCCATCCTCAGCATCTTCACTAACCTCCCAATAACACAACCTGCAGAAATCCATTATCAACCTCTTCACTCACCTCCCAATAATACAACCTGCAGAAACCCATCCTCAGCCTCTTCACTCACCTCCCAATGACACAACCTGCAGAAACCCATCCTCGGTATCTCCACTCACCTCCCAATAACACAACCTGCAGAATCCCATCCTCAGCATCTTTACTCACCTCCGAATAACACAACCTGCAGAAACCCATCCTCAGCATCTCCACTCACATCCCAATAACACAACCTGCACAAACCCATCCTCAGCATCACTCCTCACCTCCCAATAACACAACCTGCAGAAACACATCCTCGGCATCTCCACTCAACTCTCAATAACACAACCTGCAGAAACCCATCCTCAGCATCACTCCTCACCTCCCAATAACACAACCTGCAGAAGCCCATCCTCAGCATCTCCACTCACCTCCCAATAAATCAACCTGCAGAAATCCATCCTCAGTATCTTCACTAACCTACCAATAACACAACATGCAGAAACCCATCCTCAGCATCTCCACTCACCTGCCAATAACACAACCTGCAGAAACCCATCCTCAGCATCTTCACTCACCTCCCAATAACACAACCTGCAGAAACCCATCCTCAGCATCTTCACTCACCACCCAATAACACAACCTGCAGAAACACATCCTCAGCATTTTCAGTCACCTCCCAATAACACAACCTGCAGAAACACATCCTCAGCATCTTCACTCAGCACCCAATAACACAACCTGCAGAAACCCATCCTCAGCATCTTCACTCACCACCAAATAACACAACCTGCAGAAACCCATCCTCAGCATCTTCACTCACCTCCCAATAACACAACCTGCAGAAACCCATCCTCAGCAACTTCACTCAGCTTCCAATAACACAACCTGCAGAAACCCATCCTCAGCATCTCCACTAACTTCCCAATAACACAACCTGCAGAAACCCATCTTCAGCATCTTCACTCACTTCCCAATAACACAACCTGCAGAAACCCATCCTCAGCATCTTCACTCACCTCCCAATAACACAACCTGCAGAAACCCATCCTCAGCATCTCCACTCACCTTCCAATAACACAACCTGCAGAAACCCATCCTCAGCATCTCCACTAACTTCCCAATAACACAACCTGCAGAAACCCATCCTCAGCATCTTCACTCAGCTTCCAATAACACAACCTGCAGAAACCCATCCTCAGCATCTCCACTCACCTCCCAATAACACAACCTGCAGAAACCCATCCTCTGCATCTTCACTCACCTCCCAATAACACAACCTGCAGAAACCCATCCTCAGCATCTTCACTCACCTCCCAATAACACAACCTGCAGAAACCCATCCTCAGCACCTCCACTCACCTTCCAATAACACAACCTGCAGAAACCCATCCTCAGCATCTCCACTCACCTTCCAATAACACAAGCTGCAGAAACCCATCCTCAGCATCTTCACTCACCTCCCAATAACACAACCTGCAGAAACCCATCCTCAGCATCTCCACTCACCTCCCAATAACACAACCTGCAGAAACCCATCCTCAGCATCTCCACTCACCATCCAATAACACAACCTGCAGAAACCCATCCTCAGCATCTCCACTCACCTCCCAATAACACAACCTGCAGAAACCCATCCTCAGCATCTTCACTCACCTCCCAATAACACAACCTGCAGAAACCCATCCTCAGCATCTTCACTCACCTCCCAATAACGCAACCTGCAGAAACCCATCCTCAGCATCTCCACTCACCTCCCAATAACGCAACCTGCAGAAACCAATCCTCAGCGTCTCTACTCACCTCCCAATAATGCAACCTGCAGAAATCCATCCACAGCATTTCACTCACCTTCCATTAACACAACCTGCAGAAACCCATCCTCAGCATCTTCACTCACCTCCCAATTACACAACCTGCATAAACCCATCCTCAGCATCTCCACTCACCTCCCAATAAAACAACCTGCAGAAACCCATCCTCAGCATCTCCACTCACCTCCCAATAACACAAACAGCAGAAACCCATCCTCAGCATCTCCACTCAACTTCCAATAACACAACCTGCAGAAATCCATCCTCAGCATCTTCACTCACCTCCCAATAACACAACCTGCAGAAACCCATCCTCAGCAACTTCACTCAGCTTCCAATAACACAACCTGCAGAAACCCATCCTCAGCATCTCCACTCACCTCCCAATAACACAACCTGCAGAAACCCATTCTCAGCATCTTCACTCACCTCACAATAACACAACCTGCAGAAACCCATCCTCAGCATCTCCACTAACATCCCAATAACACAACCTGCAGAAACCCATCCTCAGCATCTTTACTCACCTCCGAATAACACAACCTGCAGAAACCCATCCTCAGCATCTCCACTCACATCCCAATAACACAACCTGCACAAACCCATCCTCAGCATCACTCCTCACCTCCCAATAACACAACCTGCAGAAACACATCCTCGGCATCTCCACTCAACTCTCAATAACACAACCTGCAGAAACCCATCCTCAGCATCACTCCTCACCTCCCAATAACACAACCTGCAGAAGCCCATCCTCAGCATCTCCACTCACCTCCCAATAAATCAACCTGCAGAAACCCATCCTCAGTATCTTCACTAACCTACCAATAACACAACATGCAGAAACCCATCCTCAGCATCTCCACTCACCTGCCAATAACACAACCTGCAGAAACCCATCCTCAGCATCTTCACTCACCTCCCAATAACACAACCTGCAGAAACCCATCCTCAGCATCTTCACTCACCACCCAATAACACAACCTGCAGAAACACATCCTCAGCATTTTCAGTCACCTCCCAATAACACAACCTGCAGAAACACATCCTCAGCATCTTCACTCAGCACCCAATAACACAACCTGCAGAAACCCATCCTCAGCATCTTCACTCACCACCAAATAACACAACCTGCAGAAACCCATCCTCAGCATCTTCACTCACCTCCCAATAACACAACCTGCAGAAACCCATCCTCAGCAACTTCACTCAGCTTCCAATAACACAACCTGCAGAAACCCATCCTCAGCATCTCCACTAACTTCCCAATAACACAACCTGCAGAAACCCATCTTCAGCATCTTCACTCACTTCCCAATAACACAACCTGCAGAAACCCATCCTCAGCATCTTCACTCACCTCCCAATAACACAACCTGCAGAAACCCATCCTCAGCATCTCCACTCACCTTCCAATAACACAACCTGCAGAAACCCATCCTCAGCATCTCCACTAACTTCCCAATAACACAACCTGCAGAAACCCATCCTCAGCATCTTCACTCAGCTTCCAATAACACAACCTGCAGAAACCCATCCTCAGCATCTCCACTCACCTCCCAATAACACAACCTGCAGAAACCCATCCTCTGCATCTTCACTCACCTCCCAATAACACAACCTGCAGAAACCCATCCTCAGCATCTTCACTCACCTCCCAATAACACAACCTGCAGAAACCCATCCTCAGCACCTCCACTCACCTTCCAATAACACAACCTGCAGAAACCCATCCTCAGCATCTCCACTCACCTTCCAATAACACAAGCTGCAGAAACCCATCCTCAGCATCTTCACTCACCTCCCAATAACACAACCTGCAGAAACCCATCCTCAGCATCTCCACTCACCTCCCAATAACACAACCTGCAGAAACCCATCCTCAGCATCTCCACTCACCATCCAATAACACAACCTGCAGAAACCCATCCTCAGCATCTCCACTCACCTCCCAATAACACAACCTGCAGAAACCCATCCTCAGCATCTTCACTCACCTCCCAATAACACAACCTGCAGAAACCCATCCTCAGCATCTTCACTCACCTCCCAATAACACAACCTGCAGAAACCCATCCTCAGCATCTCCACTCACCTCCCAATAACGCAACCTGCAGAAACCAATCCTCAGCGTCTCTACTCACCTCCCAATAATGCAACCTGCAGAAACCCATCCACAGCATTTCACTCACCTTCCATTAACACAACCTGCAGAAACCCATCCTGAGCATCTTCACTCACCTCCCAATTACACAACCTGCATAAACCCATCCTCAGCATCTCCACTCACCTCCCAATAAAACAACCTGCAGAAACCCATCCTCAGCATCTCCACTCACCTCCCAATAACACAAACAGCAGAAACCCATCCTCAGCATCTCCACTCAACTTCCAATAACACAACCTGCAGAAACCCATCCTCAGCATCTCCACTCACCTCCCAATAACACAAACTGCAGAAACCCAGCCTCAGCATCTCCACGCACCTCCCAATAACACACCCCGCAGAAACCCATCCTCAGCATCTCCACTCACCTCCCAATAACAACAATCTGCAGAAATCCATCCTCAGCATCTTCACTCACCTCCCAATCACTCAGCCTGCAGAAACTCATCCTCAGCATCTTCACTCACCTCCCAATAACACAACCCGCAGAAACTCATCCTCAGCATCTCCACTCACCTCCCAGTAACAACAATCTGCAGAAACCCATCCTCAGCATCTTCACTATCCTCCCAATAACACAACCTGCAGAAACCCATCCTCAGCATCTCCACTAACCTTCCAATAACACAACCTGCAGAAACCCATCCTCAGCATCTTCACTCACCTTCCAATAACACAACCTGCAGAAACACATCCCCAGCATCTTCACTCACCTCCCAATAACACAACCTGCAGAAACCCATCCTCAGCATCTTCACTCACCTCCCAATAACACAACCTGCAGAAACCCATCCTCAGCATCTCCACTCACCTTCCAATAACACAACCTGCAGAAACCCATCCTCAGCATCTCCACTCACCTTCCAATATCACAACCTGCAGAAACCCATCTTCAGCATCTTCACTCACCTTCCAATAACACAACCTGCAGAAACCCATCCTCAGCATCTCCACTCACCTTCCAATAACACAACCTGCAGAAACCCATCTTCAGCATCTTCACTAACCTTCCAATAACACAAACAGCAGAAACCCATCCTCAGCATCTCCACTCACCTTCCAATAACACAACCTGCAGAAACCCATCCTCAGCATCTCCACTCACCTCCCAAAAACAACATTCTGCAGAAATCCATCCTCAGCATCTTCACTCATCTTCCAATTACACAACCTGCAGAAACCCATCCTCAGCATCTCCACTCACCTCCCAATAACACAACATGGAGAAACCCATCCTCTGCATCTCCACTCACCTCCCAATAACACAACCTGCAGAAACCCATCCTCAGCATCTCCACTCACCTCCCAATAATACAACCTGCAGAAACCCATCCTCAGCCTCTTCACTCACCTCCCAATAACACAACCTGCAGAAACACATCCTCAGCCTCTTTACTCGCCTCCCAATAACACAACCTGCAGAAACCCATCCTCAGCATCTCCACTCACCTCCCAATAACACAACCCGCAGAAACCCATCCTCAGCATTTTCACTCACCTCCCAATAACACAACCTGCAGAAACCCATCCTCAGCATCTTCACTCACCTTCCAATAACACAACCTGCAGAAACCCATCCTCAGCATCTTCACTCACCTCCCAATAACACAACCTGCAGAAACCCATCCTCAGCATCTCCACTCAACTCCCAATAACACAACCTGCAGAAACCCATCCTCAGCATCTCCACTCACCTTCCAAAAACACAACCTGCAGAAACCCATCCTCAGCATCTCCACTCACCTTCCAATAACACAACCTGCAGAAACCCATCCTCTGCATCTTCACACACCTCCCAATAACACAACCTGCAGAACCCAATCCACAGCGTCTCCACTCACCTCCCAATAATGCAACCTGCAGAAACCCATCCTCAGCTTTTCACATACCTTCCATTAACACAACCTGCAGAAACCCATCCACAGCTTTTCACTCACCTTCCATTAACACAACCTGCAGAAACCCATCCTCAGCATCTTCACTCACCTCCCAATAACACAACCAGCAGAAAAACATCCTCAGCAACTTCACTCTCCTTCCAATAACACAACCTGCAGAAACCTATCCTCAGCATCTCCACTCACCTCCCAATAACACAAACTGCAGAAACCCATCCTCAGCATCTCCACGCCCCTCCCAATAACACAAACTGCAGAAACCCATCCTCAACATCTCCACTCACCTCCCAATAACACAAACTGCAGAAACCCATCCTCAGCATCTCCACGCCCCTCCCAATAACACAACCCGCAGAACCCCATCCTCAGCATCTCCACTCACCTCCCAATAACACAACCTGCCGAAACCCATCCTCAGCATCTCCACTCACCTTCCAATAACACAACCTGCAGAAAACCATCCTCAGCATCTTCACTCACCTCCCAATAACACAACCTGCCGAAACCCATCCTCAGCATCTCCACTCACCTTCCAATAATACAACCTGCAGAAAACCATCCTCAGCATCTTCACGCACCTCCCAATAACACAACATGCAGAAACCCATCCTCAGCATCTCCACTAACCTTCCAATAACACAACCTGCAGAAACCCATCCTCAGTATCTCCACTCACCTCCCAATAACAACAATCTGCAGAAATCCATCCTCAGCATCTTCACTCACCTTCCAATAACAAAACCTGCAGAAACACATCCCCAGCATCTTCACTCACCTCCCAATAACACAACCTGCAGAAACCCATCCTCAGCACCTCCACTCACCTTCCAATAACACAACCTGCAGAAACCCATCCTCAGCATCTCCACTCACCTCCCAATAACACAAACAGCAGAAACCCATCCTCAGCATCTCCACTCACCTTCCAATAACACAACCTGCAGAAACCCATCCTCAGCATCTCCATTCACCTCCCAATAACACAACCCGCAGAAACCCATCCTCAGCATCTCCACTCACCTCCCAATAACAACAATCTGCAGAAATCCATCCTCAGCATCTTCACTCATCTTCCAATTACACAACCTGCAGAAACCCACCCTCAGCATCTCCACTCACCCCCCAATAACACAACATGCAGAAACCCATCCTCAGCATCTCCACTCACCTCCCAATAATACAACCTGCAGAAACCCATCCTCAGCATCTCCACTCACCTTCCAATAACACAACCTGCAGAAACCAATCCTCAGCATCTTCACTCGCCTCCCAATAACACAACCTGCAGAAACCCATTCTCAGCATCTCCACGCACCTCCCAATAACACAACCTGCAGAAACCCATCCTCAGCATCTTCACTAACCTCCCAATAACACAACCTGCAGAAATCCATTCTCAGCCTCTTCACTCACCTCCCAATAATACAACCTGCAGAAACCCATCCTCAGCCTCTTCACTCACCTCCCAATAACACATCCTGCAGAAACCCATCCTCAGCATCTCCACTCACCTCCCAATAATACAACCTGCAGAAACCCATCCTCAGCATCTTCACTCACCTCCCAATAACACAACCTGCAGAAACCCATCCTCAGTATCTCCACTCACCTCCCAATAACACAACCTGCAGAATCCCATCCTCAGCATCTTCACTCACCTCCCAATAACACAACCTGCAGAGACCCATCCTCAGCATCTCCACTCACCTCCCAAGAACACAACCTGCAGAAACCCATCCTCAGCATCACTCCTCACCTCCCAATAACACAACCTGCAGAAACCCATCCTCAGCATCTCTACTCACCTCCCAATAACACAACCTGCAGAAACCCATCCTCAGTATCTTCACTAACCTTCCAATAACACAACCTGCAGAAACCCATCCTCAGCATCTCCACTCACCTCCCAATAAAACAACCTGCAGAAACCCATACTCAGCATCTCCACTCACCGCCCAATAACACAACCTGCAGAAACCCATCCTCAGCATCTTCACTCACCTCCCAATAACACAACCTGCAGAAACCCATCCTCAGCATCTCCACTCACCTTCCAATAACACAACCTGCAGAAACCCATCCTCAGCATCTCCATTCACCTCCCAAAAACACAACCCGCAGAAATCCATCCTCAGCATCTCCACTCACCTCCCAATAACAACAATCTGCAGAAATCCATCCTCAGCATCTTCACTCATCTTCCAATTACACAACCTCTAGAAACCCATCCTCAGCATCTCCACTCACCTCCCAATAACACAACATGCAGAGACCCATCCTCAGCATCTCCTCTCACCTCCCAATAATACAACCTGCAGAAACCCATCCTCAGCATCTCCACTCACCTTCCAATAACACAACCTGCAGAAACCCATCCTCAGCATCTCCACTCACCTCCCAATAAAACAACCTTCAGAAACCCATCCTCAGCATCTCCACTCACCTCCCAATAACACAACCTGCAGAAACCCATCCTCAGCATCTTCACTCACCTCCCAATAACACAACCTGCAGAAACCCATCCTCAGCATCTTCACTCACCACCCAATAACACAACCTGCAGAAACACATCCTCAGCATCTTCACTCACCTCCCAATAACACAACCTGCAGAAACACATCCTCAGCATCTTCACTCACCACCCAATAACACAACCTGCAGAAACCCATCCTCAGCGTCTTCACTCACCTTCCAATAACACAACCTGCAGAAACACATCCCCAGCATCTTCACTCACCTGCCAATAACACAACCTGCAGAAACCCATCCTCAGCATCTCCACTCACCTCCCAATAACACAAACAGCAGAAACCCATCCTCAGCATCTCCACGCACCTCCCAATAACACAACCCGCAGAAACCCATCCTCAGCATTTTCACTCACCTCCCAATAACACAACCTGCAGAAACCCATCCTCAGCATCTTCACGAACCTCCCAATAACACAACCTGCAGAAATCCATTCTGAGCCTCTTCACTCACCTCCCAAAGAACAAAGAACAAAGAACAAAGAACAAAGAACAAAGAAATGTACAGCACAGGAACAGGCCATTCGGCCCTCCAAGCCCGTGCCGACCATACTGCCCGACTAAACTACAATCTTCTACACTTCCTGGGTCCGTATCCTTCTATTCCCATCCTATTCATATATTTGTCAAGATGCCCCTTAAATGTCCCTATCGTCCCTGCTTCCACTACCTCCTCCGGTAGTGAGTTCCAGGCACCCACTACCCTCTGCGTAAAAAACTTGCCTCGTACATCTACTCTAAACCTTGCCCCTCTCACCTTAAACCTATGCCCCAGGTAATTGACCCCTCTACCCTGGGGAAAAGCCTCTGACTATCCACTCTGTCTATGCCCCTCATAATTTTGTATACCTCTATCAGGTCGCCCCTCAACCTCCTTCGTTCCAGTGAGAACAAACCGAGTTTATTCAATCGCTCCTCATAGCTTATGCCCTCCATACCAGGCAACATTCTGGTAAATCTCTTCTGCACCCTCTCTAAAGCCTCACTCACACAGAGACAGTGACACTAACACACTCACACTCACACAGAGACAGTAACACACTCACACTCACACAGAGACAGTAAGACACTCACACTTACACAGACACTAACGCACTCACACACACACAGGGACAATAACACGCACACACAGACACTAACACACTCACACTCACACACAGAGACAGTAATACACTCACACACACACTAACACCTCCCGCGCACACTAACACTCCCACAAATACATTATCCCCCCACACGCACACTAACCCCCCCCCCACACACTAAACACTCCACACACGCACTAAATCCCCCCCCCGCACACACACACAACCCCCCACACACATATTACCCCCACACACACTAACCCCCGCCCCATTAACACACACACTCACCCCTTCACACACACACACTCTCACCAACATACACTGTACGTACACTACAACCAACGTACTCTAATCACACGTACACTGGGCAGCACGGTAGCATAGTGGTTAGCACAATTAGGAGCTCCAGTCACTGAATGTCAGCCTCTCAGCCAATCAGGAACTCTAGCCTCTGACTCTCAGCCTCTCAACCAAGCAGGATCTCTAGCCTCTGACTGACAGCCTCTCAGCCAATCAGGAAGTACAGCCTCTGACTGACAGCTCCTAATTTGGGCAGCACGGTAACACAGTGGTAAGCACAATTGCTTCACAGCTCCAGGGTCCCAGGTTCGATTCCCCGCTGGGTCACAGTCTGCACGTCCTCCCCGTGTCTGCGTGGGTTTCCTCCCACAGTCCAAAGACATACAGCTTAGGAGGTTTGGTCATGAAAAGCTGCCTTTCGTGACCAAAAATGTCAGGAGGGGTTATTGGGTTGCGTGAATGGGGTGGAAGTGAAGGGTTAAGTGGGTCGGTGCAGAATCGATGGGCTGAATGGCCTCCTTTTGCACTGTAAATTCTACTCTACTCTAACCCATCCCCACACACAGTAACCCATCCCCACTCACACTACCCCATCCCCACACACACTAACATCCCCCCACACACATACTAACCCATCCCCACACACAGTAATCCATCCCCACACATAATAACCCATCCCCATACACACTAACTCATCCCCACACACACTAACCCATCCCCACACACTAACCCATCCCCACACACACTAACCCCCCCACACACACTAACCCCCCCCACACACTAACACATCCCCACACACTAACCCCCCCCACCCACACACTAACCCCCCACACACAATAACCCATCCCCACACACACTAACCCATCCCCACACACACTAACCCATCCCCACACACTAACCCATCCCCACACACACTAACCCCCCCCACACACACTAAGCCCCCACACACACTAACACATCCCCACACACACTAACCCCACACACACACACTAACCCCCCCCCCACACACACACTAACCCCCCCCCACACACTAACCCATCCCCACACACTAACCCATCCCCACACACACTAACCCCCCCCCACACACAAACACCCGGCCCACACACTAACCTGGCACACACACTAACCCATCAGCACACACACTAACCCATCCCCACACACACTAACACCCGCCCACACACACTAACCCTCCCACACACACGAACCCATCCCCACACACTAACCCATCCCCACACACACTAACCTCCCCACACACTAATTCATCCCCACACACACTAACCCCACCCCCACACACACTAACCTCCACACATACACTAACCCATCCCCACACACGTTAACCCCTCCACACACACTAACCCATCCACAAATACACTAACCCATCCTCACACACACTAACCCCCCCACACACACACTAACCCATCCCCACACACACTAACCCAACCCCACACCCTCTAACCCATCCCTACATACACAAACCCATCCCCACTCACACTAACCCCCCCATACAGACTAACCCATCCCCACACACACTCAACCCCCACACACACTAAGCCTCCCACATACACTAGCCCATCCCCACAAACACTAACCCCCCCACCCACACACTAACCCCCCACAAATACACTAACCCATCCGCACACACTAACACCCCCTCCACACAAACTAACCCATCACCACACACACTAAACCCCACACGCACTACTACCCATACACACTAACCCCCCACACAGACTAACCCCCCACACGCACTAACCCATCCCGACGCACACTATCCTATCCCCACTCACACTAACCCCCCACACAGACTAACCAATCCCCACACACATTCACCCCCCACACAAACTAAGCCTCCCACACACACAAGCCCATCCCCACAAACACTAACCCCCCCACCCACACACTAACCCCCCGCACATACATTAACCCATCCCCACACACACTAACAACCCCTCCACACACACTAACCCATCCCCACACACACTAAACCCCACACGCAATACCCCACCACACACACTAAACCCCCCACCACACACACTAAGCCCCCAAACATACACTAACCCATCCACCACACACACTAAACCCCCCCACACACTAACCCATCCCTACAAACACTAACCCATTCCCACTCACTCTAACCCCCCCACACACAGACTAACCCATCCCCACACTGAGTAACCCATCCCCACAGACAATAACCCCACCCACACACACACTAACCCATCTCCAGACACACTAACCCATCCCCACACACACTAACCTCCACCCCACACATACTAACCCATCCCCCCCACACACTAACCACACCCACACATACACTTACCCATCCTCACACACTAACCCATCCCCAATCACACTAACCCCCCCCCCCACACACTAACCCATCCCCACACACACTAACCCCCCACACATATTAACCCCTCCCCCCACACTACCCTCACACATAAACTAACCCATTCCCACACACACTAAGCCCCCACACACTCAGTAAATTATGCCCACAGTCACTAAACCATCCCCACACACACTAAACCATCCCCACGCACACTAACACCCCGCCCACACACACTAAACCTCCCACATACACTAACCCATCCCCACACACACTAACGACCCCCACACATACACTAACCCATCCCCACACACACTAACTACCCACCCACACACTAACCCATCTCCACTCAAACTAACACCCCCACACACACTAAATCATCCCCACTCACACTAACCCCCCCCCCCCCACACGCATACACTAACACATCCCCACACACACGAACCCATCCCCACACACACTAACACATCCCCACACACACTAAACCATCCCCACTCACACTAAACCCCCACACACAATAACCCATCCCCACTCACACTAACACCCCCACACACACTGACCCCCCCACACACACTGACCCCCCCCCCCCACACACACACTGACCCATCCCCACACACACTAACCCATCCCCACTCACACTAACCCCCCCTCACACACTAACCCATCCCCACTCACATTAACCCCCCCACACACACTAACCATCCCTACACACACAAATCCCCCCCCCACACACACACACAGTAACCCATCTCCACACACAATTAACAATCCCCACACACACTAACACCCCGCCCACACACACTAGCCCTCCCATACACATTAACCCAACCCCACACACTAACACCACCCCCACACACTAACCCCCACGCATAACCTAACCCATCCCCACACACACTAACCCCCCCACACACAGTAACCCATCCCCACACACACTAACCGATCCCCACACACACTAAACCCCCCCACACACACTAAGCCCCCCACACACTAACGCATCCCCACACACACTAACACCCCCTCACACACTAACCCATTCCCAACACACACTAACCTTTCCCCACACACACTAACCCATCCCTACACACACGAACACCCCCCACACTCACTAACTCATCCCCACACACACTAACCTCCCCACACACACACTAACCCATCCCCACACACACTAACCCATCCCACCACACACTAGCCCCCCCCACACACTAACCCATCCCCACACACTAACCCATCCCCACACACTGACCCATCCCCACACACACTAACCCCCTTCACACGCACAAACCAACCCCCACACAACAAACCCCTCCACACACTAACCCAGCCCCACACACACACTAACCCTCCACAAACACTGACTCATCCCCACACACACTAACCCTCACCCCAACACACAATAACCCATCTCTGCACACACTAACCCATCCCCACACACACTAACACCCAGACACACACTAACCCCCCACACACACTAACCCATCCCCACACACACTAACCCATCCCCACACACACTAACCCTCCCACACACACACACACACTAAACCCCCCACATAAACTGACCCATCCCCAAAAACAATAACACCTCCCAACTTACACTAACCCATCGCCACTTGCACTAACCCCCCCCCCCCACACACACATACTAACACATCCCCACACAGAGAACCCATCCCCACATACTAACCACCCTTCACACACACTAACCGCCACACGCACACAACCGCACCCACACACACTAACCGCCCCCACAGATACTACTCCCCACACCCATTCACCCATCCCCACACATACTAACCCATCCCCACACACTAACCCCCCCCTACACACACTAACCACCACACACACACTAAACCCCCACACACACTAACCCATCCCCACACACACTAACCCCCCCACACACACTAACCCATCTCCACTCACACTAACCCCCCCCCCCCCACACACACACACGCTAACCATCCCCACACACACAAACCCCCCTACAGGGATGGTGCAGGCGGGAGGGATTCAGATTTCTGGATAACTGGGGCTCTTTCTGGGGAAGGTGGGACCTCTACAGACAGGATGGTCTACATCTGAACCTGAGGGGCATAAATATCCTGGGGGGGGGATATTTGTTAGTGCTCTTTGGGGGGGGGGGGGGTTAAACTAATGCAGCAGGGGATGGGAACCTGGATTGTAGTTTTAGGGTAAGGGAGAATGAGAGTATAGAGGGCAGGAGCACAGATTTGACGCCGCAGGAGGGGGCCAGTGTTCAGGTAGGTGGTTTGAAGTGTATCTACTTCAATGCCAGGAGTATACGAAACAAGGTAGGGGAACTGGCAGCATGGGTTGGTACCTGGGACTTCGATGTTGTGGCCATTTCGGAGACATGGATAGAGCAGGGACAGGAATGGATGTTGCAGGTTCCGGGGTTTAGGTGTTTTAGTAAGCTCAGAGAAGGAGGCAAAAGAGGGGGAGGTGTGGCGCTGCTAGTCAAGAGCAGTATTACGGTGGCGCAGAGGATGCTAGATGGGGACTCTTCTTCCGAAGTAGTATGGGCTGAAGTTAGAAACAGGAAAGGAGAGGTCACCCTGTTGGGAATTTTTTATAGGCCTCCAAATAGTTCTAGGGATGTAGAGGAAAGGATGGCGAAGATGATTCTGGATATGAGCGAAAGTAACAGGGTAGTTTTTTTATGGGAGACTTTAACTTTCCAAATATTGACTGGAAAAGATATAGTTCGAGTACAATAGATGGGTCGTTTTTTGTACAGTGTGTGCAGGAGGGCTTCCTGAAACAATATGTTGACAGGCCAACAAGAGGCGAGGCCACGTTGGATTTGGTTTTGGGTAATGAACCAGGCCAGGTGTTGGGTTTGGAGGTAGGAGAGCACTTTGGGGACAGTGACCACAATTCGGTGACGTTTACGTTAATGATGGAAAGGGATAAGTATACACCGCAGGGCAAGAGTTATAGCTGGGGGAAGGGCAATCATGATGCCATTAGACGTGACTTGGGGGGGATAAGGTGGAGAAGTAGGCTGCAAGTGTTGGGCACACTGGATAAGTGGGGTTGTTCAAGGATCAGCTACTGCGTGTTCTTGATAAGTATGTACCGGTCAGGCAGGGAAGAAGGCGTCGAGCGAGGGAACCGTGGTTTACCAAGGAAGTGGAATCTCTTGTTAAGAGGAAGAAGGAGGCCTATGTGAAGATGAGGTGTGAAGTTTCGGTTGGGGCGATGGATAGTTACAAGGTAGCGAGGAAGGATCTAAAGAGAGAGCTAAGACGAGCAAGGAGGGGACATGAGAAGTATTTGGCAGGTAGGATCAAGGAAAACCCAAAAGGTTTCTATAGGTATGTCAGGAATAAGCGAATGACTAGGGAAAGAGTAGGACCAGTCAAGGACAGGGATGGGAAATTGTGTGTGGAGTCTGAAGAGATAGGCGAGATACTAAATGAATAATTTTCGTCAGTATTCACTCAGGAAAAAGATAATGTTGTGGAGGAGAATGCTGAGCCCCAGGCTAATAGAATAGATGGCATTGAGGTACGTAGGGAAGAGGTGTTGGCAATTCTGGACAGGCTGAAAATAAGTAAGTCCCCGGGACCTGATGGGATTTATCCTAGGATTCTCTGGGAGGCCAGGGAAGAGATTCCTGGACCTTTGGCTTTGATTTTTCTGTCATCATTGGCTACAGGAATAGTGCCAGAGGACTGGAGGACAGCAAATGTGGTCCTTTTGTTCAAAAAGGGGAGCAGAGACAACCCCAGCAACTGTAGACCGGTGAGCCTCACGTCTGTAGTGGGTAAAGTCTTGGAGGGGATTATAAGAGACAAGATTTATAATCATCTAGATAGGAATAACATGATCAGGGATAGTCAGCATGGCTTTGTGAAGGGTAGGTCATGCCTCACAAACCTTATTGAGTTCTTTGAGAAGGTGTCTGAACAGGTAGATGAGGGTAGAGCAGTTGATGTGGTGTATATGGATTTCAGCAAAGCGTTTGATCAGGTTCCCCACGGTAGGCTATTGCAGAAAATACGGAGGCTGGCGATTGAGGGTGATTTAGAGATGTGGATCAGAAATTGGCTAGCTGAAAGAAGACAGAGGGTGGTGGTTGATGGGAAATGTTCAGAATGGAGTACAGTCACAAGTGGAGTACCACAAGGATCTGTTCTGGGGCCGTTGCTGTTTGTCATTTTTATCAATGACCTCGAGGAAGGCGCAGAAGGGTGGGTGAGTAAATTTGCAGACGATACTAAAGTCGGTGGTGTTGTCGATAGTGTGGAAGGATGTAGCAGGTTACAGAGGGATATAGATAAGCTGCAGAGCTGGGCTGAGAGGTGGCAAATGGAGTTTAATGTAGAGAAGTGTGAGGTGATTCACTTTGGAAGGAATAACAGGAATGCGGAATATTTGGCTAACGGTAAAGTTCTTGAAAGTGTGGATGAGCAGAGGGATCTAGGTGTCCATGTACATAGATCCCTGAAAGTTGCCACACAGGTTGATAGGGTGGTGAAGAAGGCCTATGGAGTGTTGGCCTTTATTGGTAGAGGGATTGAGTTCCGGAGTCAGGAGGTCATGTTGCAGCCGTACAGAACTCTGGTACGGACGCATTTGGAGTATTGCGTACAGTTCTGGTCACCGCATTATAGGAAGGACGTGGAGGCTTTGGAACGGGTGCAGAGGAGATTTACCAGGATGTTGCCTGGTATGGAGGGAAAATCTTATGAGGAAAGGCTGATGGACTTGAGGTTGTTTTCGTTGGAGAGAAGAAGGTTAAGAGGAGACTTAATAGAGGCATACAAAATGATCAGGGGATTGGATAAGGTGGACAGTGAGAGCCTTCTCCCGCTGATGGAAATGGCTGGCACGAGTGGACATAACTTTAAACTGAGGGGTAATAGATATAGGACAGTGGTCAGAGGTAGGTTCTTTACGCAAAGAGTAGTGAGGCCGTGGAATGCCCTACCTGCTACAGTAGTGAACTCGCCAACATTGAGGGCATTTAAAAGTTTATTGGATAAACATATGGATGATAATGGCATAGTGTAGGTTAGATTGCTTTTGTTTCGGTGCATCATCGTGGGCCGAAGGGCCTGTACTGCGCTGTATTGTTCTATGTTCTATGTAACCCCCCCCCCCACACACACACTAACCCATCCCCACACACACTAACCCCCCCACACACACACCCACAGAGTAACCCATCCCCACACACAATAAACAATCCCCACACACACTAACACCCCGCCCACATACACTAGCCCTCCCATACACACTAACCCAACCCCACACACACTAATCCCCTCCCCCACGCTACACCCCACACACAACCTAACCCATCCCCACACACACTAACCCACCCAACACACAGTAACACATCCCCACACACACTAACCAATCCCCACACACACTAACCCCCCCCCACACACTAAGCCCCCACACACACTAACGCATCCCCACACACACGAACACCCCCCACATTCACTAACCCATCCCCACACACACTAAACCCCCACACACACTAACCCCCCACACACACTAACCCATCCATACACACACTAACCTCCACCCCCACGCACACACTAACCCATCCCCACACACACTAAACCCTCCTACCACACACTAGCCCCCACACACACTAACCATCCCCCACACACACTAACCCATCCCCACACACACTAACCCCCTTCACACGCACAAACCACCCCACACACACTAACACCCTCCACACACTAACCCAACCCCAAACAAACTAACCCCCCTCCACACACACTAACCCCGCACACACATTAGCTCCCCCCATACACACTGACCCCCCACACACACTAAAGCCCCCACACACACTAACCCCCCCACACACACACTAACACCCCCACAAAAACTGACCCATCCCCAAACACAATAACCCCCCCTACCTACACTGACACATCCCCACACACCCCACCCCCACCCCCACACACACTAAGCCCCCCCACACACACAGATACTAACCCCCCCACACACTAACCGCCCCCACACACGCACTAACCCCCCCCACACACACACTAACCCAACCCCACACACACTAACCACCCCCACACACACTAACCCCCCACAAACACTGACCCATCCCCACACACACTAACCCCCCATACACACTAGCCTACCCCCACACACATTAACCCCTACACACACACTGATCCCCCACACACACTAACCCATCCCCACACACACTAACCCCCCCCCACACACTAAACCCCCCACAAAAACTGACCCATCCCCAAACACAATAACACACCCCAACCTACACTAACACATCCCCACACACACTAACCCCCCCACACACATACTAACCCATCCCCACACACACTAACCTATCCCCACACACTAACCCCCCCCACACACAATAACCGCCACACACACACAAACCCCCCCACACACACACTAACCGCCCCCACACACACTAACCACCCCACACACACTAACCGCCCCCACACACTGTAATCCCCCACACACACTAACCCATCCTCACACACACAAACCCATCCCCAAACACACTGACCCTTCCCCACACACTCTCACCCCCCCACACACACTAACCCCCCACACACACTAACCGATCCCCAAACACACACTAACGCCAAACACACACTAACCCCCACACACACTAACCCCCCACAGACACTAACCGACCCCACACACACTAACCCCCACACACACACTAACCCCCCGCACACACTAACCCATCCCCACACACACTACCCCTCCCCCCACACACACACACACTAAACCCCCCACAAAAACTGACACATCCCCAAAAACAATAACACCCCCCAACTTACACTAACCCATCGCCACTTGCACTAACCCACACCCCACACACACACACATACTAACCCATCCCCACACACACTAACCCATCCCCACATACTAACCCCCCTTCACACACACTAACCGCCACACACACACAACCCCACCCACACACACTAACCGCCCCCACACACACTACCCCCAACACCCACTAACACATCACCACACATACTAATCCATCTCCACACACACTAACCCCCCCACACACACTAACCCATCCACGCACACACTATGCCCCCACACACACACTAACCCCCCACAAAAACTGCCCCATCCCCAAACACAATCACCCAAAACTTACACTAACACATCCCGACACAAACTAACATCCCCACACATACTGGCCCATCCCCACACACACTAACCCATTCCCACACACACTAACACCCCCACACATTATCCCACACCCACACACACTAACCACCCCCACACACAGTAACACCCCACAGACACACTAACCCATCCTCACGCACACTAACCCATCCCCACACACACTAACCCTTCCCCACACACTCTCACCACCCCAGACTCACTAACCCCCCACACACTAACCCATCCCCAAACACACACTAACGCCACACACACACTAACCCCCCACACACACTAACCCCCCACACACACTAACCCCCCCCACACACACACACACTAAACCCCCCACAAAAACTGACCCATCCCCAAAAACAATAACACCCCCCAACTTACACTAACCCATCGCCACTTGCAACACCCCCCCACACACACATACTAACCCATCCCCACATATTAATACCCCCACGCACACACACTAACCGCCACACACACACAACCCCACTAACACACACTAACCGCCCCCACACATACTACCCCCCACACCCACTCACCCAACCTCACACATACTAACGCATCCCCACACACTAACCCCCCCCCACACACACTAACCCCCCCCCACACACACTAAAACCCCACACACACTGACCTACCCCACACACACTAACCGCCCCCACACACACGAACCCATCCCCACTCACACTAAACCCCCCACACACACTAACCCATCCCCACTCACATTAACCCCCCCCCCCACACTCACCAACCCATCCCCACACACACTAACCACCCCTCACACACACACTAACCCATCCCCACACACACTACCCCCCCAACACACAATAACCCATCCCTGTACACATTAACCCATCCGCACACACACTAACCCCCACACACACACTAACCCCTATACACACTAACCCAACCCCACACACACTACACCCCCCACACACACACAAACTAAACCCCCCACACAAACTGACCGATCCGCAAAAACAATAACACCCCAACTTACACTAACCAATCGCCACTTGCAATAACACCGCCACACACACAAACTAACCCATCCCCCCACACACTAACCCATCCCCACACACAGTAACCGCCCCCACACACACGTACCCATCCCCACTCACACTAAACCCCCCCACACACACTAACCCATCCCCATTCACACTAACCCCCCACACACACACACAGTCACCCATCCCCACACACAATAAACAATCCCCACACACTCTAACACCCCGCCCACACACATTAGCCCTCCCACACACACTAACCCAAACCCACACACAACCCCCCACACTACCTCCACACATAACCTAACCCAACCCCCCACCCCACATTACCCCCACACATAACCTAACCCATCCCCACACTCACCAACCACCCACACACAGTCACCCATTCCCACAAACACTAAACCCCCACACACACTAACGCATCCCCACACACGTTAACCCCCCCCCCCCCACACACACACACTAACCCATCCCCAACACACTCTAACCCCTCCCCACACACACTAACATAGAACATAGAACTGTACAGCACAGTACAGGCCGTTCGGCCCACGATGTTGTGCCAAACTAGTCTGACACTAAGATCAAATCAACCTACTCCCAATCATTCTAGTGCACTCCATATGCCGATCCAATAACCGCTTGAAAGTTCCTAAAGTGTCCAACTCCACTACCATACCCATCCCCACACACACTTACACCCCCACACACACTAACCCATCCCCACACACACTAAACCCCCACACACACTCGTACCCCACACACACTAACCCATCCCCACACACACTAACTCCCTCCACACACATCAACCACCCCACACACACTAACCCCCTCCACACACTAACCCATCCCCCCCACACACACTAACCCCCCACATGCAGAAACCCATCCCCACACCACTAACCCCCGAAACACACACTAACACCCCCCCCACAAATACTGACCCATCCCCAAACACAATAACCCCCACAACTTACACTAACACATCCCCGCACACACTAGCACCCCCACACATACTAACCAATCATTACACACACGAAACCATCCCCACACACAATACCCCACCCCACACACACTGATCCTTCCCCACACACTCGCACATCCCCACACACACTAGCCCCCCCACCGACACTAACCCATCCCCACACACACTAACCACCCCCACACACACTAACCCCCCACAAACACTGACCTATCCGCAGACACACTAACCCCCCAACACACAATAACCCATCCCTCCACACACTAACCCTCACACCCACACTAACCCATCCACACACACACTAACCCATCCCCACACACACTAACCCCCCCCACACACACTAACCCCCCTCCCCACTCACACTAACCCCACCCACACACACTAACCCTTCACAGACACTGACCCATCCCCACACACACTAACCCATCCCCACACACAACCCATCCCCACACACACGAATCCCCCACACACATTAACCCATCCCCACACACACTAACCCATCCCAACACACACTAACCCATCCCCACACACACTAACCCATCCCCACACACACTAACCCATCCCCACACACACTAACCCATTCCTCCTCTCACTACCCCCTCCCACACACACACTGACCACCCTACACACAATAACCCATCGCCACACACACTAATCATTCCCCACACACTGTCCCCCCACCCCCACACACTAACCCTTCCCCACACACTCTAACCTATCCCCACACACACTAACCCATCCCCCCACACACTAACCCTCCCACACACACTAACCAATCCCCATACACACTAACCCCCCCCCCCACACACACACTAACTTATGCCCACTCACACTAACCCCCCCACACACACACTAACCCATCCCGACACACACTAACCGCCCCGACACACACTAACCCCTCCCAACTCACACTAACCATCCCCACACACTAACCCGTCCCTACTCACACTAAACCCCTACACACACTAACCCCCCCCCCCACACACGCTAATTCATCCCAACACACTAACCCCCCCCCACCCCACACACACTAACCCATCCCCACACACACTAACCCATCCCCACACTCACTAACCCCCCCCCCCACACACTAACCCCCCCACACACACACTAAACCATATCCACGCACACTGACCCATCCCCACACCCACTAACCCATCCCCACACACACTAACCCACCCCCACACACACTAACCCCCCCACACACTAACGCATCCCCACACACACTAACCCCCCCCCCCCCACACACACTAACCCATCCCCACACACACTAACCCATCCCCACACGCCCTAACCCATCCCCACACACATTAACACCCCTCCCACACACACTAACGCTACCGCACACACTAACCCAACCCCACACACACTAACCGCCCCCACACTCACTAACCCCCCACACACACTAACCCCCCCACATATACACTGAACATCCCACAAACACACTAACTCCCCCCACAGACACACACATTAACCCCGCTCCCCACACACACACTAACCCATCCCCACACACACACCAACTCCCACCGCACACACACTAACGCCCCCACACACACACTAACCCCCCACATTCTCACTGACAACTCACAGAAAAACACACTAACCATCCCACACACATACTAACCCCCCCACACACACACTAACCAGCCTCCACGCACACTAACCCATCCCCACACACACGGGCAGCACGGTAGCACAGTGGTTAGCACAATTGCTTCACAGCTCCATCGTCCCAGTTTCGATTCCCGGCTTGGGTCACTGCTTGTGCGGAGTCTGCACATCCTTCCTGTGCGTGGCTTTCCTCCGGGAGCTCCGGTTTCCTCCCACAGTCCAAAGATGTCCAGGTGAGGTGGGTTGGCCATAATAAATTGCCCTTTGTGTCCAAAATTAACCTTTGTGTTGGGCTAGGTTACTGGGTTATGGGGTTATGGGGATCGGGTGGAGGTGTTGACCTTGGGTACGGTGCTCTTTCCAAGAGCCGGTGCAAACACGATGGGCCGAATGGCCTCCTTCTGCACTGTAAATTCTACTCTACTCTAACCCATCACCACACATATTACCCCCCCCCCCACACACACACACTCACACACACTAACCCCCCCCCCACCCCCCACCCCCACACACACACACACTAGAAGCCTTGGAAGAGTGGTCGCCGGGTCAGGGAATGAAGACATTGCAGTTATGTGATCCTTCACGCTTCGTGTTAGGGATCACAAGGAGGGTGTGTAGCCACCTGGGTTGGCCACTTCCCGACTTAAAATGAAGAACCGCAAAGACTAAAGGGAAATTCAGCCAACACAGGCAAAAATGAGCAAGTGCAGAAATCATGTGTATTGTAAGTTGCAAAAAACCCAGACAGCACTGAAACCAGCCAGCTGCATAGTCATGAGCGACTCCAGGCACAATTGCAACTCTCAAGGTGAATAAAGCCAAGCCAGACTCCTCGGCGCCAGCAGGAGCAAAGACAAAGGAAGGCCAACGGACAATTAGGGACCACCCAGCGATCAGGGAACAGCTCCAGTATTGGAGAAATCGATCCAAGTGATCGGAACGCAGTCCAATCATTTGGAACCAGTGACGGGGTCCGCCCGAAGGGCGGGAAGCCCCTGGGGACTATAAAGTAAAGCCCCCAAGTTCAAATCGTCCTTCTTTGGCAGGGTTACTCAGCAACTTGAATCAACCCGTGAGAGTGACCTGTCTAAGCCGCCGCATCAACCAAGTAAGTCTCCAGTCAACGCTCGGACGAGATAGGCGCTCCTGGCGACAAGTTCATTCCAGCTTTTGAATCCTGCAGACTCAGGACCTGAACGAAAGGCCATTTGTTCCCCTGACTAGGAAGGGGCTGTACTGGACCTGGTATTGGGGAATGAGACCGGCCAGGTGGTAGATGTTTCAGTAGGGGAGCATTTCGGTAACAGTGACCACAATGCAGTAAGTTTTAAAGTACTGGTGGACAAGGATAAGAGTGGTCCGAGGATGAATGTGCTAAATTGGGGGAAGGCTAATTATAACAATATTAGGCAGGAACTGAAGAACATAGATTGGGGGCGGATGTTTGAGGGCAAATCAACATGAGGCTTTCAAGTGGCAGTTGAAAGGAATACAGGACCGGCATGTTCCTGTGAGGAAGAAAGATAAATACGGCAATTTTCGTGAACCTTGGATGACGAGTGATATTGTAGGCCTCGTCAAAAAGAAAAAGGAGGCATTTGTCAGGGCTAAAAGGCTGGGAACAGACGAAGCCTGCGTGTGATATAAGGAAAGTAGGAAGGAACTTAAGCAAGGAGTCAGGAGGGCTAGAAGGGGTCACGAAAAGTTATTGGCAAATAGGGTTAAGGAAAATCCCAAGGCTTTTTACACGTACATAAAAAGCAAGAGGGTAGCCAGGGAAAGGGTTGGCCCACTGAAGGATAGGCAAGGGAATCTATGTGAGGAGCCAGAGGAAATGGGCGAGGTACTAAATGAATACTTTGCATCAGTATTCACCACAGAGAAGGAATTGGTAGATGTTGAGTCTGGAGAAGGGGGTGTAGATAGCCTGGGTCACATTGTGATCCAAAAAGACGAGGTGTTGGGTGTCTTAAAAAATATTAAGGTAGATAAGTCCCCAGGGCCTGATGGGATCTACCCCAGAATACTGAAGGAGGCTGGAGAGGAAATTGCTGGGGCCTTGACAGAAATCTTTGGATCCTCGCTGTCTTCAGGGGATGTCCCGGAGGACTGGAGAATAGCCAATGTTGTTCCTCTGTTTAAGAAGGGTAGCAAGGATAATCCCGGGAACTACAGGCCGGTGCGCCTTACTTCAGTGGTAGGGAAATTACTGGAGAGAATTCTTCGAGACAGGATCTACTCCCATTTGGAAGCAAATGGACGTATTAGTGAGAGGCAGCACGGTTTTGTGAAGGGGCGGTCGTGTCTCACTAACTTGATAGAGTTTTTCGAGGAGGTCACTAAGATGATTGATGCAGGTAGGGCAGTGGATGTTGTCTATATGGACTTCAGTAAGGCCTTTGACAAGGTCCCTCATGGTAGACTAGTACAAAAGGTGAAGTCACACTGGATCAGGGGTGAGCTGGCAAGGTGGATACAGAACTGGCTAGGCCATAGAAGGCAGAGAGTAGCAATGGAAGGATGCTTTTCTAATTGGAGGGCTGTGACCAGTGGTGTTCCACAGGGATCAGTGCTGGGGCCTTTGCTCTTTGTAGTATATATAAATGATTTGGAGGAAAATGTAACTGGTCTGATTAGTAAGTTTGCAGACGACACAAAGGTTGGTTGAATTGTGGATAGCAATGAGGACTGTCGGAGGATACAGCAGGATTTAGATTGTCTGGAGACTTGGGCGGAGAGATGGCAGATGGAGTTTAATCCGGACAAATGTGAGGTAATGCATTTTGGAAGGTCTAATGCAGGTAGGGAATATACAGTGAATGGTAGAACCCCCAAGAGTATTGAAAGTCAAAGAGATCTAGGAGTACAGGTCCACAGGTCATTGAAAGGGGCAACACAGGTGGAGAAGGTAGTCAAGAAGGCATACGGCATGCTTGCCTTCATTGGCCGGGGCGTTGAGTATAAGAATTGGCAAGACATGTTGCAGCTGTATAGAATCTTAGTTCGGCCACACTTGGAGTATAGTGTTCAATTCTGGTCGCCACACTACCAGAAGGATGTGGAGGCTTTAGAGAGGGTGCAGAAGAGATTTACCAGAATGTTGCCTGGTATGGAGGGCATTAGCTATGAGGAGCGGTTGAATAAACTCGGTTTGTTCTCACTGGAACGAAGGAGGTTGAGGGGAGACCTGATAGAGGTATACAAAATTATGAGGGGCATAGACAGAGTGGATAGTCAGAGGCTTTTCCCCAGGGTAGAGGGGTCAATTACTAGGGGGCATAGGTTTAAGGTGAGAGGGGCAAGGTTTAGAGTAGATGTACGAGGCAAGTTTTTTTACGCAGAGGGTAGTGGGTGCCTGGAACTCGCTACCGGAGGAGGTAGTGGAAGCAGGGACGATAGGGACATTTAAGGGGCATCTTGACAAATATATGAATAGGGTGGGAATAGAAGGATACGGACCCAGGAAGTGTAGAAGATTGTAGTTTAGTCGGGCAGCATGGTCGGCACGGGCTTGGAGGGCCGAAGGGCCTGTTCCTGTGCTGTACATTTCATTGTTCTTTGTTCTTTGTTCTGACCTGGTGGGCCAATTCCGAAGCTAAGTATAGGCCTTTTAGTGATAGGAATAGTCTAGAAAGTAGAGTTTATGCATGAGTAGCGATTTACTGTGCATAATAAATGTGTTTTGATTTGAATCTTACGAATTGCTGTGTTGAGTTATTGATCATTACTTGAACTTGAACCTCGTGGCGGTATGATAAAGATACCTGGCGACTCTAGAACAAAGATTAAACAAACAGAGCAAATTAAGAATTAAGAGCCAACCAAAAGTTGCAACAATACCCATAATCAGCATCTTCACTAAACTCCCAATAACACAACCTGCAGAAACCCATCCTCAGCATCTCCACTCACCTCCCAATAACACAACCTGCAGAAACCCATCCTCAGCATCACTCCTCACCTCCCAATAATACAACCTGCAGAAACCCATCCTCAGCATCTCCACTCACCTCCCAATAACACAACCTGCAGAAACCCATCCTCAGTATCTTCATTAACCTTCCAATAACACAACCTGCAGAAACCCATCCTCAGCATCTCCACTCACCTCCCAATAAAACAACCTGCAGAAACCCATCCTCAGCATCTCCACTCACCTCCCAATAACACAACCTGCAGAAACCCATCCTCAGCATCTCCACTCACCTCCCAATAACACAACCTGCAGAAACCTATCCTCAGCATCTTCACACACCTCCCAATAACACAACCTGCAGAAACCCATCCTCAACATCTTCACTCACCACCCAATAACACAACCTGCAGAAACCCATCCTCAGCATCTTCACTCACCTCCCAATAACACAACCTGCAGAAACCCATCCTCAGCATCTTCACTCACCACCCAATAACACAACCTGCAGAAACCCATCCTCAGCAACTTCACTCAGCTTCCAATAACACAACCTGCAGAAACCCATCCTCAGCATCTCCACTCACCTCCCAATAAAACAACCTGCAGAAACCCATCCTCAGCATCTCCACTCACCTCCCAATAACACAACCTGCAGAAACCCATCCTCAGCATCTCCACTCACCTCCCAATAACACAACCTGCAGAAACCTATCCTCAGCATCTTCACACACCTCCCAATAACACAACCTGCAGAAACCCATCCTCAACATCTTCACTCACCACCCAATAACACAACCTGCAGAAACCCATCCTCAGCATCTTCACTCACCTCCCAATAACACAACCTGCAGAAACCCATCCTCAGCATCTTCACTCACCACCCAATAACACAACCTGCAGAAACCCATCCTCAGCAACTTCACTCAGCTTCCAATAACACAACCTGCAGAAACCCATCCTCAGCATCTTCACTCACCACCCAATAACACAACCTGCAGAAACCCATCCTCAGCATCTTCACTCACCTCCCAATAACACAACCTGCAGAAACCCATTCTCAGCATCTTCACTCACCTCACAATAACACAACCTGCAGAAACCCATCCTCAGCATCTTCACTCACTTCCCAATAACACAACCTGCAGAAACCCATCCTCAGCATCTCCACTAACTTCCCAATAACACAACCTGCAGAAACCCATCCTCAGCATCTTCACTCACTTCCCAATAACACAACCTGCAGAAACCCATCCTCAGCATCTCCACTAACTTCCCAATAACACAACCTGCAGAAACCCATCCTCAGCATCTCCACTCAACTCCCAATAACACAACCTGCAGAAACTCATCCTCAGCATCTTCACTCACTTCCCAATAACACAACCTGCAGAAACCCATCCTCAGCATCTCCGCTAACTTCCCAATAACACAACCTGCAGAAACCCATCCTCAGCATCTTCACTCACCTCCCAATAACACAACCTGCAGAAACCCATCCTCTGCATCTTCACTCACCTTCCAATAACACAACCTGCAGAAACCCATCCTCAGCATCTCCAATCACCTCCCAATAACACAACCTGCAGAAACCCATCCTCAGCATCTTCACTCACCTCCCAAGAACACAACCTGCAGAAACCCATCCTCAGCATCTCCACTCACCTCCCAATAACACAACCTGCAGAAACACATCCTCAGCATCTTCACTCACTTCCCAATAACACAACCTGCAGAAACCCATCCTCAGCATCTCCACTAACTTCCCAATAACACAACCTGCAGAAACCCATCCTCAGCATCTTCACTCACCTCCCAATAACACAACCTGCAGAAACCCATCATCTGCATCTTCACTCACCTTCCAATAACACAACCTGCAGAAACCCATCCTCAGCATCTCCAATCACCTCCCAATAACACAACCTGCAGAAACCCATCCTCAGCATCTTCACTCACCTCCCAAGAACACACCTGCAGAAACCCATCCTCAGCATCTCCACTCACCTCCCAATAACACAACCTGCAGAAACCCATCCTCTGCATCTTCACACACCTCCCAATAACACAACCTGCAGAAACCAATCCTCAGCGTCTCCACTCACATCCCAATAATGCAACCTGCAGAAACCCATCCTCAGCATCTCCACTAACCTTCCAATAACAGAACCTGCAGAAACCCATCCTCAGCATCTTCACTCACCTCCCAATAACACAACCTGCAGAAACCCATCCTCAGCATCTCCACTCACCTCCCAATAAAACAACCTGCAGAAAACAATCCTCAGCAACTTCACTCTCCTTCCAATAACACAACCTGCAGAAACCTATCCTCAGCATCTCCACTCACCTCCCAATAACACAACCTGCAGAAACCCATCCTCAGCATCTTCACTCACCTCCCAATAACACAACCCGCAGAAACCCATCCTCAGCATCTTCACTAACCTTCCAATAACACAACCTGCAGAAACCCATCCTCAGCATCTCCACTAACCTTCCAATAACACAACCTGCAGAAACCCATCCTCAGTATCTCCACTCACCTCCCAATAACAACAATCTGCAGAAATCCATCCTCAGCATCTTCACTCACGTTCCAATAACACAACCTGCAGAAACACATCCCCAGCATCTTCACTCACCTCCCAATAACACAACCTGCAGAAACCCATCCTCAGCACCTCCACTCACCTTCCAATAACACAACCTGCAGAAACCCATCCTCAGCATCTCCACTCACCTCCCAATAACACAAACAGCAGAAACCCATCCTCAGCATCTCCACTCACCTTCCAATAACACAACCCGCAGAAACCCATTCTCAGCATCTTCACTCACCTCACAATAACACAACCTGCAGAAACCCATCCTCAGCATCTCCACTAACTTCCCAATAACACAACCTGCAGAAACCCATCCTCAGCATCTTCACTCACTTCCCAATAACACAACCTGCAGAAACCCATCCTCAGCATCTCCACTAACTTCCCAATAACACAACCTGCAGAAACCCATCCTCAGCATCTTCACTCACTTCCCAATAACACAACCTGCAGAAACCCATCCTCAGCATCTCCACTAACTTCCCAATAACACAACCTGCAGAAACCCATCCTCAGCATCTCCACTCAACTCCCAATAACACAACCTGCAGAAACTCATCCTCAGCATCTTCACTCACTTCCCAATAACACAACCTGCAGAAACCCATCCTCAGCATCTCCGCTAACTTCCCAATAACACAACCTGCAGAAACCCATCCTCAGCATCTTCACTCACCTCCCAATAACACAACCTGCAGAAACCCATCCTCTGCATCTTCACTCACCTTCCAATAACACAACCTGCAGAAACCCATCCTCAGCATCTCCAATCACCTCCCAATAACACAACCTGCAGAAACCCATCCTCAGCATCTTCACTCACCTCCCAAGAACACAACCTGCAGAAACCCATCCTCAGCATCTCCACTCACCTCCCAATAACACAACCTGCAGAAACACATCCTCAGCATCTTCACTCACTTCCCAATAACACAACCTGCAGAAACCCATCCTCAGCATCTCCACTAACTTCCCAATAACACAACCTGCAGAAACCCATCCTCAGCATCTTCACTCACCTCCCAATAACACAACCTGCAGAAACCCATCATCTGCATCTTCACTCACCTTCCAATAACACAACCTGCAGAAACCCATCCTCAGCATCTCCAATCACCTCCCAATAACACAACCTGCAGAAACCCATCCTCAGCATCTTCACTCACCTCCCAAGAACACAACCTGCAGAAACCCATCCTCAGCATCTCCACTCACCTCCCAATAACACAACCTGCAGAAACCCATCCTCTGCATCTTCACACACCTCTCAATAACACAACCTGCAGAAACCAATCCTCAGCGTCTCCACTCACCTCCCAATAATGCAACCTGCAGAAACCCATCCTCAGCATCTCCACTAACCTTCCAATAACAGAACCTGCAGAAACCCATCCTCAGCGTCTTCACTCACCTCCCAATAACACAACCTGCAGAAACCCATCCTCAGCATCTCCACTCACCTCCCAATAAAACAACCTGCAGAAAACAATCCTCAGCAACTTCACTCTCCTTCCAATAACACAACCTGCAGAAACCTATCCTCAGCATCTCCACTCACCTCCCAATAACACAACCCGCAGAACCCCATCCTCAGCATCTCCACTCACCTCCCAATAACACAAACTGCAGAAACCCATCCTCAGAATCTCCACTAACCTTCCAATAACACAACCTGCAGAAACCCATCCTCAGTATCTCCACTCACCTCCCAATAACAACAATCTGCAGAAATCCATCCTCAGCATCTTCACTCACGTTCCAATAACACAACCTGCAGAAACACATCCCCAGCATCTTCACTCACCTCCCAATAACACAACCTGCAGAAACCCATCCTCAGCACCTCCACTCACCTTCCAATAACACAACCTGCAGAAACCCATCCTCAGCATCTCCACTCACCTCCCAATAACACAAACAGCAGAAACCCATCCTCAGCATCTCCACTCACCTTCCAATAACACAACCCGCAGAAACCCATCCTCAGCATCTTCACTCACCTCCCAAGAACACAACCTGCAGAAACCCATCCTCAGCATCTCCACTCACCTCCCAATAACACAACCTGCAGAAACACATCCTCAGCATCTTCACTCACTTCCCAATAACACAACCTGCAGAAACCCATCCTCAGCATCTCCACTAACTTCCCAATAACACAACCTGCAGAAACCCATCCTCAGCATCTTCACTCACCTCCCAATAACACAACCTGCAGAAACCCATCATCTGCATCTTCACTCACCTTCCAATAACACAACCTGCAGAAACCCATCCTCAGCATCTCCAATCACCTCCCAATAACACAACCTGCAGAAACCCATCCTCAGCATCTTCACTCACCTCCCAAGAACACAACCTGCAGAAACCCATCCTCAGCATCTCCACTCACCTCCCAATAACACAACCTGCAGAAACCCATCCTCTGCATCTTCACACACCTCTCAATAACACAACCTGCAGAAACCAATCCTCAGCGTCTCCACTCACCTCCCAATAACACAACCTGCAGAAACCCATCCTCAGCATCTCCACTCACCTCCCAATAAAACAACCTGCAGAAAACAATCCTCAGCAACTTCACTCTCCTTCCAATAACACAACCTGCAGAAACCTATCCTCAGCATCTCCACTCACCTCCCAATAACACAACCCGCAGAACCCCATCCTCAGCATCTCCACTCACCTCCCAATAACACAAACTGCAGAAACCCATCCTCAGCATCTCCACTAACCTTCCAATAACACAACCTGCAGAAACCCATCCTCAGTATCTCCACTCACCTCCCAATAACAACAATCTGCAGAAATCCATCCTCAGCATCTTCACTCACGTTCCAATAACACAACCTGCAGAAACACATCCCCAGCATCTTCACTCACCTCCCAATAACACAACCTGCAGAAACCCATCCTCAGCACCTCCACTCACCTTCCAATAACACAACCTGCAGAAACCCATCCTCAGCATCTCCACTCACCTCCCAATAACACAAACAGCAGAAACCCATCCTCAGCATCTCCACTCACCTTCCAATAACACAACCCGCAGAAACCCATCCTCAGCATCTCCACTCACCTCCCAATAACAACAATCTGCAGAAATCCATCCTCAGCATCTTCACTCATCTTCCAATTACACAACCTGCAGAAACCCATCCTCAGCACCTCCACTCACCTCCCAATAACACAACCGGCAGAAACCCATCCTCAGCATCTCCAATCACCTCCTAATAATACAACCTGCAGAAACCCATCCTCAGCCTCTTCACTCAACTCCCAATAACACAACCTGCAGAAACACATCCTCAGCCTCTTCACTCGCCTCCCAATAACACAACCTGCAGAAACCCATTCTCAGCATCTCCACGCACCTCCCAATAACACAACCTGCAGAAACCCATCCTCAGCATTTTCACTCACCTCCCAATGACACAACCTGCAGAAACCCATCCTCAGCATCTTCACTCACCTTCCAATAGCACAACCTGCAGAAACCCATCCTCAGCATCTTCACTAACCTCCCAATAACACAACCTGCAGAAATCCATTCTCAACCTCTTCACTCACCTCCCAATAATACAACCTGCAGAAACCCATCCTCAGCCTCTTCACTCACCTCCCAATAACACAACCTGCAGAAACCCATCCTCAGTATCTCCACTCACCTCCCAATAACACAACCTGCAGAATCCCATCCTCAGCATCTTTACTCACCTCCGAATAACACAACCTGCAGAAACCCATCCTCAGCATCTCCACTCACCTCCCAATAACACAACCTGCAGAAACCCATCCTCAGCATCACTCCTCACCTCCCAATAACACAACCTGCAGAAACACATCCTCAGCATCTCCACTCAACTCTCAATAACACAACCTGCAGAAACCCATCCTCAGCATCACTCCTCACCTCCCAATAACACAACCTGCAAAAGCCCATCCTCAGCATCTCCACTCACCTCCCAATAAATCAACCTGCAGAAACCCATCCTCAGTATCTTCACTAACCTACCAATAACACAACATGCAGAAACCCATCCTCAGCATCTCCACTCACCTCCCAATAACACAACCTGCAGAAACCCATCCTCAGCATCTTCACTCACCTCCCAATAACACAACCTGCAGAAACCCATCTTCAGCATCTTCACTCACCACCCAATAACACAACCTGCAGAAACACATCCTCAGCATTTTCACTCACCTCCCAATAACACAACCTGCAGAAACACATCCTCAGCATCTTCACTCACCACCCAATAACACAACCTGCAGAAACCCATCCTCAGCATCTTCACTCACCACCAAATAACACAACCTGCAGAAACCCATCCTCAGCATCTTCACTCACCTCCCTATAACACAACCTGCAGAAACCCATCCTCAGCAACTTCACTCAGCTTCCAATAACACAACCTGTAGAAACCCATCCTCAGCATCTGCACTAACTTCCCAATAACACAACCTGCAGAAACCCATCCTCAGCATCTTCACTCACTTCCCAATAACACAACCTGCAGAAACCCATCCTCAGCATCTTCACTCACCTCCCAATAACACAACCTGCAGAAACCCATCCTCAGCATCTCCACTCACCTTCCAATAACACAACCTGCAGAAACCCATCCTCAGCATCTCCACTAACTTCCCAATAACACAACCTGCAGAAACCCATCCTCAGCATCTTCACTCAGCTTCCAATAACACAACCTGCAGAAACCCATCCCCAGCATCTCCACTCACCTCCCAATAACACAACCTGCAGAAACCCATCCTCAGCATCTTCACTCACCTCCCAATAACAGAACCTGCAGAAACCCATCCTCAGCACCTCTACTCACCTTCCAATAACACAACCTGCAGAAACCCATCCTCAGCATCTCCACTCACCTTCCAATAACACAACCTGCAGAAACCCATCCTCAGCATCTTCACTCACCTCCCAATAACACAACCTGCAGAAACCCATCCTCAGCATCTCCACTCACCTCCCAATAACACAACCTGCAGAAACCCATCCTCAGCATCTCCACTCACCATCCAATAACACAACCTGCAGAAACCCATCCTCAGCATCTTCACTCACCTCCCAATAACATAACCTGCAGAAACCCATCCTCAGCATCTTCACTCACCTCCCAATAACACAACCTGCAGAAACCCATCCTCAGCATCTCCACTCACCTCCCAATAACGCAACCTGCAGAAACCAATTTTCAGCGTCTCTACTCACCTCCCAATAATGCAACCTGCAGAAACCCATCCACAGCATTTCACTCACCTTCCATTAACACAACCTGCATAAACCCATCCTCAGCATCTCCACTCACCTCCCAATAACACAAACTGCAGAAACCCATCCTCAGCATCTCCACGCACCTCCCAATAACAACAATCTGCAGAAATCCATCCTCAGCATCTTCACTCACCTCCCAATCACTCAGCCTGCAGAAACTCATCCTCAGCATCTTCACTCACCTCCCAATAACACAACCCGCAGAAACTCATCCTCAGCATCTCCACTCACCTCCCAATAACAACAATCTGCAGAAATCCATCCTCAGCATCTTCACTCACCTCCAAATCACTCAGCCTGCAGAAACTCATCCTCAGCATCTTCACTCACCTCCCAATAACACAACCCGCAGAAACTCATCCTCAGCATCTCCACTCACCTCCCAATAACAACAATCTGCAGAAACCCATCCTCAGCATCTTCACTATCCTCCCAATAACACAACCTGCAGAAACCCATCCTCAGCATCTTCACTCACCTTCCAATAACACAACCTGCAGAAACCCATCTTCAGCATCTTCACTAACCTTCCAATAACACAAACAGCAGAAACCCATCCTCAGCATCTCCACTCACCTTCCAATAACACAACCTGCAGAAACCCATCCTCAGCATCTCCACTCACCTCCCAATAACAACATTCTGCAGAAATCCATCCTCAGCATCTTCACTCATCTTCCAATTACACAACCTGCAGAAACCCATCCTCAGCATCTCCACTCACCTCCCAATAACACAACCTGCAGAAACCTATCCTCAGCATCTCCACTCACCTCCCAATAATACAACCTGCAGAAACCCATCCTCAGCATCTTCACTCACCTCCCAATAACACAACCTGCAGAAACACATCCTCAGCCTCTTCACTCGCCTCCCAATAACACAACCTGCAGAAACCCATCCTCAGCATCACCACTCACCTCCCAATAACACAACCCGCAGAAACCCATCCTCTGCATTTTCACACACCTCCCAATAACACAACCTGCAGAACTCAATCCACAGCGTCTCCACTCACCTCCCAATAATGCAACCTGCAGAAACCCATCCTCAGCTTTTCACTCACCTTCCATTAACACAACCTGCAGAAACCCATCCTCAGCATCTTCACTCACCACCCAATAACACAACCTGCAGAAACCCATCCTCAGCAACTCCACTCACCTCCCAATAATGCAACCTGCAGAAACCCATCCTCAGCTTTTCACTCACCTTCCATTAACACAACCTGCAGAAAACCATCCTCAGCAACTTCACTCTCCTTCCAATAACACAACCTGCAGAAACCCATCCTCAGCATCTCCACTCATCTCCCAATAACACAAACTGCAGAAACCCATCCTCAGCATCTCCACGCACCTCCCAATAACACAACCCGCAGAACCCCATCCTCAGCATCTCCACTCACCTACCAATAACAACAATCTGCAGAAACCCATCCTCAGCATCTTAACTAACCTCCCAATAACACAACCTGCCGAAACCCATCCTCAGCATCACCACTCACCTCCCAATAACACAACCCGCAGAACCCCATCCTCAGCATCTCCACTCACCTCCCAATAACAACAATCTGCAGAAATCCATCCTCAGCATCTTCACTCACCTCCCAATAACACAACCTGCAGAAACCCATCCTCAGCATCTTCACTCACTTCCCAATAACACAACCTGCAGAAACCCATCCTCAGCATTTCCACTCACCTCCCAATAACACAACCTGCAGAAACCCATCCTCAGCATCTCCACTAACCTTCCAATAACACAACCTGCAAAAACCCATCCTCAGTATCTCCACGCACCTCCCAATAACAACAATCTGCAGAAATCCATCCTCAGCATCTTCACTCACCTCCCAATAACACAACCTGCAGAAACCCATCCTCAGCACCTCCACTCACCTTCCAATAACACAACCTGCAGAAACCCATCCTCAGCATCACTCCTCACCTCCCAATAACACAACCTGCAAAAGCCCATCCTCAGCATCTCCACTCACCTCCCAATAAATCAACCTGCAGAAACCCATCCTCAGTATCTTCACTAACCTACCAATAACACAACATGCAGAAACCCATCCTCAGCATCTCCACTCACCTCCCAATAACACAACCTGCAGAAACCCATCCTCAGCATCTTCACTCACCTCCCAATAACACAACCTGCAGAAACCCATCCTCAGCATCTTCACTCACCACCCAATAACACAACCTGCAGAAACACATCCTCAGCATTTTCACTCACCTCCCAATAACACAACCTGCAGAAACACATCCTCAGCATCTTCACTCACCACCCAATAACACAACCTGCAGAAACACATCCTCAGCATCTTCACTCACCACCAAATAACACAACCTGCAGAAACCCATCCTCAGCATCTTCACTCACCTCCCTATAACACAACCTGCAGAAACCCATCCTCAGCAACTTCACTCAGCTTCCAATAACACAACCTGTAGAAACCCATCCTCAGCATCTGCACTAACTTCCCAATAACACAACCTGCAGAAACCCATCCTCAGCATCTTCACTCACTTCCCAATAACACAACCTGCAGAAACCCATCCTCAGCATCTTCACTCACCTCCCAATAACACAACCTGCAGAAACCCATCCTCAGCATCTCCACTCACCTTCCAATAACACAACCTGCAGAAACCCATCCTCAGCATCTCCACTAACTTCCCAATAACACAACCTGCAGATACCCATCCTCAGCATCTTCACTCAGCTTCCAATAACACAACCTGCAGAAACCCATCCCCAGCATCTCCACTCACCTCCCAATAACACAACCTGCAGAAACCCATCCTCTGCATCTTCACTCACCTCCCAATAACACAACCTGCAGAAACCCATCCTCAGCATCTTCACTCACCTCCCAATAACAGAACCTGCAGAAACCCATCCTCAGCACCTCTACTCACCTTCCAATAACACAACCTGCAGAAACCCATCCTCAGCATCTCCACTCACCTTCCAATAACACAACCTGCAGAAACCCATCCTCAGCATCTTCACTCACCTCCCAATAACACAACCTGCAGAAACCCATCCTCAGCTTCTCCACTCACCTCCCAATAACACAACCTGCAGAAACACATCCTCAGCATCTCCACTCACCTCCCAATAACACAACCTGCAGAAACCCATCCTCAGCATCTTCACTCACCTCCCAATAACATAACCTGCAGAAACCCATCCTCAGCATCTTCACTCACCTCCCAATTACACAACCTGCATAAACCCATCCTCAGCAACTCCACTCACCTCCCAGTAACACAACCTGCAGAAACCCATCCTCAGCATCTTCACTCACCTCCCAATAACACAACCTGCAGAAAACCATCCTCAGCATCTTCACTCTCCTTCCAATAACACAACCTGCAGGAACCTATCCTCAGCATCTCCACTCACCTCCCAATAACACAACCTGCAGAAACCTATCCTCAGCATCTCCACTCACCCCCCAATAACACAACCTGCAGAAACCCATCCTCAGCATCTTCACTCACCTCCCAATCACTCAGCCTGCAGAAACTCATCCTCAGCATCTTCACTCACCTCCCAATAACACAACCCGCAGAAACTCATCCTCAGCATCCCCACTCACCTCCCAATAACACAACCTGCAGAAACCCATCCTCAGCATCTCCACTAACCTTCCAATAACACAACCTGCAGAAACTCATCCTCAGCATCTTCACTCACCTCCCAATAACACAACCCGCAGAAACTCATCCTCAGCATCCCCACTCACCTCCCAATAACACAACCTGCAGAAACCCATCCTCAGCATCTCCACTAACCTTCCAATAACACAACCTGCAGAAACCCATCCTCAGCATCTTCACTCAACTTCCAATAACACAACCTGCAGAAACCCATCCTCAGCATCTCCACTCACCTCCCAATAACACAAACTGCAGAAACCCATCCTCAGCATCTCCACGCACCTCCCAATAACACAACCCGCAGAACCCCATCCTCAGCATCTCCACTCACCTACCAATAACAACAATCTGCAGAAACCCATCCTCAGCATCTTAACTAACCTCCCAATAACACAACCTGCCGAAACCCATCCTCAGCATCACCACTCACCTCCCAATAACACAACCCGCAGAACCCCATCCTCAGCATCTCCACTCACCTCCCAATAACAACAATCTGCAGAAATCCATCCTCAGCATCTTCACTCACCTCCCAATAACACAACCTGCAGAAACCCATCCTCAGCATCTTCACTCACTTCCCAATAACACAACCTGCAGAAACCCATCTTCAGCATTTCCACTCACCTCCCAATAACACAACCTGCAGAAACCCATCCTCAGCATCTCCACTAACCTTCCAATAACACAACCTGCAAAAACCCATCCTCAGTATCTCCACGCACCTCCCAATAACAACAATCTGCAGAAATCCATCCTCAGCATCTTCACTCACCTCCCAATAACACAACCTGCAGAAACCCATCCTCAGCACCTCCACTCACCTTCCAATAACACAACCTGCAGAAACCCATCCTCAGCATCACTCCTCACCTCCCAATAACACAACCTGCAAAAGCCCATCCTCAGCATCTCCACTCACCTCCCAATAAATCAACCTGCAGAAACCCATCCTCAGTATCTTCACTAACCTACCAATAACACAACATGCAGAAACCCATCCTCAGCATCTCCACTCACCTCCCAATAACACAACCTGCAGAAACCCATCCTCAGCATCTTCACTCACCTCCCAATAACACAACCTGCAGAAACCCATCCTCAGCATCTTCACTCACCACCCAATAACACAACCTGCAGAAACACATCCTCAGCATTTTCACTCACCTCCCAATAACACAACCTGCAGAAACACATCCTCAGCATCTTCACTCACCACCCAATAACAGAACCTGCAGAAACCCATCCTCAGCATCTTCACTCACCACCAAATAACACAACCTGCAGAAACCCATCCTCAGCATCTTCACTCACCTCCCTATAACACAACCTGCAGAAACCCATCCTCAGCAACTTCACTCAGCTTCCAATAACACAACCTGTAGAAACCCATCCTCAGCATCTGCACTAACTTCCCAATAACACAACCTGCAGAAACCCATCCTCAGCATCTTCACTCACTTCCCAATAACACAACCTGCAGAAACCCATCCTCAGCATCTTCACTCACCTCCCAATAACACAACCTGCAGAAACCCATCCTCAGCATCTCCACTCACCTTCCAATAACACAACCTGCAGAAACCCATCCTCAGCATCTCCACTAACTTCCCAATAACACAACCTGCAGATACCCATCCTCAGCATCTTCACTCAGCTTCCAATAACACAACCTGCAGAAACCCATCCCCAGCATCTCCACTCACCTCCCAATAACACAACCTGCAGAAACCCATCCTCTGCATCTTCACTCACCTCCCAATAACACAACCTGCAGAAACCCATCCTCAGCATCTTCACTCACCTCCCAATAACAGAACCTGCAGAAACCCATCCTCAGCACCTCTACTCACCTTCCAATAACACAACCTGCAGAAACCCATCCTCAGCATCTCCACTCACCTTCCAATAACACAACCTGCAGAAACCCATCCTCAGCATCTTCACTCACCTCCCAATAACACAACCTGCAGAAACCCATCCTCAGCTTCTCCACTCACCTCCCAATAACACAACCTGCAGAAACACATCCTCAGCATCTCCACTCACCTCCCAATAACACAACCTGCAGAAACCCATCCTCAGCATCTTCACTCACCTCCCAATAACATAACCTGCAGAAACCCATCCTCAGCATCTTCACTCACCTCCCAATTACACAACCTGCATAAACCCATCCTCAGCAACTCCACTCACCTCCCAGTAACACAACCTGCAGAAACCCATCCTCAGCATCTTCACTCACCTCCCAATAACACAACCTGCAGAAAACCATCCTCAGCATCTTCACTCTCCTTCCAATAACACAACCTGCAGGAACCTATCCTCAGCATCTCCACTCACCTCCCAATAACACAACCTGCAGAAACCTATCCTCAGCATCTCCACTCACCCCCCAATAACACAACCTGCAGAAACCCATCCTCAGCATCTCCACTCACCTCCCAATAACACAAACTGCAGAAACCCATCCTCAGCATCTCCACGCACCTCCCAATAACACAACCCGCAGAAACCCATCCTCAGCATCTCCACTCACCTCCCAATAACAACAATCTGCAGAAATCCATCCTCAGCATCTTCACTCACCTCCCAATCACTCAGCCTGCAGAAACTCATCCTCAGCATCTTCACTCACCTCCCAATAACACAACCCGCAGAAACTCATCCTCAGCATCCCCACTCACCTCCCAATAACACAACCTGCAGAAACCCATCCTCAGCATCTCCACTAACCTTCCAATAACACAACCTGCAGAAACTGATCCTCAGCATCTTCACTCACCTCCCAATAACACAACCCGCAGAAACTCATCCTCAGCATCCCCACTCACCTCCCAATAACACAACCTGCAGAAACCCATCCTCAGCATCTCCACTAACCTTCCAATAACACAACCTGCAGAAACCCATCCTCAGCATCTTCACTCAACTTCCAATAACACAACCTGCAGAAACCCATCTTCAGCATCTTCACTAACCTTCCAATAACACAAACAGCAGAAACCCATCCTCAGCATCTCCACTCACCTTCCAATAACACAACCTGCAGAAACCCATCCTCAGCATCTCCACTCACCTCCCAATAACAACATTCTGCAGAAATCCATCCTCAGCATCTTCACTCATCTTCCAATTACACAACCTGCAGAAACCCATCCTCAGCATCTCCACTCACCTCCCAATAACACAACCTGCAGAAACCTATCCTCAGCATCTCCACTCACCTCCCAATAATACAACCTGCAGAAACCCATCCTCAGCATCTTCACTCACCTCCCAATAACACAACCTGCAGAAACACATCCTCAGCCTCTTCACTCGCCTCCCAATAACACAACCTGCATAAACCCATCCTCAGCAACTCCACTCACCTCCCAGTAACACAACCTGCAGAAACCCATCCTCAGCATCTTCACTCACCTCCCAATAACACAACCTGCAGAAACCTATCCTCAGCATCTCCACTCACCCCCCAATAACACAACCTGCAGAAACCCATCCTCAGCATCTCCACTCACCTCCCAATAACACAAACTGCAGAAACCCATCCTCAGCATCTCCACGCACCTCCCAATAACACAACCCGCAGAAACCCATCCTCAGCATCTCCACTCACCTCCCAATAACAACAATCTGCAGAAATCCATCCTCAGCATCTTCACTCACCTCCCAATCACTCAGCCTGCAGAAACTCATCCTCAGCATCTTCACTCACCTCCCAATAACACAACCCGCAGAAACTCATCCTCAGCATCCCCACTCACCTCCCAATAACACAACCTGCAGAAACCCATCCTCAGCATCTCCACTAACCTTCCAATAACACAACCTGCAGAAACTCATCCTCAGCATCTTCACTCACCTCCCAATAACACAACCCGCAGAAACTCATCCTCAGCATCCCCACTCACCTCCCAATAACACAACCTGCAGAAACCCATCCTCAGCATCTCCACTAACCTTCCAATAACACAACCTGCAGAAACCCATCCTCAGCATCTTCACTCACCTTCCAATAACACAACCTGCAGAAACCCATCTTCAGCATCTTCACTAACCTTCCAATAACACAAACAGCAGAAACCCATCCTCAGCATCTCCACTCACCTTCCAATAACACAACCTGCAGAAACCCATCCTCAGCATCTCCACTCACCTCCCAATAACAACATTCTGCAGAAACCTATCCTCAGCATCTCCACTCACCTCCCAATAATACAACCTGCAGAAACCCATCCTCAGCATCTTCACTCACCTCCCAATAACACAACCTGCAGAAACCTATCCTCAGCATCTCCACTCACCTCCCAATAATACAACCTGCAGAAACCCATCCTCAGCATCTTCACTCACCTCAAAATAACACAACCTGCAGAAACACATCCTCAGCCTCTTCACTCGCCTCCCAATAACACAACCTGCACAAACCCATCCTCAGCATCACCACTCACCTCCCAATAACACAACCCGCAGAAACCCATCCTCAGCATTTTCACTCACCTCCCAAGAACACAACCTGCAGAAACCCATCCTCAGCATCTTCACTCACCTTCCAATAACACAACCTGCAGAAACCCATCCTCAGCATCTCCACTCACCTTCCAATAACACAACCTGCAGAAACCCATCCTCTGCATCTTCACACACCTCCCAATAACACAACCTGCAGAACTCAATCCACAGCGTCTCCACTCACCTCCCAATAATGCAACCTGCAGAAACCCATCCTCAGCTTTTCACTCACCTTCCATTAACACAACCTGCAGAAACCCATCCTCAGCATCTTCACTCACCACCCAATAACACAACCTGCAGAAACCCATCCTCAGCAACTCCACTCACCTCCCAATAAAACAACCTGCAGAAACCCATCCTCAGCATCTCCACTCACCTCCCAATAAAACAACCTGCAGAAACCCATCCTCAGCATCTCCACTCACCTTCCAATAACACAACCTGCAGAAACCCATCCTCAGCATCTCCACTCACCTCCCAATAACACAAACTGCAGAAACCCATCCTCAGCATCTCCACGCACCTCCCAATAACACAACCCGCAGAACCCCATCCTCAGCATCTCCACTCACCTACCAATAACAACAATCTGCAGAAACCCATCCTCAGCATCTTAACTAACCTCCCAATAACACAACCTGCCGAAACCCATCCTCAGCATCACCACTCACCTCCCAATAACACAACCCGCAGAACCCCATCCTCAGCATCTCCACTCACCTCCCAATAACAACAATCTGCAGAAATCCATCCTCAGCATCTTCACTCACCTCCCAATAAAATAACCCGCAGAAACCCATCCTCAGCATTTCCACTCACCTCCCAATAACACAACCTGCAGAAACCCATCCTCAGCATCTCCACTAACCTTCCAATAACACAACCTGCAGAAACCCATCCTCAGCATCTCCACTCACCTCCCAATAACAACATTCTGCAGAAATCCATCCTCAGCATCTTCACTCATCTTCCAATTACACAACCTGCAGAAACCCATCCTCAGCATCTTCACTCACCTCCCAATAACACAACCTGCAGAAACCCATCCTCAGCTTCTCCACTCACCTCTCAATCACTCAGCCTGCAGACACTCATCCTCAGCATCTCCACTCACCTCCCAATAACAACAATCTGCAGAAACCCATCCTCAGCATCTTCACTATCCTCCCAATAACACAACCTGCAGAAACCCATCCTCAGCATCTCCACTAACCTTCCAATAACACAACCTGCAGAAACCCATCCTCAGCATCTTCACTCACCTTCCAATAACACAACCTGCAGAAACCCATCTTCAGCATCTTCACTAACCTTCCAATAACACAAACAGCAGAAACCCATCCTCAGCATCTCCACTCACCTTCCAATAACACAACCTGCAGAAACCCATCCTCAGCATCTGCACTCACCTCCCAATAACAACATTCTGCAGAAATCAATCCTCAGCATCTTCACTCATCTTCCAATTACACAACCTGCAGAAACCCATCCTCAGCATCTCCACTCACCTCCCAATAACACAACATGGAGAAACCCATCCTCTGCATCTCCACTCACCTCCCAATAACACAACCTGCAGAAACCCATCCTCAGCATCTCCACTCACCTCCCAATAATACAACCTGCAGAAACCCATCCTCAGCATCTTCACTCACCTCCCAATAACAGAACCTGCAGAAACCCATCCTCAGCACCTCTACTCACTTTCCAATAACACAACCTGCAGAAACCCATCCTCAGCATCTCCACTCACCTTCCAATAACACAACCTGCAGAAACCCATCCTCAGCATCTTCACTCACCTCCCAATAACACAACCTGCAGAAACCCATCCTCAGCATCTCCACTCACCTCCCAATAACACAACCTGCAGAAACCCATCCTCAGCATCCCCACTCACCATCCAATAACACAACCTGCAGAAACCCATCCTCAGCATCTCCACTCACCTCCCAATAACACAACCTGCAGAAACCCATCCTCAGCATCTTCACTCACCTCCCAATAACACAACCTGCAGAAACCCATCCTCAGCATCTCCACTCACCTCCCAATAACGCAACCTGCAGAAACCAATTTGCAGCGTCTCTACTCACCTCCCAATAATGCAACCTGCAGAAACCCATCCAAAGCATTTCACTCACCTTCCATTAACACAACCTGCAGAAACCCATCCTCAGCATCTTCACTCACCTCCCAATAACGCAACCTGCAGAAACCAATTTTCAGCGTCTCTACTCACCTCCCAATAATGCAACCTGCAGAAACCCATCCACAGCATTTCACTCACCTTCCATTAACACAACCTGCAGAAACCCATCCTCAGAATCTTCACTCACCTCCCAATAAAACAACCTGCAGAAAACCATCCTCAGCAGCTTCACTCTCCTTCCAATAACACAACCTGCAGAAACCCATCCTCAGCATCTCCACTCACCTCCCAATAACACAACCTGCAGAAACCCATCCTCAGCATCTCCACTCACCTCCCAATAACACAACCTGCAGAAACCCATCCTCAGAATCTTCACTCACCTCCCAATAAAACAACCTGCAGAAAACCATCCTCAGCAACTTCACTCTCCTTCCAATAACACAACCTGCAGAAACCCATCCTCAGCATCTCCACTCACCTCCCAATAACACAACCTGCAGAAACCCATCCTCAGCATCTCCACTCACCTCCCAATAACACAAACTGCAGAAACCCATCCTCAGAATCTTCACTCACCTCCCAATAAAACAACCTGCAGAAAACCATCCTCAGCATCTCCACTAACCTTCCAATAACACAACCTGCAGAAACCCATCCTCAGCATCTCCACTCACCTCCCAATAACAACATTCTGCAGAAATCCATCCTCAGCATCTTCACTCATCTTCCAATTACACAACCTGCAGAAACCCATCCTCAGCATCTTCACTCACCTCCCAATAACACAACCTGCAGAAACCCATCCTCAGCTTCTCCACTCACCTCTCAATCACTCAGCCTGCAGACACTCATCCTCAGCATCTCCACTCACCTCCCAATAACAACAATCTGCAGAAACCCATCCTCAGCATCTTCACTATCCTCCCAATAACACAACCTGCAGAAACCCATCCTCAGCATCTCCACTAACCTTCCAATAACACAACCTGCAGAAACCCATCCTCAGCATCTTCACTCACCTTCCAATAACACAACCTGCAGAAACCCATCTTCAGCATCTTCACTAACCTTCCAATAACACAAACAGCAGAAACCCATCCTCAGCATCTCCACTCACCTTCCAATAACACAACCTGCAGAAACCCATCCTCAGCATCTGCACTCACCTCCCAATAACAACATTCTGCAGAAATCAATCCTCAGCATCTTCACTCATCTTCCAATTACACAACCTGCAGAAACCCATCCTCAGCATCTCCACTCACCTCCCAATAACACAACATGGAGAAACCCATCCTCTGCATCTCCACTCACCTCCCAATAACACAACCTGCAGAAACCCATCCTCAGCATCTCCACTCACCTCCCAATAATACAACCTGCAGAAACCCATCCTCAGCATCTTCACTCACCTCCCAATAACAGAACCTGCAGAAACCCATCCTCAGCACCTCTACTCACTTTCCAATAACACAACCTGCAGAAACCCATCCTCAGCATCTCCACTCACCTTCCAATAACACAACCTGCAGAAACCCATCCTCAGCATCTTCACTCACCTCCCAATAACACAACCTGCAGAACCCCATCCTCAGCATCTCCACTCACCTCCCAATAACACAACCTGCAGAAACCCATCCTCAGCATCCCCACTCACCATCCAATAACACAACCTGCAGAAACCCATCCTCAGCATCTCCACTCACCTCCCAATAACACAACCTGCAGAAACCCATCCTCAGCATCTTCACTCACCTCCCAATAACACAACCTGCAGAAACCCATCCTCAGCATCTCCACTCACCTCCCAATAACGCAACCTGCAGAAACCAATTTGCAGCGTCTCTACTCACCTCCCAATAATGCAACCTGCAGAAACCCATCCAAAGCATTTCACTCACCTTCCATTAACACAACCTGCAGAAACCCATCCTCAGCATCTTCACTCACCTCCCAATAACGCAACCTGCAGAAACCAATTTTCAGCGTCTCTACTCACCTCCCAATAATGCAACCTGCAGAAACCCATCCACAGCATTTCACTCACCTTCCATTAACACAACCTGCAGAAACCCATCCTCAGAATCTTCACTCACCTCCCAATAAAACAACCTGCAGAAAACCATCCTCAGCAGCTTCACTCTCCTTCCAATAACACAACCTGCAGAAACCCATCCTCAGCATCTCCACTCACCTCCCAATAACACAACCTGCAGAAACCCATCCTCAGCATCTCCACTCACCTCCCAATAACACAACCTGCAGAAACCCATCCTCAGAATCTTCACTCACCTCCCAATAAAACAACCTGCAGAAAACCATCCTCAGCAACTTCACTCTCCTTCCAATAACACAACCTGCAGAAACCCATCCTCAGCATCTCCACTCACCTCCCAATAACACAACCTGCAGAAACCCACCGACAGCATCTCCACTCACCTCCCAATAACACAAACTGCAGAAACCCATCCTCAGCATCTCCACGCACCTCCCAATAACACAGCCCGCAGAAACCCATCCTCAGTATCTTCACTCACCTCCCAATAACACAACCTGCAGAAACCCATCCTCAGCATCTCCACTCACCTCCCAATAACAACAATCTGCAGAAATCCATCCTCAGCATCTTCACTCACCTCCCAATCACTCAGCCTGCAGAAACTCATCCTCAGCATCTCCACTCACCTCCCAATAACACAAACTGCAGAAACCCATCCTCAGCATCTCCACTCACCTCCCAATAACACAACCCGCAGAAACTCATCCTCAGCATCTTCACTATCCTCCCAATAACACAACCTGCAGAAACCCATCCTCAGCATCTCCACTAACCTTCCAATAACACAACCTGCAGAAACCCATCCTCAGCATCTTCACTCACCTTCCAATAACACAACCTGCAGAAACCCATCTTCAGCATCTTCACTCATCTTCCAATTACACAACCTGCAGAAACCCATCCTCAGCATCTCCACTCACCTCCCAATAACACAACCTGCAGAAACCTATCCTCAGCATCTCCACTCACCTCCCAATAATACAACCTGCAGAAACCCATCCTCAGCCTCTTCACTCACCTCCCAATAACACAACCTGCAGAAACCCATCCTCAGAATCTTCACTCACCTCCCAATAAAACAACCTGCAGAAAACCATCCTCAGCAACTTCACTCTCCTTCCAATAACACAACCTGCAGAAACCCATCCTCAGCATCTCCACTCACCTCCCAATAACACAACCTGCAGAAACCCATCCTCAGCATCTCCACTCACCTCCCAATAACACAACCTGCAGAAACCCATCCTCAGAATCTTCACTCACCTCCCAATAAAACAACCTGCAGAAAACCATCATCAGCAACTTCACTCTCCTTCCAATAACACAACCTGCAGAAACCCATCCTCAGCATCTCCACTCACCTCCCAATAACACAACCTGCAGAAACCCATCCACAGCATCTCCACTCACCTCCCAATAACACAAACTGCAGAAACCCATCCTCAGCATCTCCACGCACCTCCCAATAACACAGCCCGCAGAAACCCATCCTCAGTATCTTCACTCACCTCCCAATAACACAACCTGCAGAAACCCATCCTCAGCATCTCCACTCACCTCCCAATAACAACAATCTGCAGAAATCCATCCTCAGCATCTTCACTCACCTCCCAATCACTCAGCCTGCAGAAACTCATCCTCAGCATCTCCACTCACCTCCCAATAACACAAACTGCAGAAACCCATCCTCAGCATCTCCACTCACCTCCCAATAACACAACCCGCAGAAACTCATCCTCAGCATCTTCACTATCCTCCCAATAACACAACCTGCAGAAACCCATCCTCAGCATCTCCACTAACCTTCCAATAACACAACCTGCAGAAACCCATCCTCAGCATCTTCACTCACCTTCCAATAACACAACCTGCAGAAACCCATCTTCAGCATCTTCACTAACCTTCCAATAACACAAACAGCAGAAACACATCCTCAGCATCTCCACTCACCTTCCAATAACACAACCTGCAGAAACCCATCCTCAGCATCTCCACTCACCTCCCAATAACAACATTCTGCAGAAATCCATCCTCAGCATCTTCACTCACCTCCCAATCACTCAGCCTGCAGACACTCATCCTCAGCATCTCCACTCACCTCCCAATAACAACAATCTGCAGAAACCCATCCTCAGCATCTTCACTATCCTCCCAATAACACAACCTGCAGAAACCCATCCTCAGCATCTCCACTAACCTTCCAATAACACAACCTGCAGAAACCCATCCTCAGCATCTTCACTCACCTTCCAATAACACAACCTGCAGAAACCCATCTTCAGCATCTTCACTAACCTTCCAATAACACAAACAGCAGAAACCCATCCTCAGCATCTCCACTCACCTTCCAATAACACAACCTGCAGAAACCCATCCTCAGCATCTGCACTCACCTCCCAATAACAACATTCTGCAGAAATCAATCCTCAGCATCTTCACTCATCTTCCAATTACACAACCTGCAGAAACCCATCCTCAGCATCTCCACTCACCTCCCAATAACACAACATGGAGAAACCCATCCTCTGCATCTCCACTCACCTCCCAATAACACAACCTGCAGAAACCCATCCTCAGCATCTCCACTCACCTCCCAATAATACAACCTGCAGAAACCCATCCTCAGCATCTTCACTCACCTCCCAATAACAGAACCTGCAGAAACCCATCCTCAGCACCTCTACTCACTTTCCAATAACACAACCTGCAGAAACCCATCCTCAGCATCTCCACTCACCTTCCAATAACACAACCTGCAGAAACCCATCCTCAGCATCTTCACTCACCTCCCAATAACACAACCTGCAGAAACCCATCCTCAGCATCTCCACTCACCTCCCAATAACACAACCTGCAGAAACCCATCCTCAGCATCCCCACTCACCATCCAATAACACAACCTGCAGAAACCCATCCTCAGCATCTCCACTCACCTCCCAATAACACAACCTGCAGAAACCCATCCTCAGCATCTTCACTCACCTCCCAATAACACAACCTGCAGAAACCCATCCTCAGCATCTCCACTCACCTCCCAATAACGCAACCTGCAGAAACCAATTTGCAGCGTCTCTACTCACCTCCCAATAATGCAACCTGCAGAAACCCATCCAAAGCATTTCACTCACCTTCCATTAACACAACCTGCAGAAACCCATCCTCAGCATCTTCACTCACCTCCCAATAACGCAACCTGCAGAAACCAATTTTCAGCGTCTCTACTCACCTCCCAATAATGCAACCTGCAGAAACCCATCCACAGCATTTCACTCACCTTCCATTAACACAACCTGCAGAAACCCATCCTCAGAATCTTCACTCACCTCCCAATAAAACAACCTGCAGAAAACCATCCTCAGCAGCTTCACTCTCCTTCCAATAACACAACCTGCAGAAACCCATCCTCAGCATCTCCACTCACCTCCCAATAACACAACCTGCAGAAACCCATCCTCAGCATCTCCACTCACCTCCCAATAACACAACCTGCAGAAACCCATCCTCAGAATCTTCACTCACCTCCCAATAAAACAACCTGCAGAAAACCATCCTCAGCAACTTCACTCTCCTTCCAATAACACAACCTGCAGAAACCCATCCTCAGCATCTCCACTCACCTCCCAATAACACAACCTGCAGAAACCCACCGACAGCATCTCCACTCACCTCCCAATAACACAAACTGCAGAAACCCATCCTCAGCATCTCCACGCACCTCCCAATAACACAGCCCGCAGAAACCCATCCTCAGTATCTTCACTCACCTCCCAATAACACAACCTGCAGAAACCCATCCTCAGCATCTCCACTCACCTCCCAATAACAACAATCTGCAGAAATCCATCCTCAGCATCTTCACTCACCTCCCAATCACTCAGCCTGCAGAAACTCATCCTCAGCATCTCCACTCACCTCCCAATAACACAAACTGCAGAAACCCATCCTCAGCATCTCCACTCACCTCCCAATAACACAACCCGCAGAAACTCATCCTCAGCATCTTCACTATCCTCCCAATAACACAACCTGCAGAAACCCATCCTCAGCATCTCCACTAACCTTCCAATAACACAACCTGCAGAAACCCATCCTCAGCATCTTCACTCACCTTCCAATAACACAACCTGCAGAAACCCATCTTCAGCATCTTCACTAACCTTCCAATAACACAAACAGCAGAAACACATCCTCAGCATCTCCACTCACCTTCCAATAACACAACCTGCAGAAACCCATCCTCAGCATCTCCACTCACCTCCCAATAACAACATTCTGCAGAAATCCATCCTCAGCATCTTCACTCACCTCCCAATCACTCAGCCTGCAGACACTCATCCTCAGCATCTCCACTCACCTCCCAATAACAACAATCTGCAGAAACCCATCCTCAGCATCTTCACTATCCTCCCAATAACACAACCTGCAGAAACCCATCCTCAGCATCTCCACTAACCTTCCAATAACACAACCTGCAGAAACCCATCCTCAGCATCTTCACTCACCTTCCAATAACACAACCTGCAGAAACCCATCTTCAGCATCTTCACTAACCTTCCAATAACACAAACAGCAGAAACCCATCCTCAGCATCTCCACTCACCTTCCAATAACACAACCTGCAGAAACCCATCCTCAGCATCTGCACTCACCTCCCAATAACAACATTCTGCAGAAATCAATCCTCAGCATCTTCACTCATCTTCCAATTACACAACCTGCAGAAACCCATCCTCAGCATCTCCACTCACCTCCCAATAACACAACATGGAGAAACCCATCCTCTGCATCTCCACTCACCTCCCAATAACACAACCTGCAGAAACCCATCCTCAGCATCTCCACTCACCTCCCAATAATACAACCTGCAGAAACCCATCCTCAGCATCTTCACTCACCTCCCAATAACAGAACCTGCAGAAACCCATCCTCAGCACCTCTACTCACTTTCCAATAACACAACCTGCAGAAACCCATCCTCAGCATCTCCACTCACCTTCCAATAACACAACCTGCAGAAACCCATCCTCAGCATCTTCACTCACCTCCCAATAACACAACCTGCAGAAACCCATCCTCAGCATCTCCACTCACCTCCCAATAACACAACCTGCAGAAACCCATCCTCAGCATCCCCACTCACCATCCAATAACACAACCTGCAGAAACCCATCCTCAGCATCTCCACTCACCTCCCAATAACACAACCTGCAGAAACCCATCCTCAGCATCTTCACTCACCTCCCAATAACACAACCTGCAGAAACCCATCCTCAGCATCTCCACTCACCTCCCAATAACGCAACCTGCAGAAACCAATTTGCAGCGTCTCTACTCACCTCCCAATAATGCAACCTGCAGAAACCCATCCAAAGCATTTCACTCACCTTCCATTAACACAACCTGCAGAAACCCATCCTCAGCATCTTCACTCACCTCCCAATAACGCAACCTGCAGAAACCAATTTTCAGCGTCTCTACTCACCTCCCAATAATGCAACCTGCAGAAACCCATCCACAGCATTTCACTCACCTTCCATTAACACAACCTGCAGAAACCCATCCTCAGAATCTTCACTCACCTCCCAATAAAACAACCTGCAGAAAACCATCCTCAGCAGCTTCACTCTCCTTCCAATAACACAACCTGCAGAAACCCATCCTCAGCATCTCCACTCACCTCCCAATAACACAACCTGCAGAAACCCATCCTCAGCATCTCCACTCACCTCCCAATAACACAACCTGCAGAAACCCATCCTCAGAATCTTCACTCACCTCCCAATAAAACAACCTGCAGAAAACCATCCTCAGCAACTTCACTCTCCTTCCAATAACACAACCTGCAGAAACCCATCCTCAGCATCTCCACTCACCTCCCAATAACACAACCTGCAGAAACCCACCGACAGCATCTCCACTCACCTCCCAATAACACAAACTGCAGAAACCCATCCTCAGCATCTCCACGCACCTCCCAATAACACAGCCCGCAGAAACCCATCCTCAGTATCTTCACTCACCTCCCAATAACACAACCTGCAGAAACCCATCCTCAGCATCTCCACTCACCTCCCAATAACAACAATCTGCAGAAATCCATCCTCAGCATCTTCACTCACCTCCCAATCACTCAGCCTGCAGAAACTCATCCTCAGCATCTCCACTCACCTCCCAATAACACAAACTGCAGAAACCCATCCTCAGCATCTCCACTCACCTCCCAATAACACAACCCGCAGAAACTCATCCTCAGCATCTTCACTATCCTCCCAATAACACAACCTGCAGAAACCCATCCTCAGCATCTCCACTAACCTTCCAATAACACAACCTGCAGAAACCCATCCTCAGCATCTTCACTCACCTTCCAATAACACAACCTGCAGAAACCCATCTTCAGCATCTTCACTCATCTTCCAATTACACAACCTGCAGAAACCCATCCTCAGCATCTCCACTCACCTCCCAATAACACAACCTGCAGAAACCTATCCTCAGCATCTCCACTCACCTCCCAATAATACAACCTGCAGAAACCCATCCTCAGCCTCTTCACTCACCTCCCAATAACACAACCTGCAGAAACCCATCCTCAGAATCTTCACTCACCTCCCAATAAAACAACCTGCAGAAAACCATCCTCAGCAACTTCACTCTCCTTCCAATAACACAACCTGCAGAAACCCATCCTCAGCATCTCCACTCACCTCCCAATAACACAACCTGCAGAAACCCATCCTCAGCATCTCCACTCACCTCCCAATAACACAACCTGCAGAAACCCATCCTCAGAATCTTCACTCACCTCCCAATAAAACAACCTGCAGAAAACCATCATCAGCAACTTCACTCTCCTTCCAATAACACAACCTGCAGAAACCCATCCTCAGCATCTCCACTCACCTCCCAATAACACAACCTGCAGAAACCCATCCACAGCATCTCCACTCACCTCCCAATAACACAAACTGCAGAAACCCATCCTCAGCATCTCCACGCACCTCCCAATAACACAGCCCGCAGAAACCCATCCTCAGTATCTTCACTCACCTCCCAATAACACAACCTGCAGAAACCCATCCTCAGCATCTCCACTCACCTCCCAATAACAACAATCTGCAGAAATCCATCCTCAGCATCTTCACTCACCTCCCAATCACTCAGCCTGCAGAAACTCATCCTCAGCATCTCCACTCACCTCCCAATAACACAAACTGCAGAAACCCATCCTCAGCATCTCCACTCACCTCCCAATAACACAACCCGCAGAAACTCATCCTCAGCATCTTCACTATCCTCCCAATAACACAACCTGCAGAAACCCATCCTCAGCATCTCCACTAACCTTCCAATAACACAACCTGCAGAAACCCATCCTCAGCATCTTCACTCACCTTCCAATAACACAACCTGCAGAAACCCATCTTCAGCATCTTCACTAACCTTCCAATAACACAAACAGCAGAAACACATCCTCAGCATCTCCACTCACCTTCCAATAACACAACCTGCAGAAACCCATCCTCAGCATCTCCACTCACCTCCCAATAACAACATTCTGCAGAAATCCATCCTCAGCATCTTCACTCATCTTCCAATTACACAACCTGCAGAAACCCATCCTCAGCATCTCCACTCACCTCCCAATAACACAACCTGCAGAAACCTATCCTCAGCATCTCCACTCACCTCCCAATAATACAACCTGCAGAAACCCATCCTCAGCCTCTTCACTCACCTCCCAATAACACAACCTGCAGAAACACATCCTCAGCCTCTTCACTCGCCTCCCAATAACACAACCTGCAGAAACCCATCCTCAGCATCACCACTCACCTCCCAATAACACAACCCGCAGAAACCCATCCTCAGCATTTTCACTCACCTCCCAATAACACAACCTGCAGAAACCCATCCTCAGCATCTTCACTCACCTTCCAATAACACAACCTGCAGAAACCTATCCTCAGCATCTTCACTCACCTCCCAGTAACACAACCCGCAGAAACTCATCCTCAGCATCTCCACTCACCTCCCAATAACAACAATCTGCAGAAACCCATCCTCAGCATCTTCACTATCCTCCCAATAACACAACCTGCAGAAACCCATCCTCAGCATCTCCACTAACCTTCCAATAACACAACCTGCAGAAACCCATCCTCAGCATCTTCACTCACCTTCCAATAACACAACCTGCAGAAACCCATCTTCAGCATCTTCACTAACCTTCCAATAACACAAACAGCAGAAACACATCCTCAGCATCTCCACTCACCTTCCAATAACACAACCTGCAGAAACCCATCCTCAGCATCTCCACTCACCTCCCAATAACAACATTCTGCAGAAATCCATCCTCAGCATCTTCACTCATCTTCCAATTACACAACCTGCAGAAACCCATCCTCAGCATCTCCACTCACCTCCTAATAACACAACCTGCAGAAACCTATCCTCAGCATCTCCACTCACCTCCCAATAATACAACCTGCAGAAACCCATCCTCAGCCTCTTCACTCACCTCCCAATAACACAACCTGCAGAAACCCATCCTCAGCATCTTCACTCACCTTCCAATAACACAACCTGCAGAAACCCATCCTCAGCATCTCCACTCACCTTCCAATAACACAACCTGCAGAAACCCATCCTCTGCATCTTCACACACCTCCCAATAACACAACCTGCAGAACTCAATCCACAGCGTCTCCACTCACCTCCCAATAATGCAACCTGCAGAAACCCATCCTCAGCTTTTCACTCACCTTCCATTAACACAACCTGCAGAAACCCATCCTCAGCATCTTCACTCAACACCCAATAACACAACCTGCAGAAACCCATCCTCAGCATCTCCACTCACCTCCCAATAACACAACCTGCAGAAACCTATCCTCAGCATCTCCACTCACCTCCCAATAACACAAACTGCAGAAACCCATCCTCAGCATCTCCACGCACCTCCCAATAACACAACCCGCAGAACCCCATCCTCAGCATCTCCACTCACCTACCAATAACAACAATCTGCAGAAACCCATCCTCAGCATCTTAACTAACCTCCCAATAACACAACCTGCCGAAACCCATCCTCAGCATCACCACTCACCTCCCAATAACACAACCCGCAGAACCCCATCCTCAGCATCTCCACTCACCTCCCAATAACAACAATCTGCAGAAATCCATCCTCAGCATCTTCACTCACCTCCCAATCACACAGCCTGCAGAAACCCATCCTCAGCATCTTCACTCACCTCCCAATAAAATAACCCGCAGAAACCCATCCTCAGCATTTCCACTCACCTCCCAATAACAACAATCTGCAGAAATCCATCCTCAGCATCTTCACTCACGTTCCAATAACACAAACTGCAGAAACCCATCCTCAGCATCTTCACTAACCTCCCAATAACACAACCTGCAGAAACCCATCCTCAGCATCTCTACTCACCTCCCAATAACACAAACAGCAGAAACCCATCCTCAGCATCTCCACTCACCTTCCAATAACACAACCCGCAGAAACCCATCCTCAGCATCTCCACTCACCTTCCAGTAACAACAATCTGCAGAAATCCATCCTCAGCATCTTCACTCATCTTCCAATTACACAACCTTACAGAAATCAATCCTCAGCACCTCCACTCACCTCCCAATAACACAACCGGCAGAAACCCATCCTCAGCATCTCCAATCACCTCCCTATAATACAACCTGCAGAAAACATCCTCAGCCTCTTCACTCACCTCCCAATAACACAACCTGCAGAAACCCATTCTCAGCATCTCCACGCACCTCCCAATAACACAACCCGCAGAAACCCATCCTCAGCATTTTCACTCACCTCCCAATAACACAACCTGCAGAAACCCATCCTCAGCATCTTCACTCACCTTCCAATAACACAACCTGCAGAAACCCATCCTCAGCATCTTCACGAACCTCCCAATAACACAACCTGCAGAAATCCATTCTCAACCTCTTCAGTCACCTCCCAATAATACAACCTGCAGAAACCCATCCTCAGTCTCTTCACTCACCTCCCAATAACACAACCTGCAGAAACCCATCCTCAGTATCTCCACTCACCTCCCAATAACACAACCTGCAGAATCCCATCCTCAGCATCTTTACTCACCTCCGAATAACACAACCTGCAGAAACCCATCCTCAGCATCTCCACTCACCTCCCAATAACACAACCTGCAGAAACCCATCCTCAGCATCACTCCTCACCTCCCAATAACACAACCTGCAGAAACACATCCTCAGCATCTGCACTCAACTCTCAATAACACAACCTGCAGAAACCCATCCTCAGCATCACTCCTCACCTCCCAATAACACAACCTGCAGAAGCCCATCCTCAGCATCTCCACTCACCTCTCAATATATCAACCTGCAGAAACCCATCCTCAGTATCTTCACTAACCTACCAATAACACAACATGCAGAAACCCATCCTCAGCATCTCCACTCACCTCCCAATAACACAACCTGCAGAAACCCATCCTCAGCATCTTCACTCACCTCCCAATAACACAACCTGCAGAAACCCATCCTCAGCATCTTCACTCAACACCCAATAACACAACCTGCAGAAACACATCCTCAGCATTTTCACTCACCTCCCAATAACACAACCTGCAGAAACTCATCCTCAGCTTCTTCACTCACCACCCAATAACACAACCTGCAGAAACCCATCCTCAGCATCTTCACTCACCACCAAATAACACAACCTGCAGAAACCCATCCTCAGCACCTTCACTCACCTCCCAATAACACAACCTGCAGAAACCCATCCTCAGCATCTCCACTCACCTTCCAATAACACAACCTGCAGAAACCCATCCTCAGCATCTCCACTAACTTCCCAATAACACAACCTGCAGAAACCCATTCTCAGCATCTTCACTCAGCTTCCAATAACACAACCTGCAGAAACCCATCCTCTGCATCTCCACTCACCTCCCAATAACGCAACCTGCAGAAACCAATTTTCAGCGTCTCTACTCACCTCCCAATAATGCAACCTGCAGAAACCCATCCACAGCATTTCACTCACCTTCCATTAACACAACCTGCAGAAACCCATCCTCAGCATCTCCACTCACCTCCCAATAACACAAACTGCAGAAACCCACCCTCCGCATCTCCACGCACCTCCCAATAACACAACCCGCAGAAAACCATCCTCAGCATCTCCACTCACCTCCCAATAACAACAATCTGCAGAAATCCATCCTTAGCATCTTCACTCACCTCCCAATCACTCAGCCTGCAGAAACTCATCCTCAGCATCTCCACTCACCTCCCAATAACAGAACCTGCAGAAACCCATCCTCAGCATCTTCACTATCCTCCCAATAACACAACCTGCAGAAACCCATCCTCAGCATCTCCACTAACCTTCCAATAACACAACCTGCAGAAACCCATCCTCAGCATCTTCACTCACCTTCCAATAACACAACCTGCAGAAACCCATCTTCAGCATCTTCACTAACCTTCCAATAACACAAACAGCAGAAACCCATCCTCAGCATCTCCACTCACCTCCCAATAACAACATTCTGCAGAAATCCATCCTCAGCATCTTCACTCATCTTCCAATTACACAACCTGCAGAAACCCATCCTCAGCATCTCCACTCACCTCCCAATAACACAACATGGAGAAACCCATCCTCTGCATCTCCACTCACCTCCCAATAACACAAACTGCAGAACCCCATCCTCAGCATCTCCACTCACCTCCCAATAATACAACCTGCAGAAACCCATCCTCAGCCTCTTCACTCACCTCCCAATAACACAACCTGCAGAAACACATCCTCAGCCTCTTCACTCGCCTCCCAATAACACAACCTGCAGAAACCCATCCTCAGCATCTCCACTCACCTCCCAATAACACAACCCGCAGAAACCCATCCTCAGCATTTTCACTCACCTCCCAATAACACAACCTGCAGAAACCCATCCTCAGCATCTTCACTCACCTTCCAATAACACAACCTGCAGAAACCCATCCTCAGCATCTTCACTCACCTCCCAATAACACAACCTGCAGAAACCCATCCTCAGCATCTCCACTCAACTCTCAATAACACAACCTGCAGAAACCCATCCTCAGCATCTCCACTCACCTTCCAATAACACAACCTGCAGAAACCCATCCTCAGCATCTCCACTCACCTTCCAATAACACAACCTGCAGAAACCCATCCTCTGCATCTTCACACACCTCCCAATAACACAACCTGCAGAATCCAATCCACAGCGTCTCCACTCACCTCCCAATAATGCAACCTGCAGAAACCCATCCTCAGCTTTTCACATACCTTCCATTAACACAACCTGCAGAAACCCATCCTCAGCATCTCCACTCACCTCCCAATAAAACAACCTGCATAAACCCATCCTCAGCATCTCCACGCACCTCCCAATAACACAACCCGCAGAAACCCATCCTCAGCATCTCCACTCACCTACCAATAACAACAATCTGCAGAAACCCATCCTCAGCATCTTAACTAACCTCCCAATAACACAACCTGCCGAAACCCATCCTCAGCATCTCCACTCACCTTCCAATAACACAACCTGCTGAAAACCATCCTCAGCATCTTCACTCACCTCCCAATAACACAACCTGCCGAAACCCATCCTCAGCATCTCCACTCACCTTCCAATAACACAACCTGCAGAAACCCATCCTCAGTATCTCCACTCACCTCCCAATAACAACAATCTGCAGAAATCCATCCTCAGCATCTTCACTCACCTTCCAATAACACAACCTGCAGAAACACATCCCCAGCATCTTCACTCACCTCCCAATAACACAACCTGCAGAAACCCATCCTCAGCACCTCCACTCACCTTCCAATAACACAACCTGCAGAAACCCATCCTCAGCATCTCCACTCACCTCCCAATAACACAAACAGCAGAAACCCATCCTCAGCATCTCCACTCACCTTCCAATAACACAACCTGCAGAAACCCATCCTCAGCATCTCCATTCACCTCCCAATAACACAACCCGCAGAAACCCATCCTCAGCATCTCCACTCACCTCCCAATAACAACAATCTGCAGAAATCCATCCTCAGCATCTTCACTCATCTTCCAATAACACAACCTGCAGCAACCCATCCTCAGCATCTCCACTCACCTTCCAATAACACAACCTGCAGAAACCCATCCTCAGCATCTCCACTCACCTCCCAATAATACAACCTGCAGAAACCCATCCTCAGCATCTCCACTCACCTTCCAATAACACAACCTGCAGAAACCAATCCTCAGCATCTTCACTCGCCTCCCAATAACACAACCTGCAGAAACCCATTCTCAGCATCTCCACGCACCTCCCAATAACACAACCTGCAGAAACCCATCCTCAGCATGTTCACTAACCTCCCAATAACACAACCTGCAGAAATCCATTCTCAGCCTCTTCACTCACCTCCCAATAATACAACCTGCAGAAACCCATCCTTGGCCTCTTCACTCACCTCCCAATAACACATCCTGCAGAAACGCATCCTCAGCATCTCCACTCACCTCCCAATAATACCAGCTGCAGAAACCCATCCTCAGCATCTTCACTCACCTCCCAATAACACAACCTGCAGAAACCCATCCTCAGTATCTCCACTCACCTCCCAATAACACAACCTGCAGAATCCCATCCTCAGCATCTTTACTCACCTCCCAATAACACAACTTGCAGAGACCCATCCTCAGCATCTCCAGTCACCTCCCAATAACACAACCTGCAGAAACCCATCCTCAGCATCACTCCTCACCTCCCAATAACACAACCTGCAGAAACCCATCCTCAGCATCTCTACTCACCTCCCAATAACACAACCTGCAGAAACCCATCCTCTGTATCTTCACTAACCTTCCAATAACACAACCTGCAGAAACCCATCCTTAGCATCTCCACTCACCTCCCAATAAAACAACCTGCAGAAACCCATCCTCAGCATCTCCACTCACCTCCCAATAACACAACCTGCAGAAACCCATCCTCAGAATCTCCACTCAACTTCCAATAACACAACCTGCAGAAACCCATCCTCAGCATCTCCATTCACCTCCCAATAACACAACCCGCAGAAACCCATCCTCAGCATCTCCACTCACCTCCCAATAGCAACAATCTGCAGAAATCCATCCTCAGCATCTTCACTCATCTTCCAATTACACAACCTCTAGAAACCCATCCTCAGCATCTCCACTCACCTCCCAATAACACAACATGCAGAAACCCATCCTCAGCATCTCCTCTCACCTCCCAATAATACAACCTGCAGAAACCCATCCTCAGCATCTTCACTCACCTCCCAATAACACAGCCTGCAGAAACCCATCCTCAGCATCTTCACTCGCCACCCAATAACACAACCTGCAGAAACACATCCTCAGCATCTTCACTCACCTCCCAATAACACAACCTGCAGAAACCCATCCTCAGCATCTCCACTCACCTCCCAATAACACAAACAGCAGAAACCCATCCTCAGCATCTCCACTCACCTTCCAATAACACAACCTGCAGAAACCCATCCTCAGCATCTCCATTCACCTCCCAATAACACAACCCTTGAAACCCATCCTCAGCATCTCCACTCACCTCCCAATAACAACAATCTGCAGAAATCCATCCTCAGCATCTTCACTCATCTTCCAATTACACAACCTGCAGAAACCCATCCTCAGCATCTCCACTCACCTCCCAATAACACAACATGCAGAAACCCATCCTCAGCATCTCCACTCACCTCCCAATAATACAACCTGCAGAAACCCATCCTCAGCATCTCCACTCACCTTCCAATAACACAACCTGCAGAAACCAATCCTCAGCATCTTCACTCGCCTCCCAATAACACAACCTGCAGAAACGCATTCTCAGCATCTCCACGCACCTCCCAATAACACAACCTGCAGAAACCCATCCTCAGCATCTTCACTAACCTTCCAATAACACAACCTGCAGAAATCCATTCTCAGCCTCTTCACTCACCTCCCAATAATACAACCTGCAGAAACCCATCCTCAGCCTCTTCACTCACCTCCCAATAACACATCCTGCAGAAACCCATCCTCAGCATCTCCACTCACCTCCCAATAATACCAGCTGCAGAAACCCATCCTCAGCATCTTCACTCACCTCCCAATAACACAACCTGCAGAAACCCATCCTCAGTATCTCCACTCACCTCCCAATAACACAACCTGCAGAATCCCATCCTCAGCATCTTTACTCACCTCCCAATAACACAACCTGCAGAGACCCATCCTCAGCATCTCCACTCACCTCCCAATAACACAACCTGCAGAAACCCATCCTCAGCATCACTCCTCACCTCCCAATAACACAACCTGCAGAAACATATCCTCAGCATCTCTACTCACCTCCCAATAACACAACCTCCAGAAACCCATCCTCAGTATCTTCACTAACCTTCCAATAACACAACCTTCAGAAACCCATCCTCAGCATCTCCACTCACCTCCCAATAAAACAACCTGCAGAAACCCATCCTCAGCATCTCCACTCTCCTCCCAATAACACAACCTGCAGAAACCCATCCTCAGCATCTCCACTCACCTTCCAATAACACAACCTGCAGAAACCCATCCTCAGCATCTCCATTCACCTCCCAATAACACAACCCGCAGAAACCCATCCTCAGCATCTCCACTCACCTCCCAATAACAACAATCTGCAGAAATCCATCCTCAGCATCTTCACTCATCTTCCAATTACACAACCTCTTGAAACCCATCCTCAGCATCTCCACTCACCTCCCAATAACACAACATGCAGAAACCCATCCTCAGCATCTCCTCTCACCTCCCAATAATACAACCTGCAGAAACCCATCCTCAGCATCTCCACTCACCTTCCAATAACACAACCTGCAGAAACCCATCCTCAGCATCTCCACTCACCTCCCAATAAAACAACCTTCAGAAACCCATCCTCAGCATCTCCACGCACCTCCCAATAACACAACCCGCAGAACCCCATCCTCAGCATCTCCACTCACCTACCAATAACAACAATCTGCAGAAACCCATCCTCAGCATCTTAACTAACCTCCCAATAACACAACCTGCTGAAACCCATCCTCAGCATCTCCACTCACCTTCCAATAACACAACCTGCAGAAAACCATCCTCAGCATCTTCACTCACCTCCCAATAACACAACCTGCCGAAACCCATCCTCAGCATCTCCACTCACCTTCCAATAACACAACCTGCAGAAACCCATCCTCAGTATCTCCACTCACCTCGCAATAACAACAATCTGCAGAAATCCATCCTCAGCATCTTCACTCACCTTCCAATAACACAACCTGCAGAAACACATCCCCAGCATCTTCACTCACCTCCCAATAACACAACCTGCAGAAACCCATCCTCAGCACCTCCACTCACTTTCCAATAACACAACCTGCAGAAACCCATCCTCAGCATCTCCACTCACCTCCCAATAACACAAACAGCAGAAACCCATCCTCAGCATCTCCACTCACCGTCCAATAACACAACCTGCAGAAACCCATCCTCAGCATCTCCATTCACCTCCCAATAACACAACCCGCAGAAACCCATCCTCAGCATCTCCACTCACCTCCCAATAACAACAATCTGCAGAAATCCATCCTCAGCATCTTCACTCATCTTCCAATGACACAACCTGCAGAAACCCATCCTCAGCATCTCCACTCACCTCCCAATAACACAACATGCAGAAACCCATCCTCAGCATCTCCACTCACCTCCCAATAATACAACCTGCAGAAACCCATCCTCAGCATCTCCACTCACCTTCCAATAACACAACCTGCAGAAACCAATCCTCAGCATCTTCACTCGCCTCCCAATAACACAACCTGCAGAAACCCATCCTCAGTATCTCCACTCACCTCCCAATAACACAACCTGCAGAATCCCATCCTCAGCATCTTTACTCACCTCCCAATAACACAACCTGCAGAGACCCATCCTCAGCATCTCCAGTCACCTCCCAATAACACAACCTGCAGAAACCCATCCTCAGCATCACTCCTCACCTCCCAATAACACAACCTGCAGAAACCCATCCTCAGCATCTCCACTCACCTCCCAATAACAACAATCTGCAGAAATCCATCCTCAGCATCTTCACTCATCTTCCAATTACACAACCTCTTGAAACCCATCCTCAGCATCTCCACTCACCTTCCAATAACACAACCTGCAGAAACCCATCCTCAGCATCTCCACTCACCTCCCAATAAAACAACCTTCAGAAACCCATCCTCAGCATCTCCACGCACCTCCCAATAACACAACCCGCAGAACCCCATCCTCAGCATCTCCACTCACCTACCAATAACAACAATCTGCAGAAACCCATCCTCAGCATCTTAACTAACCTCCCAATAACACAACCTGCTGAAACCCATCCTCAGCATCTCCACTCACCTTCCAATAACACAACCTGCAGAAAACCATCCTCAGCATCTTCACTCACCTCCCAATAACACAACCTGCCGAAACCCATCCTCAGCATCTCCACTCACCTTCCAATAACACAACCTGCAGAAAACCATCCTCAGCATCTTCACGCACCTCCCAATAACACAACATGCAGAAACCCATCCTCAGCATCTCCACTAACCTTCCAATAACACAACCTGCAGAAACCCATCCTCAGTATCTCCACTCACCTCCCAATAACAACAATCTGCAGAAATCCATCCTCAGCATCTTCACTCACCTTCCAATAACACAACCTGCAGAAACACATCCCCAGCATCTTCACTCACCTCCCAATAACACAACCTGCAGAAACCCATCCTCAGCACCTCCACTCACTTTCCAATAACACAACCTGCAGAAACCCATCCTCAGCATCTCCACTCACCTCCCAATAACACAAACAGCAGAAACCCATCCTCAGCATCTCCACTCACCGTCCAATAACACAACCTGCAGAAACCCATCCTCAGCATCTCCATTCACCTCCCAATAACACAACCCGCAGAAACCCATCCTCAGCATCTCCACTCACCTCCCAATAACAACAATCTGCAGAAATCCATCCTCAGCATCTTCACTCATCTTCCAATGACACAACCTGCAGAAACCCATCCTCAGCATCTCCACTCACCTCCCAATAACACAACATGCAGAAACCCATCCTCAGCATCTCCACTCACCTCCCAATAATACAACCTGCAGAAACCCATCCTCAGCATCTCCACTCACCTTCCAATAACACAACCTGCAGAAACCAATCCTCAGCATCTTCACTCGCCTCCCAATAACACAACCTGCAGAAACCCATCCTCAGTATCTCCACTCACCTCCCAATAACACAACCTGCAGAATCCCATCCTCAGCATCTTTACTCACCTCCCAATAACACAACCTGCAGAGACCCATCCTCAGCATCTCCAGTCACCTCCCAATAACACAACCTGCAGAAACCCATCCTCAGCATCACTCCTCACCTCCCAATAACACAACCTGCAGAAACCCATCCTCAGCATCTCTACTCACCTCCCAATAACACAACCTGCAGAAACCCATCCTCAGTGTCTTCACTAACCTTCCAATAACACAACCTGCAGAAACCCATCCTCAGCATCTCCACTCACCTCCCAATAAAACAACCTGCAGAAACCCATCCTCAGCATCTCCACTCACCTCCCAATAACACAACCTGCAGAAACCCATCCTCAGCATCTCCACTCACCTTCCAATAACACAACCTGCAGAAACCCATCCTCAGCATCTCCATTCACCTCCCAATAACACAATCCGCAGAAACCCACCCTCAGCATCTCCACTCACCTCCCAATAACAACAATCTGCAGAAATCCATCCTCAGCATCTTCACTCATCTTCCAATTACACAACCTCTAGAAACCCATCCTCAGCATCTCCACTCACCTCCCAATAACACAACATGCAGAAACCCATCCTCAGCATCTCCTCTCACCTCCCAATAATACAACCTGCAGAAACCCATCCTCAGCATCTCCACTCACCTTCCAAAAACACAACCTGCAGAAACCCATCCTCAGCATCTCCACTCACCTCCCAATAAAACAACCTTCAGAAACCCATCCTCAGTATCTCCACTCAACTCCCAATAACACAACCTGCAGAAACCCATCATCAGCATCTTCACTCACCTCCCAATAACACAACCTGCAGAAACCCATCCTCAGCATCTTCACTCGCCACCCAATAACAAAACCTGCAGAAACACATCCTCAGCATCTTCACTCACCTCCCAATAACACAACCTGCAGAAACCCATCCTCAGCATCTCCACTCACATCCCAATAACACAAACAGCAGAAACCCATCCTCAGCATCTCCACTCACCTTCCAATAACACAACCTGCTGAAACCAATCCTCAGCATCTCCATTCACCTCCCAATAACACAACCCGCAGAAACCCATCCTCAGCATCTCCACTCACCTCCCAATAACAACAATCTGCAGAAATCCATCCTCAGCATCTTCACTCATCTTCCAATTACACAACCTGCAGAAACCCATCCTCAGCATCTCCACTCACCTCCCAATAACACAACATGCAGAAACCCATCCTCAGCATCCCCACTCACCTCCCAATAATACAACCTGCAGAAACCCATCCTCAGCATCTCCACTCACCTTCCAATAACACAATCTGCAGAAACCAATCCTCAGCATCTTCACTCGCCTCCCAATAACACAACCTGCAGAAACGCATTCTCAGCATCTCCACGCACCTCCCAATAACACAACCTGCAGAAACCCATCCTCAGCATCTTCACTAACCTCCCAATAACACAACCTGCACAAATCCATTCTCAGCCTCTTCACTCACCTCCCAATAATACAACCTGCAGAATCCCATCCTCAGCCTCTTCACTCACCTCCCAATAACACATCCTGCAGAAACCCATCCTCAGCATCTCCACTCACCTCCCAATAATACCAGCTGCAGAAACCCATCCTCAGCATCTTCACTCACCTTCCAATAACACAACCTGCAGAAACCCATCCTCAGTATCTCCACTCACCTCCCAATAACACAACCTGCAGAAACCCATCCTCAGTATCTCCACTCACCTCCCAATAACACAACCTGCAGAATCCCATCCTCAGCATCTTTACTCACCTCCCAATAACACAACCTGCAGAGAGCCATCCTCAGCATCTCCACTCACCTCCCAATAACACAACCTGCAGAAACCCATCCTCAGCATCACTCCTCACCTCCCAATAACACAACCTGCAGAAACCCATCCTCAGCATCTCTACTCACCTCCCAATAACACAACCTGCAGAAACCCATCCTCAGTATCTTCACTAACCTTCCAATAACACAACCTGCAGAAACCAATCCTCAGCATCTCCACTCACCTCCCAATAAAGCAACCTGCAGAAACCCATCCTCAGCATCTCCACTCACCTCCCAATAACACAACCTGCAGAAACCCATCCTCAGCATCTCCACTCACCTTCCAATAACACAACCTGCAGAAACCCATCCTCAGCATCTCCATTCACCTCCCAATATCACAACCCGCAGAAACCCATCCTCAGCATCTCCACTCACCTCCCAATAACAACAATCTGCAGAAATCCATCCTCAGCATCTTCACTCATCTTCCAATTACACAACCTCTAGAAACCCATCCTCAGCATCTCCACTCACCTCCCAATAACACAACATGCAGAAACCCATCCTCAGCATCTCCTCTCACCTCCCAATAATACAACCTGCAGAAACCCATCCTCAGCATCTCCACTCACCTTCCAATAACACAACATGCAGAAACCCATCCTCAGCATCTCCACTCACCTCCCAATAAAACAACCTTCAGAAACCCATCCTCAGCATCTCCACTCACCTCCCAATAACACAACCTGCAGAAACCCATCCTCAGCATCTTCACTCACCTCCCAATAACACAACCTGCAGAAACCCATCCTCAGCATCTTCACTCACCACCCAATAACACAACCTGCAGAAACACATCCTCAGCATCTTCACTCACCTCCCAATAACACAACCTGCAGAAACACATCCTCAGCATCTGCACTCACCACCCAATAACACAACCTGCAGAAACCCATCCTCAGCGTCTTCACTCACCTTCCAATAACACAACCTGCAGAAACCCATCCTCAGCATCTCCACTCACCTCCCAATAAAACAACCTTCAGAAACCCATCCTTAGCATCGCCACTCAACTCCCAATAACACAACCTGCAGAAACCCATTCTCAGCATCTTCACTCACCTCCCAATAACACAACCTGCAGAAACCCATCCTCAGCATCTTCACTCGCCACCCAATAACACAACCTGCAGAAACACATCCTCAGCATCTTCACTCACCTCCCAATAACACAACCTGCAGAAACCCATCCTCAGCATCTCCACTCACATCCCAATAACAGAAACCCATCCTCAGCATCTCCACTCACCTTCCAATAACACAACCTGCTGAAACCCATCCTCAGCATCTCCATTCACCTCCCAATAACACAACCCGCAGAAACCCATCCTCAGCATCTCCACTCACCTCCCAATAACAACAATCTGCAGAAATCCATCCTCAGCATCTTCACTCATCTTCCAATTACACAACCTGCAGAAACCCATCCTCAGCATCTCCACTCACCTCCCAATAACACAACATGCAGAAACCCATCCTCAGCATCCCCACTCACCTCCCAATAATACAACCTGCAGAAACCCATCCTCAGCATCTCCACTCACCTTCCAATAACACAATCTGCAGAAACCAATCCTCAGCATCTTCACTCGCCTCCCAATAACACAACCTGTAGAAACGCATTCTCAGCATCTCCACGCACCTCCCAATAACACAACCTGCAGAAACCCATCCTCAGCATCTTCACTAACCTCCCAATAACACTACCTGCAGAAATCCATTCTCAGCCTCTTCACTCACCTCCCAATAATACAACCTGCAGAATCCCATCCTCAGCCTCTTCACTCACCTCCCAATAACACATCCTGCAGAAACCCATCCTCAGCATCTCCACTCACCTCCCAATAATACCAGCTGCAGAAACCCATCCTCAGCATCTTCACTCACCTCCCAATAACACAACCTGCAGAAACCCATCCTCAGTATCTCCACTCACCTCCCAATAACACAACCTGCAGAATCCCATCCTCAGCATCTTTACTCACCTCCCAATAACACAACCTGCAGAGAGCCATCCTCAGCATCTTTACTCACCTCCCAATAACACAACCTGCAGAAACCCATCCTCAGCATCACTCCTCACCTCCCAATAACACAACCTGCAGAAACCCATCCTCAGCATCTCTACTCACCTCCCAATAACACAACCTGCAGAAACCCATCCTCAGTATCTTCACTAACCTTCCAATAACACAACCTGCAGAAACCCATCCTCAGCATCTCCACTCACCTCCCAATAAAGCAACCTGCAGAAACCCATCCTCAGCATCTCCACTCACCTCCCAATAACACAACCTGCAGAAACCCATCCTCAGCATCTCCACTCACCTATCAATAACACAACCTGCAGAAAGCCATCCTCAGCATCTCCATTCACCTCCCAATAACACAACCCGCAGAAACCCATCCTCAGCATCTCCACTCACCTCCCAATAACAACAATCTGCAGAAATCCATCCTCAGCATCTTCACTCATCTTCCAATTACACAACCTCTAGAAACCCATCCTCAGCATCTCCACTCACCTCCCAATAACACAACATGCAGAAACCCATCCTCAGCATCTCCACTCACCTCCCAATAAAACAACCTTCAGAAACCCATCCTCAGCATCTTCACTAACCTCCCAATAACACAACCTGCACAAATCCATTCTCAGCCTCTTCACTCACCTCCCAATAATACAACCTGCAGAATCCCATCCTCAGCCTCTTCACTCACCTCCCAATAACACATCCTGCAGAAACCCATCCTCAGCATCTCCACTCACCTCCCAATAATACCAGCTGCAGAAACCCATCCTCAGCATCTTCACTCACCTTCCAATAACACAACCTGCAGAAACCCATCCTCAGTATCTCCACTCACCTCCCAATAACACAACCTGCAGAAACCCATCCTCAGTATCTCCACTCACCTCCCAATAACACAACCTGCAGAATCCCATCCTCAGCATCTTTACTCACCTCCCAATAACACAACCTGCAGAGAGCCATCCTCAGCATCTCCACTCACCTCCCAATAACACAACCTGCAGAAACCCATCCTCAGCATCACTCCTCACCTCCCAATAACACAACCTGCAGAAACCCATCCTCAGCATCTCTACTCACCTCCCAATAACACAACCTGCAGAAACCCATCCTCAGTATCTTCACTAACCTTCCAATAACACAACCTGCAGAAACCCATCCTCAGCATCTCCACTCACCTCCCAATAAAGCAACCTGCAGAAACCCATCCTCAGCATCTCCACTCACCTCCCAATAACACAACCTGCAGAAACCCATCCTCAGCATCTCCACTCACCTTCCAATAACACAACCTGCAGAAACCCATCCTCAGCATCTCCATTCACCTCCAAATAACACAACCCGCAGAAACCCATCCTCAGCATCTCCACTCACCTCCCAATAACAACAATCTGCAGAAATCCATCCTCAGCATCTTCACTCATCTTCCAATTACACAACCTCTAGAAACCCATCCTCAGCATCTCCACTCACCTCCCAATAACACAACATGCAGAAACCCATCCTCAGCATCTCCTCTCACCTCCCAATAATACAACCTGCAGAAACCCATCCTCAGCATCTCCACTCACCTTCCAATAACACAACATGCAGAAACCCATCCTCAGCATCTCCACTCACCTCCCAATAAAACAACCTTCAGAAACCCATCCTCAGCATCTCCACTCACCTCCCAATAACACAACCTGCAGAAACCCATCCTCAGCATCTTCACTCACCTCCCAATAACACAACCTGCAGAAACCCATCCTCAGCATCTTCACTCACCACCCAATAACACAACCTGCAGAAACACATCCTCAGCATCTTCACTCACCTCCCAATAACACAACCTGCAGAAACACATCCTCAGCATCTGCACTCACCACCCAATAACACAACCTGCAGAAACCCATCCTCAGCGTCTTCACTCACCTTCCAATAACACAACCTGCAGAAACCCATCCTCAGCATCTCCACTCACCTCCCAATAAAACAACCTTCAGAAACCCATCCTCAGCATCGCCACTCAACTCCCAATAACACAACCTGCAGAAACCCATTCTCAGCATCTTCACTCACCTCCCAATAACACAACCTGCAGAAACCCATCCTCAGCATCTTCACTCGCCACCCAATAACACAACCTGCAGAAACACATCCTCAGCATCTTCACTCACCTCCCAATAACACAACCTGCAGAAACCCATCCTCAGCATCTCCACTCACATCCCAATAACAGAAACCCATCCTCAGCATCTCCACTCACCTTCCAATAACACAACCTGCTGAAACCCATCCTCAGCATCTCCATTCACCTCCCAATAACACAACCCGCAGAAACCCATCCTCAGCATCTCCACTCACCTCCCAATAACAACAATCTGCAGAAATCCATCCTCAGCATCTTCACTCATCTTCCAATTACACAACCTGCAGAAACCCATCCTCAGCATCTCCACTCACCTCCCAATAACACAACATGCAGAAACCCATCCTCAGCATCCCCACTCACCTCCCAATAATACAACCTGCAGAAACCCATCCTCAGCATCTCCACTCACCTTCCAATAACACAATCTGCAGAAACCAATCCTCAGCATCTTCACTCGCCTCCCAATAACACAACCTGTAGAAACGCATTCTCAGCATCTCCACGCACCTCCCAATAACACAACCTGCAGAAACCCATCCTCAGCATCTTCACTAACCTCCCAATAACACAACCTGCAGAAATCCATTCTCAGCCTCTTCACTCACCTCCCAATAATACAACCTGCAGAATCCCATCCTCAGCCTCTTCACTCACCTCCCAATAACACATCCTGCAGAAACCCATCCTCAGCATCTCCACTCACCTCCCAATAATACCAGCTGCAGAAACCCATCCTCAGCATCTTCACTCACCTCCCAATAACACAACCTGCAGAAACCCATCCTCAGTATCTCCACTCACCTCCCAATAACACAACCTGCAGAATCCCATCCTCAGCATCTTTACTCACCTCCCAATAACACAACCTGCAGAGAGCCATCCTCAGCATCTTTACTCACCTCCCAATAACACAACCTGCAGAAACCCATCCTCAGCATCACTCCTCACCTCCCAATAACACAACCTGCAGAAACCCATCCTCAGCATCTCTACTCACCTCCCAATAACACAACCTGCAGAAACCCATCCTCAGTATCTTCACTAACCTTCCAATAACACAACCTGCAGAAACCCATCCTCAGCATCTCCACTCACCTCCCAATAAAGCAACCTGCAGAAACCCATCCTCAGCATCTCCACTCACCTCCCAATAACACAACCTGCAGAAACCCATCCTCAGCATCTCCACTCACCTATCAATAACACAACCTGCAGAAAGCCATCCTCAGCATCTCCATTCACCTCCCAATAACACAACCCGCAGAAACCCATCCTCAGCATCTCCACTCACCTCCCAATAACAACAATCTGCAGAAATCCATCCTCAGCATCTTCACTCATCTTCCAATTACACAACCTCTAGAAACCCATCCTCAGCATCTCCACTCACCTCCCAATAACACAACATGCAGAAACCCATCCTCAGCATCTCCACTCACCTTCCAATAACACAACCTGCAGAAACCCATCCTCAGCATCTCCACTCACCTCCCAATAAAACAACCTTCAGAAACCCATCCTCAGCATCTCCACTCACCTCCCAATAACACAACCTGCAGAAACCCATCCTCAGCATGTTCACTCACCTCCCAATAACACAACCTGCAGAAACCCATCCTCAGCATCTTCACTCACCACCCAATAACACAACCTGCAGAAACACATCCTCAGCATCTTCACTCACCTCCCAATAACACAACCTGCAGAAACACATCCTCAGCATCTTCACTCACCACCCAATAACACAACCTGCAGAAACCCATCCTCAGCGTCTTCACTCACCTTCCAATAACACAACCTGCAGAAACACATCCCCAGCATCTTCACTCACCTGCCAATAACACAACCTGAAGAAACCCATCCTCAGCACCTCCACTCACCTTCCAATAACACAACCTGCAGAAACCCATCCTCAGCATCACTCCTCACCTCCCAATAACACAACCTGCAGAAACCCATCCTCAGCATCTCTACTCACCTCCCAATAACACAACGTGCAGAAACCAATCCTCAGTATCTTCACTAACCTTCCAATAACACAACCTGCAGAAACCCATCCTCAGCATCTCCACACACCTCCCAATAAAACAACCTGCAGAAACCCATCCTCAGCATCTCCACTCACCTCCCAATAACACAACCTGCAGAAACCCATCCTCAGCATCTTCACTCACCTCCCAATAACACAACCTGCAGAAACCCATCCTCAGCATCTCCACTCACCTCTCAATAACACAAACAGCAGAAACCCATCCTCACCATCTCCACTCACCTTCCAATAACACAACCTGCAGAAACCCATCCTCAGCATCTCCATTCACCTCCCAATAACACAACCCGCAGAAACCCATCCTCAGCATCTCCACTCATTCCCAATAACAATAATCTGCAGAAATCCATCCTCAGCATCTTCACTCATCTTCCAATTACACAACCTCTAGAAACCCATCCTCAGCATCTCCACTCACCTCCCAATAACACAACATGCAGAAACCCATCCTCAGCATCTCCTCTCACATCCCAATAATACAACCTGCAGAAACCCATCCTCAGCATCTCCACTCACCTTCCAATAACACAACCTGCAGAAACCCATCCTCAGCATCTCCACTCACCTCCCAATAAAACAACCTTCAGAAACCCATCCTCAGCATCTCCACTCACCTCCCAATAACACAACCTGCAGAAACCCATCCTCAGCATCTTCACTCACCTCCCAATAACACAACCTGCAGAAACCCATCCTCAGCATCTTCACTCACCACCCAATAACACAACCTGCAGAAACACATCCTCAGCATCTTCACTCACCTCCCAATAACACAACCTGCAGAAACACATCCTCAGCATCTTCACTCACCACCCAATAACACAACCTGCAGAAACACATCCTCAGCGTCTTCACTCACCTTCCAATAACACAACCTGCAGAAACACATCCCCAGCATCTTCACTCACCTGCCAATAACACAACCTGCAGAAACCCATCCTCAGCACCTCCACTCACCTTCCAATAACACAACCTGCAGAAACCCATCCTCAGCATCTCCACTCACCTCCCAATAACACAAACAGCAGAAACCCATCTCAGCATCTCCACGCACCTTCCAATAACACAACCTGCAGAAACCCATCCTCAGCATCTCCACTCACCTCCCAATAACACAACATGGAGAAACCCATCCTCAGCATCTCCACTCACCTCCCAATAACACAACCTGCAGAAACACATCCTCAGCCTCTTCACTCGCCTCCCAATAATACAACCTGCAGAAACCCATTCTCAGCATCTCCACGCACCTCCCAATAACACAACCCGCAGAAACCCATCCTCAGCATTTTCACTCACCTCCCAATAACACAACCTGCAGAAACCCATCCTCAGCATCTTCACTAACCTCCCAATAACACAACCTGCAGAAATCCATTCTCAGCCTCTTCACTCACCTCCCAAAGAACAAAAAACAAAGAACAAAGACATGTACAGCACAGGAACAGGCCCTTCGGCCCTCCAAGCCCGTGCCGACCATTCTGCCCGACTAAACTACAATCTTCTACACTTCCTGGGTCAGTATCCTTCTATTCCCATCCTATTCATATATTTGTCAAGATGCCCCTTAAATGTCCCTATCGTCCCTGCTTCCACTACCTCCTCCGGTAGTGAGTTCCAGGCACCCACTACCCTCTGCGTAAAAAACTTGCCTCGTACATCTACTCTAAACCTTGCCCCTCTCACCTTAAACCTATGCCCCCTAGTAATTGACCCCTCTACCCTGGGGAAAAGCCTCTGACTATCCACTCTGTCTATGCCTCTCATAATTGTGTATACCTCTATCAGGTCGCCCCTCAACCTCCTTCGTTCCAGTGAGAACAAACCGAGTTTATTCAATCGCAACTCATAGCTTATGCCCTCCATACCAGGCAACATTCTGGTAAATCTCTTCTGCACCCTCTCTAAAGCCTCCACATCCTTCTGGTAGTGTGGCGACCAGAATTGAACACTATACTCCAAGTGTGGCCTAACTAAGGTTCTATACAGCTGCAACATGACTTGCCAATTCTTATACTCAATGCCCCGGCCAATGAAGGCAAGCATGCCGTATGCCTTCTTGACTACCTTCTCCACCTGTGTTGCCCCTTTCAATGACCTGTGGACCTGTACTCCTAGATCTCTTTGACTTTCAATACTCTTGAGGGTTCTACCATTCACTGTATATTCCCTACCTGCATTAGCCCTTCCAAAATGCATTACCTCACATTTGTCCGGATTAAACTCCATCTGCCATCTCTCCGCCCAAGTCTCCAGACAATCTAAATCCTGCTGTATCCTCAGACAGTCCTCATCACTATCCGCAATTCCACCAACCTTTGTGTCGTCTGCAAACTTACTAATCAGACCAGTTACATTTTCCTCCAAATCATTTATATATACTACAAAGAGCAAAGGTCCCAGCACTGATCCCTGTGGAACACCACTGGTCACAGCCCTCCAATTAGAAAAGCATCCCTCCATTGCTACCCTCTGCCTTCTATGGCCTAGCCAGTTCTGTATCCACCTTGCCAGTTCACCCCTGATCCCGTGTGACTTCACCTTTTGTACTAGTCTACCATGAGGGACCTTGTCAAAGGCCTTACTGAAGTCCATATAGACAACATCTACTGCCCTACCTGCATCAATCATCTTAGTGACCTCCTCGAAAAACTCTATCAAGTTAGTGAGACACGACCGCCCCTTCACAAAACCGTGCTGCCTCTCACTAATACGTCCATTTGCTTCCAAATGGGAGTAGATCCTGTCTCGAAGAATTCTCTCCAGTAATTTCCCTACCACTGAAGTAAGGCTCACCGGCCTGTAGTTCCCGGGATTATCCTTGCTACCCTTCTTAAACAGAGGAACAACATTGGCTATTCTCCAGTCCTCCGGGACATCCCCTGAAGACAGCGAGGATCCAAAGATTTCTGTCAAGGCCTCAGCAATTTCCTCTCCAGCCTCCTTCAGTATTCTGGGGTAGATCCCATCAGGCCCTGGGGACTTATCTACCTTAATATTTTTTAAGACACCCAACACCTCGTCTTTTTGGATGACAATGTGACCCAGGCTATCTACACCCCCTTCTCCAGACTCAACATCTACCAATTCCTTCTCTTTGGTGAATACTGATGCAAAGTATTCATTTAGTACCTCGCCCATTTCCTCTGGCTCCACACATAGATTCCCTTGCCTATCCTTCAGTGGGCCAACCCTTTCCCTGGCTACCCTCTTGCTTTTTATTTACGTGTAAAAAGCCTTGGGATTTTCCTTAACCCTATTTGCCAATGACTTTTCATGACCCCTTCTAGCCCTCCTGACTCCTTGCTTATATTCCTTCCTACTTTCCTTATATGCCACACAGGCTTCGTCTGTTCCCAGCCTTTTAGCCCTGACAAATGCCTCCTTTTTCTTTTTGACGAGGCCTACAATATCACTCGTCATCCAAGGTTCCCGAAAATTGCCGTATTTATCTTCCTTCCTCACAGGAACATGCCTGTCCTGCATTCCTTTCAACTGACACTTGAAAGCCTCCCACATGTCAGTTGTTGATTTGCCCTCAAACATCCGCCCCCAATCTATGTTCTTCAGTTCCCGCCTAATATTGTTATAATTAGCCTTCCCCCAATTTAGCACATTCATCCTCGGACCACTCTTATCCTTGTCCACCAGTACTTTAAAACTTACTGAATTGTTGTCACTGTTACCGAAATGCTCCCCTACTGAAACATCTACCACCTGGCCGGGCTCATTCCCCAATACCAGGTCCAGTACTGCCCCTTCCCTAGTTGGACTGTTTACATATTGTTTTAAGAAGCCCTCCTGGATGCTCCTTACAAACTCCGCCCCGTCTAAGCCCCTGGCACTAAGTGAGTCCCAGTCAATATTGGGGAAGTTTAAGTCTCCCATCACCACAACCCTGTTGTTTTTACTCTTTTCCAAAATCTGTCTACCTATCTGCTCCTCTATCTCCCGCTGGCTGTTGGGAGGCCTGTAGTATACCCCCAACATTGTGACTGCACCCTTCTTATTCCTGATCTCTACCCATATAGCCTCACTGCTCTCTGAGGTGTCCTCTCGCAGTATAGCTGTGATATTCTCCCGAACAAGTAGCGCAACTCCGCCTCCCCTTTTACATCCCCCTCTATCCCGCCTGAAACATCTAAATCCTGGAACGTTTAGCTGCCAATCCTGCCCTTCCCTCAACCAGGTCTCTGTAATGGCAATAACATCATAGTTCCAAGTAGTAATCCAAGCTCTAAGTTCATCTGCCTTACCCGTAATGCTCCTTGCATTAAAACATATGCACTTCAGGCCACCAGACCCGCTGTGTTCAGCAACTTTTCCCCGTCTGCTCTGCCTCAGAGCCACACTGTCCCTATTCCCTAGTTCTCCCTCAATGCTCTCACCTTCTGACCTATTGCTCCCGTACCCACCCCCCTGCCATACTAGTTTAAACCCTCCCGTGTGACAATAGCAAACCACGCGGCCAGGATATTTATGCCTCTCCGGTTTAGATGCAACCCGTCCATCTTATACAGGTCACACCTGCCCCGGAAGAGCTCCCAGTGGTCCAGAAAACGGAAACCCTCCCTCCTACACCAGCTGTTTAGCCACGTGTTTGTCTGCTCTATCTTCCTATTTCTAGCCTCACTGGCACGTGGCACAGGGAGTAATCCCGAGATTACAACCCTCGAGGTTACAACCCAAGAATACAACCTGCAGAAACCCACCCTCAGCCTCTTCACTCACCTCCCAATAACACAACCTGCAGAAACCCATCCTCAGCATCTCCACTCACCTCCCAATAACACAACCTGCAGAAACCCATCCTCAGTATCTCCACTCACCTCCCAATAACACAACCTGCAGAATCCCATCCTCAGCATCTTTACTCACCTCCCAATAACACAACCTGCAGAAACCCATCCTCAGCATCTTCACTCACCTCCCAATAACACAACCTGCAGGAACCCATCCTCAGCATCTCCACTCACCTCCCAATATCACAACCTGCATAAATCCATCCTCAGCATCTCCAATCACCTCCCAATAACACAACCTGCAGAAACCCATCCTCGGCATCTCCACTCACCTCCCAATATCACAACCTGCATAAATCCATCCTCAGCATCTCCAATCACCTCCCAATAACACAACCTGCAGATACCCATCCTCAGCATCTCCACTCACCTCCCAATAACACAACCTGTAGAATCCCATCCTCAGCATTTCACTCACCTTCCAATAACACAACCTGCAGAAACCCATCCTCAGCATTTTCACTAACCTTCCAATAACACAACCTGCAGAAACCAATCCTCAGCATCTCCACTCACCTCCCAATAACACAACCTGCAGAAACCCATCCTCAGCATCTCCACGCAACTCCCAATAACACAACCTGCAGAAATCCATCCTCAGCATCTTCACTCATCTCCCAATAACACAACCTGCAGAAACCCATCCTCAGCATCTTCTCTCACCTCCCAATAACACAACCTGCAGAAAGCCATCCTCAGCATCTCCACTCACCTCCCAATAACACAACCTGCAGAAACCCATCCTCAGCATCTCCACTCACCTCCCAATAACACAACCTGCAGAAACCCATCCTCAGCCTCTTCACTCGCCTCCCAATAACACAACCTGCAGAAACCCATCCTCAGTAACTCCACTCACCTCCCAATAACACAACCTGCAGAAACCCATCCTCAGTATCTTCACTAACCTACCAATAACACAACATGCAGAAACCCATCCTCAGCATCTCCACTCACCTTCCAATAACACAACCTTCAGAATCCCATCCTCAGCATCTTTACTCACCTCCCAATAACACAACCTGCAGAAACCCATCCTCAGCATCTTCACTCACCTCCCAATAACACAACCTGCAGAAACCCATCCTCAGCATCTCCACTCACCTCCCAATATCACAACCTGCATAAATCCATCCTCAGCATCTCCAATCACCTCCCAATAACACAACCTGCAGATACCCATCTTCAGCATCTCCACTCACCTCCCAATAACACAACCTGTAGAATCCCATCCTCAGCATTTCACTCACCTTCCAATAACACAACCTGCAGAAACCCATCCTCAGCATTTTCACTAACCTTCCAATAACACAACCTGCAGAAACCAATCCTCAGCATCTCCACTCACCTCCCAATAACACAACCTGCAGAAACCCATCCTCAGCATCTCCACGCAACTCCCAATAACACAACCTGCAGAAATCCATCCTCAGCATCTTCACTCATCTCCCAATAACACAACCTGCAGAAACCCATCCTCAGCATCTTCACTCACCTCCCAATAACACAACCTGCAGAAAGCCATCCTCAGCATCTCCACTCACCTCCCAATAACACAACCTGCAGAAACCCATCCTCAGCACCTCCACTCACCTCCCAATAACACAACCTGCAGAAACCCATCCTCAGCATCTCCACTCACCTCCCAATAACACAACCTGCAGAAACCCATCCTCAGCCTCTTCACTCGCCTCCCAATAACACAACCTGCAGAAACCCATCCTCAGTAACTCCACTCACCTCCCAATAACACAACCTGCAGAAACCCATCCTCAGCATCTTCGCTCACCTCCCAATAACACAACCTGCAGAAACCCATCCTCAGCATCTCCACTCACCTCCCTATAACACAACCTGCAGTAACCCATCCTCAGCATCTTCACTCACCTCCCAATAACACAACCTGCAGAAACCCATCCTCAGCATCTCCACTCCCCTCCCAATAACACAACCTGCAGAAACCCATCCTCAGCATCTCCACTCATCTCTCAATAACACAACCTGCAGAAACCCATCCTCAGCATCTCCACTCACCCCCCAATATCACAACCTGCAGAAACCCATCCTCAGCATCTTCACTCACCTCCCAATAACAGAATTGTAAAAGAAATGAAAAATAACTCATTTCCACATTCATTGAAAATGGACATGGGCTTCGTCTAATTTGATTGGCTGAGACTGTGGAGAATTTCAATCACTGAATGAGAATTCAGATAGTGTGATGCTCCCAGACTGGGAACTAATCTACAGCAGTGAGCACAGGGATGATAGGTGATTGGGATTGGGTGAGGGTTAGGGCTCAGACTGGGAACCAATCTACAGCAATGAGCACAGGGATGATAGGTGACTGGGATTGGGTGAGGGTTAGGATATGGCAGCAGAGTTGGAGATGAGCTGCGCTTCATGATTTGTATCAGAAATTGTGTGACAGAATATCATTGGATTAGTCGAGTGTGGATTTAACAAAGGCACAGATGATGATTTATTCTGCAGCTGAGATGAAGCAGAGGTGGCGATGGCAAGTGAGCAGGATTGGGAATGGAGAGAGCGCCTGGCTATAATAACTTTACTGTCAAAGGGAGAGCAGGGATTGTGAACAGCCTCCGATATTAACCAGAGAGCGAGTGGAGCCACTGGATAGGGAATGAGGTCAGTGACTGGAATCGATGTTGATATTTATAGCTAAAGGCACAGAGCTTCAAGGTAAGGAAGTGTTATTCCCACTATTCCAGATGTTGGTCAGACCACAACTGGAGTATTGCACAGTTCTGGCCCCTGATTTGAGGAAAGATGTAGGGGCTTTAGAGGCAGTTCAGAGGAGGTTCACTAGATTGATCGCAGAGATGAGGGTTTTGTCTAATCAAGAGAGTTGTTAAGAAGGAGTAGAGATCCAATTGTGGTTTATAAGATGATAAAAGGTGTGGGTGAAGTGGAAGTGGAGCGGATGTTTCCTCTTGTGGGGCGTTCTAGAACGAGAGGTCAGAATCTCAGGATAACAGGCAGCAAATGGGAATCAGAGCTGAGGAGAAACTACTTCTCCCAATGGGATGGGAACCTGTGGAATTCGCTATCCAGAGTGCGGGGCATGCTGGGACAGTGAGTAAATTTAAGGAGCAGTTGGATGGATTTTGAATTGGGAATGGATTGAGAATTTTGGACAATGGGCAGGGCGGCGGCGGTAAGCCGAGGATGAGATCAGCCAAGACCGAATGACGGAGCAGACGCGAGGGGCCAAATAGCCTCATTCTGCTCCTGGACCTGAAAACTTACAAACTTCTGAACTGAAAATCGTGGATTCAATCTTTCCAGATGCAAATGACCAGAGCAATAATACACTTAAAGTGGTTTATACAATAAATAACTGGACAGGGAGACTTACCAGGGACACCGACAACAGCCAGGAGGGGATAGTAACCCGCTTGAATTATCATCAGTGCGCCGTAGATCCGCCATGGTAAAGACTGGACAGACACATAGTAAATACCCCCGGATAAACTCCTGTCCATTGCTGTAACGTTCCTGTGGATCGTTCCCAGATTCTGATCCATTGCTGTAACGTTCCTGTGGATAGTTCCCAGATTCTGATCCATTGCTGTAACGTTCCTGTGGGTAGTCCCCAGATTCTGATCCATTGCTGTAACGTTCCTGTGGATAGTTCCCAGATTCTGATCCATTGCTGTAACGTTCCTGTGGGTAGTTCCCAGATTCTGCTCCCTCCTCTCGGTCTCTCTGGGGCCGCTGATCTCTGGCAGTGTTGGAATTGACGCTCCCGCTGACAGTTTGGGATAACTCAATGAAAGGAATCGCTTATTAATAGCAGAGACAAACCCTCCAGTGACACGGTTAGATCCATAGAGACTGACATTAATCACAGTCACTAAACAAACAGGCTCAGTTAACCCCTTTCAATCCAATACTTTTTCTATCACAATGAAATAGAAGATCAGCCGGGTCTGGATTGGTTGTGTGACAGTGACTGAGGGATGGAGTGTGGAAATAGTGGACACACTGACCCTGATACTCAATCCTCATTGATATCTGAGTGGTTCCAGGGCACTGGGGCATTTTCACTGTCCCATCCTGTTTATAAAAGGAGAGAGCATACAAAATGATCAGAGGGTTAGATAGGGTGGACAGTGAGAGCCTTCTCCCGCGGATGGAAATGGCTAGAATGAGGGGACATAGCCTTAAACTGAGGGGTAATAGATATAGGACAGAGGTCAGGGCTAGGTTCTTTACGCAAAGAGTAGTGAGGCCGTGGAATGCCCTACCTGCTACAGTAGTGAACTCGCCAACATTGAGGGCATTTAAAAGTTTATTAGATAAACATATGGATGATAATGGTATAGTGCAGGTTAGATGGCTTTTGTTTCGGTGCAACATCGTGGGCCGAAGGGCCTGTACTGCGCTGTATTGTTCTATGTTCTATGTTCTAGAGGGGGATAAACCCTGGAGTGACAGAGCAGTCTGTATAATGTTAGTCACCAGGACATTTCTCGGGGGCAGACTGGGCAACAGGAATATTGCTCCTTCGCGAGGAAATGGTGTTATGTGACCAGAAACACGGCGACATTCGTGGGAAATCACATAGCATGTTGTTATTGCAGTTATATTTCAAAATAACTGGAGGATTAATGAGGGAACTGATATGAATTTATGTATTGGGACATATTGTGATCAAATGCCATTTATTAGAGATGTTCTCGAGTCCCAAAGCCGTCGATTAAAGGGTCTGTGACAGTGAGAATGTGATATTGGCTAAGAAACAGAAAGCAGAGAGAAGCGGTGAATGATAGTTATTCAGGCAGGAGGGGAGGAGACACTGATGTTCACTCGGGGCCCACATGACGACAATTGCTCTTCAAGATACAATTCACTGCGATAGGCTTCAATGGAAAGAATTTCAACATTCACAAATGACAGACACTCAGCAATGACACAGTGAGCAGGGTAGCAGCAATCTTCAGCAGCATGTTCCCAGATCTGTGAAAGGGAGAGTCACGGGGAAAGTAAATTTAAATCACTGTCGTGTGGGTGATGCATTAGGGAGGAGGGCAGAGGACAGGAAATATAAACTAAACGGGACAAGTTTAAAAAGTGTACAGGAAGGGAGCGGGTACATGCCCACACTTTGCACTGGAAGGTCATGGTGATGAGATTGGAAAATGCTCAGAAGATATTTAACTTGATCAATAGAGGCGGAAACTCCTAAAAGAAGGATGTTAGGATCAGAGAGTCATCGAGGTCCAGAGCACAGGAAGGCCATTCGGCCCATCTGGACTGGGCAGGACAAAAACAACCACCTGAGTGTGTGAATCCCACTTTCTAATACTTTGCCAATAGCCAATAGTTATAACCAGGTTTATAGATAGGACCATAGCTGAGGAATTGCTTCTTGTTCTGCCGCTAAATATACAAAAGGATATGAGGATCTTGGAGACAAAACAAAGGGTATTTAATGGAGTGTTGTCAGGGATGGAGGATTTCAGTTGAATGGTGGGATTAGTGAACTGGAATTGTAATCTGTAGATCAGTTTAAGGTAAAGAGCAATTTCACAGAGGACTCCAAATTAGGAAGGGGTTTAGAAAGAGTGAGCAGAAAGGGTTCCACTGGAGTGTGTGTGTGGGCTGGCCGGGAGTGGCCTGGAGTGTGTGTGTGGGCTGGCCGGGAGTGGCCTGGAGTGTGTGTGTGGGCTGGCCGGGAGTGGCCTGGAGTGTGTGTGTGGGCTGGCCGGGAGTGGCCTGGAGTGTGTGTGTGGGCTGGTCGGGAGTGGCCTGGAGTGTGTGTGGGGGCTGGCCGGGAGTGGTCTGGAGTGTGTGTGTGGGCTGGCCGGGAGTGGCCTGGAGTGTCTGTGTGGGCTGGCCGGGAGTGGCCTGGAGTGTGTGTGTGGGCTGGCCGGGAGTGGCCTGGCCTGCAGTGTGTGTGTGGGCTGGCCGGGAGCGGCCTGGCCTGGAGTGTGTGTGTGGACTGGCCGGGAGCGGCCTGGACTGTATGTGTAGGTTGGCCGTGAGTGGCCTGGAGTGTGCCTGGGCTGCCCGGGGGTGGCCTGGAGTGTGTGTGTGGGTTGGCCGGGAGTGGCCTGGAGTGTGTGTGTGGGCTGGCCGGGAGTGGCCTGGCCTGGAGTGTGTGTGTGGGCCGGCCGGGAGTGCCCTGGAGTGTGTGTGTGGGCTGGCTGGGAGTGGCCTGGCCTGGAGTGTGTGTGTGGGCCGGCCGGGAGTGGCCTGGAGTGTGTGTGTGGGCTGGCTGGGAGTGGCCTGGAGTGTGTGAGTGGGCTGGCCGGGATTGACCTGGAGTGTGTGTGTGGGCTGGCCGGGAGTGGCCTGGAGTGTGTGTGTGGGCTGGCCGGGAGTGGCCTGGAGTGTGTGTGTGGGCTTGCCGGGAGTGGCCTGGAGTGTGCGTGGGCTTGCCGGGAGTGGCCTGGAGTGTGTGTGAGCTGGCCGGGAGTTACCTGGTAGTCAGCGCACAGGGAGAGTTACTCGCGCAGGAGGCCTCCTCCATTCAGACACAGTCCACCTCCAGCTCCCTTAGACATCCCTTCACCCTCACTCCGCTGGCTGCCCAGTGATACAAAAGAAGATTCGGCAGGGCCAGACCTCCCACCTGCTCCTTATTGTAGAATCGTCTTGCGTGTTCTAGAAACTCGCCCCATTTGTTACATTTTTTCCAGGGAATAATTTACAGTGGTCCCTGGGTAGTGTATCATTATTTACAGTGGTCCCTGGATAGTGTATAATGATATACAGTGGTCCCTGGGTAGTTTACCATTACTTACAGTGGTCCCTGGGTAGAATATCATTATATACAGTGGTCCCTGGGTAGTGTATCATTATATACAGTGGTCCCTGGGTAGAATATCATTAGATACAGTGGTCCCTGGGTAGTATATCATTATGTACAGTGGTCCCTGGGTCGATTACCATTATTTACAGTGGTCCCTGGGTAGTATATCATTAGATACAGTGATCCCTGGGTAGAATATCATTATATACAGTGGTCCCTGGGTAGTGTATCATTATATACAGTGGTCCCTGGGTAGTTTACCATTATTTACAGTGGTCCCTGGGCAGTATATCATTATTTACAGTGGTCCCTGGATAGAATATCATTATATACAGTTGTCCCTTGGTAGTGTATCACTATTTACAGTGGTCTCTGGGTTGTGTATCTTATTTACAGTGTGCCCTGGGTAGTTTACCATTATTTACAGTGGTCCCTGGATCGTATATCATTATATACAGTGGTCCCTGGGTAGTGTATCATTATATACAGTGGTCTCTGGGTAGTGTATTATTATATGCAGTGGTCCTTGGGTCGAATATCATTAATTACAATGGTCCCTGGTTAGAATATCATTGTTTACAGTGTTCCCTGGGTAGAATATCATTATTTACAGTGTTCCCTGGGTAGAATATCATTATTTGCAGTGTTCCCTGGTTAGAATATCATTATTTGCAGTGGTCCCTGACTAAAATATCATTATTTACAGTGCTCCCTGGTTAGAATATCATTATTTACAGTGGTCCCTGGTTAGAATATAATTATTTACAGTGGTGCCTGGATAGTATATCATTATTTTCAGTGGTCGCTGGTTAGAATATCATTATTTATAGTGTCCCCTGTGTAGAATATCATTATATTCAGCGGTACCTGGGTGGTAAATCATTATTTACAGTGGTCCCTGCGTAGTTTATCATTATGTACTGTGGTCCCTGTGTAGTATATCATTATTCATATCGGTCACTGGGTTGTATACCACTATTTACTGTGGCCTTGGGTAGGTATCATCATTTATAGTGGACCCTGGGTAGAATATCATTATTTACAGTGGTCCCTGTGAAGAATATGATTATTTGCAGTTGTCCCTGGGTAGAATATCAATATTCACAGTGGTCCCTGTGAAGAACATAATTATTTACAGTGGTCGCTGAGTAGTATATCATTAGTAACAGTGGGCCCTGAGAAGAATATGATTATTTACAGTGGGCCCTGGGTAATATATCATTATTTACAGTGGTGCCTGTGAAGAATATGATTATTTCCAGTGGTCCGTCGGCAGTATCTCATTATTTACAGTGGTCCCTGTGAAGAATATCATTATTTACAGTGGTCCCTGTGAAGAATATGATTATATTCAGTATTCGCTGGGTAGGATGTAATTATTTGCAGTGGTCCCTGGGTAGTATATCGTAATTTACAGTGGTCCCTGGGTAGAATATCATTATTTACATTGGTCCCTGGGTAGTATATCATTATTTACAGTGGTCACAGGGTAGTATAGCATTTTTTACAGTGGTCCCTGCGTAGTATATCGCAATTTACAGTGGTCCCTGGGGAGTATATCATTATTTACAGTGGTCCCTGTGTTGTATACCATTATTTACATTGGGCCCCATGTAGTCTTTCATTATTTACAGGGATCCCTCTGCTGTACATCATTATTTGCAGTGGGCCCTGAGCAGTATATCATTATTTACAATGGTCCCTGGGCAGTATATCATTATTTACAGTTGTCCCTGGGTAGGATATCATTATTCACAGTTGTCCCTGAGCAGTATATCATTATTTACAATGGTCCCTGGGGAGTATATCATTATTTACAGTGGTCACAGGGTCGTATAGCATTTTTTACAGTGGTCCCTGCGTAGTATATCGTAATTTACAGTGGTCCCTGGGGAGTATATCATTATTTACAATGGTCCCTAGATAGTATATCTTTATTTACTGTTGTTCCTGGGTAACGTATCATTATTTAAAGTGTTCCCTGGGTAGTATATCATTATTTACAGTGGTCCCAGTGTGGTATATCATTATAGACAGTGTTCACAGTGCGGTATATCATGATTTACAGTTGTCCCTGGACAGTATGTCATCAATTATAGTGTGCCCTGTGTAATACATCTTTATTTTCAGTGGCTCCTGGATAGTATTTCATTATTTACAGTGTCTCTGGGCAATATATCAGGATTCACAGTGGTCTCTGGGCAATATATCATTATTTACAGTGGTCCATGGTGTAGTATACCATTATTTGCAGTGGTCCCTGGGAAATATATCGTTAATCACAGTCGTCCCTGGGTAGTTTTCAATTATTTACAGTTGTCCCTGGGCAGGATATAATTATTTACAGTATTCACTGGGTAGTATATCATTATGTACAGTGGTCCCTGGGTAGTATAACATTATTTACAGTGGTCCCTGGTTCGAATGTCATTATTAACAGTGGTCCCTGTGTGGAATATCATTATTTACAGTGGTCCTTGGGTATTATATCCTTATTTACAGTTGTCCCTGGGTTGTATATCATTATTTACAGTTGTCCCTTGGTTATATATAATTATTTGCGGTGGTCTCTGGACGGTATATCATTATTTATAGTGGTCCCAGTGTGGCATATCATTGTTTGTAGTGGTCCCTGGGCAGCATACCATTTTTTTTCAGTTGTCGCAGAGTAGAATATCATTATTTACAATTGTGCGCTGAGTAGTATGTCATCATTTATAGTGGTCCCTGCATTGTATAGCATTATTTACAGTAGTCGCTGGGCAATGTATCAATATTCACAGTGGTCCCTGGGTAGGATATCATTATTTACAGTGGTCTCTGAGCTGTATATCATTATTTCCAGTGGTCCCTGGGTAGAATTTCATTATTTACGGTGGTTCCTGCGCAGAATAACATTATTTACAGGGGTCCCTGGGTAGTGTATCATTATATACAGTGGTCCCTGGGTAGAATATCATTATATTCAGTGGTCCCTGGGTAGTATATCATTATGTACAGTGATCCCTGGGTAAAATATCATTATATACAGTGGTCCCTGGGTAGTGTATCATTATATACAGTGGTCCCTGGGTAGTATACCATTATTTACAGTGGTCCCTGGGCAGTATATCATTATTTACAGTGGTCCCTGGGTAGTATATCATTATGTACAGTGATCCCTGGGTAAAATATCATTATATACAGTGGTCCCTGGGTAGTGTATCATTATATACAGTGGTCCCTGGGTAGTATACCATTATTTACAGTGGTCCCTGGGCAGTATATCATTATTTACAGTGGTCCCTGGGTAGAATATCATTATATACAGTGGTCCCTTGGTAGTGTATCATTATTTACAGTGGTCTCTGGGTTGTGTATCTTATTTACAGTGTGCCCTGGGTAGTTTAACATTATTTACAGTGGTCCCTGTGTAGTATATCATTATATACAGTGGTCCGTGTGTAGTGTATCGTTATTTACAGTGGTCTCTGGGTTAATGTATCATTATATACAGTGGTCCCTGGGTAGAATATCATTATATACAGTGGTCCCTGGGTAGAATATCCTTATATACAGTGGTCCCTGGGTAGTATATCATTATGTACAATGGTCCCTGGGTAGTTTACCATAATTTACAGTGGTCCCTGGGTAGTATATCATTAGATACAGTGGTCCCTGGGTAGTGTATCATTAGTTACAGTGGTCTCTGGATAGTGTATCATTTTATACAGTGGTCCCTGAGTAGAATATCATTATATGCAGTGGTCCCTGGGTAGTGTATCATTATATACCGTGGTCCCTGGGTAGTTTACCATAATTTACATGGGGCCCTGGGCCGTATATCATTATATACAGTGATCCCTTGGTAGTGTATCATTATTTACAGTGGTCTCTGGGCTGTGTATCTTATTTACAGTGTGCCCTGGGTAGTTTACCATTATTGACAGTGGTCCCTGGGTCGTATATTATTATATACAGTGGTCCCTGGGTAGTGTATCATTATTTACAGTGGTCTCTGTGTAGTGTATCATTATATGCAGTGGTCCCTGGGTAGAATATCATTATATACAGTGGTCCCTGGGTAGTATATCATTATTTACAGTGGTCCCAAAGTAGAATATCATTATTTACACTGGTCCCTGGGTAGAATATCATGATATACAGTGGTCCCTGGGTAGTACATCATTATATACAGTGGTCCCTGGGTAGTATATCATTATGTACAGTGGTCCCTGGGTAGTTTACCATTATTTACAGTGGTCCCTGGGTAGTATATCATTATATACTGTGGTCCCTTGGTAGTGATTCATTATTTACAGTGGTCTCTGGGTAGTGTATCATTATATACAGTGGTCCCTGGGTAGTATGTAATTATTTACAGTGGTCCCTGGGTGGTTTACCTTTATTGACAGAGGTCCCTGGGTCGTATATCATCATTTACAGTGGTCCCTGGGTAGAATATCATAATTTACAGTGGTCCTTGGGTTGTATATCATTATTTACAGTGGTCTCTGTGCAGAATATAATTATTTACAGTAGTCCCTGGGCAGTCTGTCATTACTTACAGTGGTCACTGGGGAGAATATCATTATTTACAGTGGTCCCGGTTAGTGTATCATTATCTACCGTTGTCCCTGAGTAGAATATCATTATCTTCAGCGGTTCCTGGGTTGTATGCCATTATGTACAGAGGCCTTAGGTAGGTAGCATCATTTACAGTGGCCACTGGATTGTATTTCATTAGTTACAGTGGTCCCTGGGCAGTATATCATTATTTACAGTGGCCCCTGGATAGTGCATCATTATTTACAGTGACCCCTGGGTAGATTATTATCATTTGCAGTGGTCCTTTGTTGTATTGCATTTTTGACACGGGTCCCTGAGTAGTATCTCATTATTTACACTGGTCCCTGGGAAGCATATCGTTATTTACTGTGGTCCCTGTGCAGTATATCATTATGCACAGTGGTCCCTGGGTAGAATAACATTATATACCGTGGTCCCTGGTTAGAATATCATTATTTACAGTGTTCCCTGGGTAGAATATCATTATTTACAGTGGTCCCTGGTTAGAATATCGTTATTTACAGTGTTCCCTGGGTAGAATATCATTATTTACAGTGTTCCCTGGGTAGAATATCATTATTTACAATGTTCCCTGGTTAGAAAATCATTATTTACAGTGTTCCCTGGGTAGAATATCATTATTTACAGTGGTCCCTGGGTAGTGTATCATTATATACAGTGGTCCCTGGGTAGAATATCATGAGATACAGTGGTCCCTGGGTAGTATATCATTATGTACAGTGGTCCCTGGGTCGTTTACAATTATTTACAGTGGTCCCTGGGTCGTATATCATTATGTACAGTGATCCCTGGGAAGAATATAATTATATACAGAGGTCCCTGGGTAGTGTATCATTATATACAGTGGGCCCTGGGTAGTTTACCATTATTTACAGTGGTCCCTGTGTAGAATATCATTATTTACACTGATCCCTTGGTAGTGTATCATTATTTACAGTGGTCTCTGGGTTGTGTATCTTATTTACAGTGTGCCCTGGGTAGTTTACCATTATTTACAGTGGTCCCTGGGTAATATATCATGATATACAGTGGTCCCTGGGTAGTATATCATTATGTACAGTGGTCCCTCTTTGTTTACCATTACCTACAGTGGTCCCTGGGTAGTATATCATTAGATACAGTGGTCCCTGGGTAGAATATCATTATATACAGTGGTCCCTGGGTAGTGTATCATTATATACAGTGGTCCCTGGGTAGAATATCATTATATACAGCGGTCCCTGGGTCGTATATCATTATGTACAGTGATCCCTGGGTAGAATATCATTATATACAGTGGTCCCTGGGTAGTGTATCATTATTTACAGTGTTCCCTGGGTTAGAATATCATTATTTACAGTGTTCCCTGGTTAGAATATCATTATTTACAGTGGTCCCTGGTTAGAATATCATTATTTACAGTGTTCCCTGGGTAGAATATCATTATTTACAGTGTTCCCTGGGTAGGATATCATTAATTACAGAGGTCCCTGGGTAGAATATCATTATTTACAGTGGTCCCTGGGTAGTGTATCATTATTTACAGTGTTCCCTGGGTAGAATATCATTATTTACAGTGTTCCCTAAGTAGAATATCATTATTTACAGTGGTCCCTGGTTAGAATATCATTATTTGCAGTGATCCCTGGGCAGTATATCATTATTTGCAGTGGTCTCTGGATAGTATATCATTATTTGCAGTGGTCCTTGGGTAGAATATCATTATTTACAGTGGTCCCTGGATAGTATATCATTATTTTCAGTGGTCCCTGGTTAGAATATCATTATTTACAGTGTCCCCTGGGTAGAATATCATTATATTCAGCAGTACCTGGGTGGTAAATCATTATTTACAGTGGTCCCTGCGTAGTTTATCATTATGTACTGTGGTCCCTGTGTAGTATATCATTATTTATACCGGTCACAGGGTTGTATACCATTATTTACTGTGGCTTTGGGTAGGTATCATCATTTACAGTGGACCCTGGGTAGAATATCATTATTTACAGTGGTCCCTGTGAAGAATATGATTATTTACAGTTGTCCCTGGGTAGAATATCAATATTTACAGTGGTCCCTGTGAGGAACATAATTATTTACAGTGGTCCCTGGGGAGTATATCATTATTTACAGTGGGCCCTATTTGTATACCATTATTTACATTGGGCCCCAGGTAGTGTTTCATTATTTACAGGGATCCCTCTGCTGTACATCATTATTTGCAGTGGTCCCTGAGCAGTATATCATTATTTACAATGGTCCCTGGGCAGTATGTCATTATTTACAGTTGTCCCTGGGTAGGATATCATTATTTACAGTTGTCCCTGAGCAGTATATCATTATTTACAATGGTCCCTGGGTAGTATATCATTATTTACAGTGGTCACAGGGTAGTATAGCATTTTTTACAGTGGTCCCTGCGTAGTATATCGTAATTTACAGTGGTCCCTGGGGAGTATATCATTATTTACAGTGGTCCCTGGGTTGTATACCATTATTTACATTGGGCCCCAGGTAGTATTTCATTATTTACAGTTGTCCTTGGGTAGGATATCATTATTTACAGTGTTCCCTGGATAGTATATCTTCATTTACTGTTGTTCCTGGGTAACGTATCATTATTTAAAGTGTTCCCTGGTTAGTATATCATTATTTACAGTGGTCCCCGTGTGGTATATCATTATTGACAGTGTTCACAGTGTGGTATATCATGATTTACAGTTGTCCCTGGACAGTATGTCATCAATTATAGTGTGCCCTGTGTATTACATCTTTATTTACAGTGGCTCCTGGATAGTATTTCATTATTTACAGTGTCTCTGGGCAATATATCAGGATTCACAGTGGTCCCTGGGTAATATATCATTATTTACAGTGGTCCATGGTGTAGTATACCATTATTTGCAGTGGTCCCTGGGAAATATATCATTAATCACAGTCGTCCCTGGGTTGTTTTTAATTATTTACAGTTGTCCCTGGGTAGTATATCATTATGTACAGTGGTCCCTGGGTAGTATAACATTATTTACAGTGGTCCCTGGTTCGAATGTCATTATTTACAGTGGTCCCTGTGTGGAATATCATAATTTACAGTGGTCCCTGTGTATTATATTCTTATTTACAGTTGTCCCTGGGTTGTATATTATTATTTACAGTTGTCCCTTGGTTATATATAATTATTTGCGGTGGTCTCTGGACGGTATATCATTATTTATAGTGGTCCCAGTGTGGCATATCATTGTTTGCAGTGGACCCTGTGCAGCATATCATTTTTTTTCAGTTGTCGCAGAGTAGAATATCATTATTTACAATTGTGCGCTGAGTTGTATGTCATCATTTATACTGGTCCCTGCATTGAATAGCATTATTTACAGTAGTCGCTGGGCAATGTATCAATATTCACAGTGGTCCCTGGGTAGGATATCATTATTTACAGTGGTCTCTGAGCAGTATATCATTATTTCCAGTGGTCCCTGGGTAGAATATCATTATTTACGGTGGTTCCTGCGCAGAATAACATTATTTACAGGGGTCCCTGGGTAGTGTATCATTATATTCAGTGGTCCCTGGGTAGAATATCATTATATACAGTGGTCCCTGGGTAGTATATCATTATGTACAGTGATCCCTGGGTAGAATATCAATATATACAGTGGTCCCTGCGTAGTGTATCATTATATACAGTGGTCCCTGGGTAGTTTACCATTAATTACAGTGGTCCCTGGGCAATATATCATTATTTACAGTGGTCCCTGGGTAGAATATCATTATATACAGTGGTCCCTTGGTAGTGTATCATTATTTACAGTGGTCTCTGGGTTGTGTATCTTATTTACAGTGTGCCCTGGGTAGTTTACCATTATTTACAGTGGTCCCTGGGTAGTATATCATTATTTACAGTGGTCCCGGGTTAGAATATCATTATTTACATTGGTCCCTGCGTAGTATATCATTATTTACAGTGGTCACAGGGTAGTATAGCATTTTTTACAGTGGTCACTGCGTAGTATATCGTAATTTACAGTGGTCCCTGGGGAGTATATCATTATTTACAGTGGTCCCTATTTGTATACCATTATTTACATTGGGCCCTGTGTAGTATATCATTATTTACAGTGGTCACAGGGGAGTATAGCATTTTTTACAGTGGTCCCTGCGTAATATATCGTAACTTACAGTGGTCCCTGGGGAGTATATCATTATTTACAGTGGTCCCTGGGTTGTATACCATTATTTACATTGGGCCCCAGGTAGTGTTTCATTATTTACAGGGATCCCTCTGCAGTACATCATTATTTGCAGTGGTCCCTGAGCAGTATATCATTATTTACAATGGTCCCTGGGCAGTATATCATTATTTACAGTTGTCCCTGGGTAGGATATCATTATTTACAGTTGTCCCTGAGCAGTATATCATTATTTATAATGGTCCATGGGTAGTATATCATTATTTACAGTGGTCACAGGGTAGTATAGCATTTTTTACAGTGGTCCCTGCGTAGTATATCGTAATTTACAGTGGTCCCTGGGGAGTATATCATTATTTACAGTGGTCCCTGGGTAGAATATCCTTATATACAGTGGTCCCTAGTTAGAATATCATTATTTACAGTGGTCCCTGGTTAGAATATCATTATTTACAGTGTTCCCTGGGTAGAATATCATTATTTACAGTGTTCCCTGGGTAGGACATCATTAATTACAGTGGTCCCTAGTTAGAATATCATTATTTACAGTGTTCCCTGGGTAGAATATCATTATTTACAGTGTTCCCTGGGTAGAATATCATTATTTACAGTGGTCCCTGGGTAGAATATCATTATTTACAGTGGTCCCTGGGTAGTGTATCATTATTTACAGTGTTCCCTGGGTAGAATATCATTTTATTTGCAGTGTTCCCTGGTTAGAATATCATTATTTACAGTGTTCCCTAAGTAGAATATCATTATTTACAGTGGTCCCTGGTTAGAATATCATTATTTGCAGTGGTCCCTGGGCAGTATATCATTATTTGCCGTGGTCTCTGGATAGCATATCATTATTTGCAGTGGTCCTTGGGCAGAATATCATTATTTACAGTGGTCCCTGGATAGTATATCATTATTTTCAGTGGTCCCTGGTTAGAATATCATTATTTACAGTGTCCCCTGGGTAGAATGTCATTATATTCAGCAGTACCTGGGTGGTAAATCATTATTTACAGTGGTCCCTGCGTACTTTATCATTATGTACTGTGGTCCCTGTGTAGTATATCATTATTTATACCGGTCACTGGGTTGTATACTATTATTTACTGTGGCTTTGGGTAGGTATCATCATTTACAGTGGACCCTGGGTAGAATATCATTATTTACAGTGGTCCCATTGAAGAATATGATTATTTACAGTTGACCCTGGATAGAATATCAATATTTACAGTGGTCCCTGTGAAGAACATAATTATTTACAGTGGTCGCTGAGTAGTATATCATTATTTACAGTGGGCCCTGAGAAGAATATGATTATTTACAGTGGGCCCTGGGTAATATATCATTACTTACAGTGGTGCCAGTGAAGAATATGATTATTTCCAGTGGTCCGTGGGCAGTATCTCATTATTTACAGTGTTCCCTGTGAAGAATATCATTATTTACAGTGGTCCCTGTGAAGAATATGATTATTTTCAGTGGTCGCTGGGTAGGATGTAATTATTTGCAGTGGTCCCTGGGTAGTATATCGTAATTTACAGTGGTCCCTGGATAGAATATCATTATTTACATTGGTCCCTGGGTAGTATATCATTATTTACAGTGGTCACAGGGTAGTATAGCATTTTTTACAGTGGTCCCTGCGTAGTATATCGTAATTTACAGTGGTCCCTGGGGAGTATATCATTTTTTACAGTGGTCCCTATTTGTATACCATTATTTACATTGGGCCCTGTGTAGTATATCATTATTTACAGTGGTCACAGGGGAGTATAGCATTTTTTACAGTGGTCCCTGCGTAATATATCGTAACTTACAGTGGTCCCTGGGGAGTATATCATTATTTACAGTGGTCCCTGGGTTGTATACCATTATTTACATTGGGCCCCAGGTAGTGTTTCATTATTTACAGGGATCCCAGAGCAGTACATCATTATTTGCAGTGGTCCCTGAGCAGTATATCATTATTTACAATGGTCCCTGGGCAGTATATCATTATTTACAGTTGTCCCTGGGTAGGATCTCATTATTTACAGTTGTCCCTGAGCAGTATATCATTATTTACAATGGTCCCTGGGTAGTATATCATTATTTACAGTGGTCACAGGGTAGTATAGCATTTTTTACAGTGGTCCCTGCGTAGTATATCGTAATTTACAGTGGTCCCTGGGGAGTATATCATTATTTACAGTGGTCCCTGGGTAGAATATCCTTATATACAGTGGTCCCTAGTTAGAATATCATTATTTACAGTGGTCCCTGGTTAGAATATCATTATTTACAGTGTTCCCTGGGTAGTATATCATTATTTACAGTGTTCCCTGGGTAGGACATCATTAATTACAGTGGTCCCTAGTTAGAATATCATTATTTACAGTGTTCCCTGGGTAGAATATCATTATTTACAGTGTTCCCTGGGTAGAATATCATTATTTACAGTGGTCCCTGGGTAGAATATCATTATTTACAGTGGTCCCTGGGTAGTGTATCATTATTTACAGTGTTCCCTGGGTAGAATATCATTATTTGCAGTGTTCCCTGGTTAGAATATCATTATTTACAGTGTTCCCTAAGTAGAATATCATTATTTACAGTGGTCCCTGGTTAGAATATCATTATTTGCAGTGGTCCCTGGGCAGTATATCATTATTTGTAGTGGTCTCTGGATAGTATATCATTATTTGCAGTTGTCCTTGGGTAGAATATCATTATTTACAGTGGTCCCTGGATAGTATATCATTATTTACAGTGTCCCCTGGGTAGAATATCATTATATTCAGCAGTACCTGGGTGGTAAATCATTATTTACAGTGGTCCCTGCGTAGCTTATCATTATGTACTGTGGTCCCTGTGTAGTATATCATTACGTACTGTGGTCCCTGTGTAGTATATCATTATTTACACCGGTCACTGGGTTGTATACCATTATTTACTGTGGCCTTGGGTAGGTATCATCATTTACAGTGGACCCTGGGTAGAATATCATTATTTACAGTGGTCCCTGTGAAGAATATGATTATTTACAGTTGTCCCTGGGTAGAATATCAATATTTACAGTGGTCCCTGTGAAGAACATAATTATTTACAGTGGTCGCTGAGTAGTATATCATTATTTACAGTGGGCCCTGAGAAGAATATGATTATTTACAGTGGTGCCTGTGAAGAATATGATTATTTCCAGTGGTCCGTGGGCAGTATCTCATTATTTACAGTGTTCCCTGTGAAGAATATCATTATTTACAGTGGTCCCTGTGAAGAATATCATTATTTTCAGTGGTCGCTGGGTAGGATGTAATTATTTGCAGTGGTCCCTGGGTAGTATATCGTAATTTACAGTGGTCCCTGGGTAGAATATCATTATTTACATTGGTCCCTGGGTAGTATGTCATTATTTACAGTTGTCCCTGGGTAGGATATCATTATTTACAATTGTCCCTGAGCAGTATATCATTATTTACAATGGTCCCTGGGTAGTATATCATTATTTACAGTGGTCACAGGGTAGTATAGCATTTTTTACAGTGGTCCCTGCGTAGTATATCGTAATTTACAGTGGTCCCTGGGGAGTATATCATTATTTACAGTGGTCCCTGGGTTGTATACCATTATTTACATTGGGCCCCAGGTAGTGTTTCATTATTTACAGGGATCCCTCTGCAGTACATCATTATTTGCAGTGGTCCCTGAGCAGTATATCATTATTTACAATGGTCCCTGGGTAGGATATCATTATTTACAGTGGTCCCTGGGTAGGATATCATTATTTACAGTTGTCCTTGGGTAGGATATCATTATTTACAGTGTTCCCTGGATAGTATATCTTCATTTACTGTTGTTCCTGGGTAACGTATCATTATTTAAAGTGTTCCCTGGGTAGTATATCATTATTTACAGTGGTCCCCGTGTGGTATATCATTATTGACAGTGTTCACAGTGTGGTATATCATGATTTACAGTTGTCCCTGGACAGTATGTCATCAATTATAGTGTGCCCTGTGTAATACATCTTTATTTACAGTGGCTCCTGGATAGTATTTCATTATTTACTGTGTCTCTGGGCAATATATCAGGATTCACAGTGGTCCCTGGGTAATATATAATTATTTACAGTGGTCCATGGTGTAGTATACCATTATTTGCAGTGGTCCCTGGGAAATATATCATTAATCACAGTCGTCCCTGGGTTGTTTTTAATTATTTACAGTTGTCCCTGGGCAGGATATAATTATTTACAGTATTCACTGGGTAGTATATCATTATGTACAGTGGTCCCTGGGTAGTATAACATTATTCACAGTGGTCCCTGGTTCGAATGTCATTATTTACAGTGGTCCCTGTGTGGAATATCATAATTTACAGTGGTCCCTGGGTATTATATTCTTATTTACAGTTGTCCCTGGGTTGTATATAATTATTTGCGGTGGTCTCTGGACGGTATATCATTATTTATAGTGGTCCCAGTGTGGCATATCATTGTTTGCAGTGGTCCCTGGGCAGCATATCATTTTTTTTCAGTTGTCGCAGAGTAGAATATCATTACTTACAATTGTGCGCTGAGTAGTATGTCATCATTTATAGTGGTCCCTGCATTGTATAGCATTATTTACAGTAGTCGCTGGGCAATGTATCAATATTCACAGTGGTGCCTGGGTAGGATATCATTATTTACAGTGGTCTCTGAGCAGTATATCATTATTACCAGTGGTCCCTGGGTAGAATATCATTATTTACGGTGGTTCCTGCGCAGAATAACATTATTTACAGGGGTCCCTGGGTAGTGTATCATTATATTCAGTGGTCCCTGGGTAGAATATCATTACATACAGTGGTCCCTGGGTAGTATATCATTATGTACAGTGATCCCTGGGTAGAATATCAATATATACAGTGGTCCCTGGGTAGTGTATCATTATATACAGTGGCCCCTGGGTAGTTTGCCATTATTTACAGTGGTCCCTGGGCAATATATCATTATTTACAGTGGTCCCTGGGTAGAATATCATTATATACAGTGGTCCCTTGGTAGTGTATCATTATTTACAGTGGTCTCTGGGTTGTGTATCTTATTTCCAGAGTGCCCTGGGTAGTTTACCATTATTTACAGTGGTCCCTGGGTAGTATATCATTATATATAGTGGTCCGTGTGTAGTGTATCGTTATTTACAGTGGTCTCCGGGTAGTGTATCATTATATACTGTGGTCCCTGGGCAGAATATCATTATATACAGTGGTCCCTGGGTAGAATATCCTTATATACAGTGGTCCCTGGGTAGTATATCATTATGTACAGTGGTCCCTGGGTAGTTTACCATTATTTACAGTGGTCCCTGGGTAGTATATCATTAGATACAGTGGTCCCTGGGTGGTGTATCATTAGTTACAATGGTCTCTGGATAGTGTATCATTTTATACAGTGGTCCCTGGGTAGAATATCATTATATGCAGTGGTCCCTGGGTAGTGTATCATTATATACCGTGGTCACTGGATAGTTTACCATTATTTACATGGGTCCCTGGGCAGTGTATCATTATATACAGTGGTCCCTGGGTAGAATATCATTATAAACAGTGGTCCCTTGGTAGTGTATCATTATTTACAGTGGTCTCTGGGTTGTGTATCTTATTTACAGTGTGCCCTGGGTAGTTTACCATTATTTACAGTGATCCCTGGGTCGTATATCATTATTTACAGTGGTCCCTGGGTAGTGTATCATTATTTACAGTGGTCTCTGGGTAGTGTATCATTATATGCAGTTGTCCCTGGGTAGAATATCATTATATACAGTGGTCCCTGGGTAGTGTATCATTATATACAGTGGTCCCTGGGTAGTGTATCATTATTTACAGTGGTCCCTGGGTAGTATTTCATTATTTACAGTGGTCCCAGGGTAGAATATCATTATTTACAGTGGTCCCTGGGTAGAATACCACTATATACAGTGGTCCCTGGGTAGTACATCATTATATACAGTGGGCCCTTGGTAGTGTGTCATTATGTACAGTGGTCCCTGGGTAGTTTACCATTATTTACAGTGGTCCCTGGGTAGTATATCATTAGATACAGTGGTCCCTGGGTGGTGTATCATTAGTTACAGTGGTCTCTGGATAGTGTATCATTTTATACAGTGGTCCCTGGGTAGAATATCATTATATGCAGTGGTCCCTGGGTAGTGTATCATTATATACCGTGGTCACTGGATAGTTTACCATTATTTACATGGGTCCCTGGGCAGTATATCATTATATACAGTGGTCCCTGGGTAGAATATCATTATAACCAGTGGTCCCTTGGTAGTGTATCATTATTTACAGTGGTCTCTGGGTTGTGTATCTTATTTAAAGTGTGCCCTGGGTAGTTTACCATTATTTACAGTGATCCCTGGGTCGTATATCATTATATACAGTGATCCCTGGGTAGTGTATCATTATTTACAGTGGTCTCTGGGTAGTGTATCATTATATGCAGTTGTCCCTGGGTAGAATATCAAGATATACAGTGGTCCCTGGGTAGTGTATCATTATATACAGTGGTCCCTGGGTAGTGTATCATTATTTACAGTGGTCCCTGGGTAGTATATCATTATTTACAGTGGCCCCAGGGTAGAATATCATTATTTACAGTGGTCCCTGGGTAGAATACCATTATATACAGTGGTCCCTGGGTAGTACATCATTATATACAGTGGGCCCTGGGGTGTATCATTATGTACAGTGGTCCCTGAGTAGTTTACCATTATTTACAGTGGTCCCTGGGTAGTATATCATTATACACTATGGTCCCTTGGTAGTGATTAATTATTTACAGTGGTCTCTGGGTAGTGTATCATTATATACAGTGGTCCCTGGGTCGTATATCATCATTTACAGTGGTCCCTGGGTAGAATATCATAATTTACTATGGTCCTTGGGTTGTATATCATTATTTACAGTGGTCTCTGTGCAGAATATAATTATTTACAGTAGTCCCTGGGCAGTCTGTCATTACTTACAGTGGTCACTGGGGAGAATATCATTATTTACAGTGGTCCCGGTTATTGTATCATTATCTACCGTTGTCCCTGAGTAGAATATCATTATCTTCAGCGGTTCCTGGGTTGTATGCCATTATGTACAGAGGCCTTAGGTAGGTAGCATCATTTACAGTGGCCACTGGATTGTATTTCATTAGTTACAGTGGTCCCTGGGCAGTATATCATTATTTACAGTGTTCCCTGGATAGTGCATCATTACTTACAGTGACCCCTGGGTAGATTATTATCATTTGCAGTGGTCCTTTGTTGTATTGCATTTTTGACATGGGTCCCTGAGTAGTATCTCATTATTTAGAGTGGTCCCTGGGAAGCATATCGTTATTTACTGTGGTCCCTGTGCAGTATATCATCATGCACAGTGGTCCCTGGGTAGAATAACATTATATACAGTGGTCCCTGGTTAGAATATCATTATTTACAGTGTTCCCTGGGTAGAATATCATTATTTACAGTGGTCCCTGGTTAGAATATCATTATTTACAGTGTTCCCTGGGTGGAATATCATTATTTACAGTAGGTCCTTGGGTAGTGTATCATTATATACAGTGGTCCCTGGGTAGAATATCATTAGATACAGTGGTCCCTGGGTAGTATATCATTATGTACAGTGGTCCCTGTGTTGTTTACCATTATTTACAGTGGTCCCTGGGTAGAATATCATTATTTACAGTGGTCCCTGGGTAGAATATCATTATATACAGTGGTCCCTGGGTAGTGTATCATTATATACAGTGGTCCCTGGGTAGTGTATCATTATATACAGCGGTCCCTTGGTAGTGTATCATTATTTACAGTGGTCTCTGGATAGTGTATCATTTTATACAGTGGCCCTGGGTAGAATATCATTATATGCAGTGGTCACTGGGTAGTGTATCATTATATACAGTGTTCCCTGGGTAGAATATCATTATTTACAGTGGTCCCTGGTTAGAATATCATTATTTACAGTGGTCCCTGGGAAGCATATCGTTATTTACTGTGGTCCCTGTGCAGTATATCATTATGCACAGTGTTCCCTGGGTAGAATACCATTATATACAGTGTTCCCTGGGTCGAATATCATTATTTACAGTGGTCCCTGGTTAGAATATCATTATTTACAGTGTTCCCTGGGTAGAATATCATTATTTACAGTGTTCCCTGGGTAGAATATCATTATTTACAGTGTTCCCTGGGTAGAATATCATTATTTACAGTGTTTCTGGGTTGAATACCATTATATACAGTGGTCCCTGGTTAGAATATCATTATTTACAGTGTTCCCTGAGTAGAATTTCATTATTTACAGTGGTCCCTGGGTAGAATATCATTATTTACAGTGTTCCCTGGGTAGAATACCATTATATACAGTGGTCCCTGGTTAGAATATCAGTATTTACAGTGTTCCCTGAGTAGAATATCATTATATACAGTGGCCCCTGTTTAGAATATCATTATTTACAGTGTTCCCTGTGCAGTATATCATTATGCACAGTGTTCCCTGGGTAGAATACCATTATATGCAGTGTTCCCTGGGTAGAATATCATTATTTACAGTGTTCCCTGAGTAGAATGTCATTATTTACAGTGGTCCCTGGTTAGTATATCATTATTTACTGTGGTCCCTGTGCAGTATATCATTATGCACAGTGTTCCCTGGGTAGAATACCATTATATACAGTGTTCCCTGGGTAGAATATCATTATTTACAGTGGTCCCTGGTTAGAATATCATTATTTACAGTGTTCCCTGGGTAGAATATCATTATTTACAGTGTTCCCTGAGTAGAATATCAATATTTACAGTGGTCCCTGGTTAGAATATCATTATTTGCAGTGGTCCCTGGGCAGTATATCATTATTTGCAGTGGTCTCTGGATAGTATATCAGTATTTGCAGTGGTCCTTGGGTAGAATATCATTATTTACAGTGGCCCCTGGATAGTATATCATTATTTTCAGTGGTCCCTGGTTAGGATATCATTATTTACAGTGTCCCCTAGGTAGAATATCATTATATTCAGCGGTACCTTGGTGGTAAATCATTATTTACAGTGGTCCCTGCGTAGTTTATCATTATGCACAGTGTTCCCTGTGTAGAATACCATTATATACAGTGTTCCCTGGGTAGAATATCATTATGTACTGTGGTCCCTGTGTGGTATATCATTATGTACTGTGGTCCCTGTGTAGTATATCATTCTTTATACCGGTCACTGGGTTGTATACCATTATTTACTGTGGCCTTGGGTAGGTATCATCATTTACAGTGGACCCTGGGTAGAATATCATTATTTACAGTGGTCCCTGTGAAGAATATGATTATTTACAGTTGTCCCTGGGTAGAATATCAATATTTACAGTGGTCCCTGTGAAGAACATAATTATTTACAGTGGTCGCTGAGTAGTATATCATTATTTACAGTGGGCCCTGAGAAGAATATGATTATTTACAGTGGGCCCTGGGTAATATATCATTATTTACAGTGGTGGCTGTGAAGAATATGATTATTTCCAAGTGATCCGTGGGCAGTATCTCATTATTTACAGTGGTCCCTGTGAAGAATATCATTATTTACAGTGGTCCCTGTGAAGAATATGATTATTTTCAGTGGTCGCTGGGTAGGATGTAATTATTTGCAATGGTCCCTGGGAAGTATATCGTAATTTACAGTGGTCTCTGGTTAGAATATCATTATTTACAGTGTTCCCTGTGCAGTATATCATTATGCACAGTGTTCCCTGTGTAGAATACCATTATATACAGTGTTCCCTGGGTAGAATATCATTATTTACAGTGGTCCCTGGTTAGAATATCATTATTTACAGTGTTCACTGGGTAGAATATCATTATTTACAGTGTTCCCTGGGTAGAATATCATTATTTACAGTGTTCCCTGGGGAGAATACCATTATATACAGTGTTCCCTGGGGAGAATACCATTATATACAGTGGTCCCTGGTTAGAATATCACTATTTACAGTGTTCCCTGAGTAGAATATCATTATATACAGTGGTCCCTGGTTAGAATATCATTATTTACTGTGTTCCCTGTGCAGTATATCATTATGCACAGTGTTCCCTGGGTAGAATACCATTATAAAGCAGTGTTCCCTGGGTAGAATATCATTATTTACAGTGGTCCCTGGTTAGAATATCATTATTTACAGTGTTCCCTGGGTAGTGTATCATTATATACAGTGTTTCCTGGGTAGAATATCATTATTTACAGTGTTCCCTGGGTAGAATATCATTATTTACAGTGGTCCCTGGTTAGAATATCATTATTTACAGTGTTCCCTGTGTAGAATATCATTATTTGCAGTGGTCCCTGGGCAGTATATCATTATTTGCAGTGGTCTCTGGATAGTATATCATTATTTGCAGTGGTCCTTGGGTAGAATATCATTATTTACAGTGGTCCCTGGATAGTATATCATTATTTTCAGTGGTCCCTGGTTAGAATATCATTATTTACCCCTCCACCAGCAGCCGCGATCCCTCCCCCTCCCCCAGCAGCCGCGGCCCCCCTCCACCTCGTCTAGCAGCCGCGGTCCCCCTCCACCTCCCAGCAACTGTTGTACCCCTCCCCCACCCCCAGCAGCCGCGGCCGCCCTCCTCCTCCCCAGCAGCCGCGGTCCCCCTCCCCCATAGCCGCGATCCCTCCACCTCCCCCAGCAGCCGCGATCCCTCCCCCTCCCCCAGCAGCCGCGGCCCCCCTCCCCCAGCAGCCGCGGCCCCTCTCCATTCCCCAGCAGCCGCGGCCCCCCTCCCCCAGCAGTCGCGATCCCTCCCCATTCCCTAGCAGCCGCGGCCCCCCTCCCCCTCCTCTAGCATCCGCGGCCCCCCTCTCCCTCCTCTAGCAGCCGCGGCCCCCTCCCCCTCCTCTAGCAGCCGCGGCCCCCCTCCTCCTCCCCCAGCAGCCGCGGTCCCCCTCCTCCTCCCCCAGCAGCCACGGTCCCCCTCCCCCAGCAGCTGCGGTCCCCCTCACCCAGCAGCCGCGGCCCCCCTCCCCTCCCCCAGCAGACGCGGTCCCCCTCCCCCAGCAGCCGCAGTCGCCCTCCCCCAGCAGCCGCGGCCCCCCTCCCCCTCTCCCAGCAGCCGCGGCCCCCCTCCCCCTCCCCCAGCAGCCGCGGCCCCCCTACCGCTCCCCGAGCAGCCGCGGTCCCCCTGCCCCTCCCCCAGCAGCCGCGGCCCCCCTCCTCCTCACCCAGCAGCCGCGGTCCCCCTCCCCCTCCCCCAGCAGCCGCGGCCCCCCTCCCCTCCCCCAGCAGCCGCGGTCACCCCCTCCCCCTCCCCCAGCAGCCACGGTCCCCTCCCCCTCCCCCAGCAGCCGCGGTCGTCCTCCCCCTCCCCCAGCAGCCGCGGCCCCCTACCCCTCCCCCAGCAGCCGCGGTCCCCCTCCCCAGCAGCCGCGGTCCCCCTCCCCCAGCAGCCGCGGTCCCCCTCCCCCAGCAGCCGCGGTCCCCCTCCCCAGCAGCCGCGGTCCCCACAGCCACGGTCCCCCTCCCCTCCCCCAGCAGCCGCGGTCCCCCTCCCCCTCCCCCAGCAGCCGCGGTCCCCCCCCAGCAGCCGCTGTCCCCCTCCCCCTCCCCCAGCAGCCGCGGCCCCCCTCCCCCTCCCCTAGCAGCCGCGGTCCCCCTCCCCCTCCCCCAGCAGCCGCTGTCCCCCTCCCCCAGCAGCCTCGGTCCCCCTCCCCCAGCAGCCGCGGTCCCCCTCACCCTCCCCCAGCAGCCGCGGTCCCCCTCCCCCAGCAGCCGCGGTCCCCCTCCCCCAGCAGCCGCGGTCCCCCTCCCCCAGCAGCCGCGGTCCCCCTCCCCCTCCCCCAGCAGCCGCGGTCTCCATCCCCAGCAGCCGCGGTCCCCGTCCCCCAGCAGCTGCGGCCCCCCTCCCCCAGCAGCCGCGGCCCTCCTCCCCCTCCCCAGCAGCCGCGGTCCCCCTCCCCCAGCAGCCGCGGTCCCCCTCCCCAGCAGCCGCGGTATCCCTCCCCAGCAGCCGCGGTCCCCCTCCCCCTCCCCTGCAGCCGCGGTGCCCCTCCCCCAGCAGCCGAGGTCCGCCTCCCCAGCAGCCGCGGACCCCCACCCCCAGCAGCCGCGGTCCTCCTCCCCCAGCAGCCGCGGTCCCCCTCCCCCTCCCCAGCAGCCGCGGTCCCCCTCCCCCAGCAGCCGCGGTCCCCCTCCCTCTCCCCAGCCGCCGCGGTCTCCCTCCCCCAGCAGCCGCGGTCCCCCTCCCCCAGCAGCCGCGGTCCCCCTCCCCCTCCCCCAGCAGCCACGGTCCCCCTCCCCTCCCCCAGCAGCCGCGGTCCCCCTCCCCCTCCCCAGCAGCCGCGGTCCACCCCCAGCAGCCGCGGACCCCCACCCCCAGCAGCCGCGGTCCCCCTCCCCCAGCAGCCGCGGTCCCCCTCCCCCTCCCCAGCAGCCGCGGTCCCCCTCCCCCAGCAGCCGCGGTCCCCCTCCCTCTCCCCAGCCGCCGCGGTCTCCCTCCCCCAGCAGCCGCGGTCCCCCTCCCCCAGCAGCCGCGGTCCCCCTCCCCCTCCCCCAGCAGCCACGTTCCCCCTCCCCTCCCCCAGCAGCCGCGGTCCCCTCCCCCTCCCCCAGCAGCCGCGGTCTCCCTCCCCCAGCAGCCGCGGTCCCCTTCCCCCAGCAGCTGCGGCCCCCCTCCCCAGCAGCCGTGGCCCCCCTCCCCCTCCCCAGCAGCCGCTGTCCCCCTCCCCCGGCAGCCGCGGTGCCCCACCTCCTCCCCCAGCAGCCGCGGTCCCCCTCCCCCAGCAGCCGCGGTCCCCCTCCCCCAGCAGCCGCGGTCCCCCTCCGCCTCCCCCAGCAGCCACGGTCCCCCTCCCCTCCCCCAGCAGCCGCGGTCGCCCTCCCCCTCCCCCAGCAGCCGCGGTCCCCCCCACAGCAGCCGCGGTCCCCCTCCCCCTCCCCCAGCAGCTGCGGTCCCCCTCCCCCTCCCCCAGCAGCCGCTGTCTCCCTCCCCCAGCAGCCGCGGTCCCCCTCCCCCAGCAGCTGCGGCCCCCCTCCCCCAGCAGCCGCGGTCCCCCTCCCCCAGCAGCCGCGGTCCCCCTCCCCCAGCAGCCGGGGTCCCCCTCCCCATCCCCAGCAGCCACGGTCCCCCACCCCTAGCCCCAGCAGCCGCGGTCCCCCTCCCCCAGCAGCCGCGGTCCCCCTCCACCTCCCCCAGCAGCCACGGTCCCCCTCCCCCAGCAGCCGCGGTCCCCCTCCCCATCCCCAGCAGCCGCGGTCCCCCACCCCCTCCCCCAGCAGCCGCGGTCCCCCTCCCCGAGCAGACGCGGTCCCCCTCCCCCTCCCCAGCAGCCGCGGTCCCCCCCAGTAGCGGTGGTCCCACTCCCCCTCCCCCAGCAGCCGCGGCCCCCCTCCCCCTCCCCAGCAGCCGCGGTCCCCCTCCCCCAGCAGCCGCGGTCCCCCTCCCCCAGCAGCCTCGGTCCCCCTCCATCTCCCCAGCAGCCGCGGTCCCCCTCCCCTCCCCCAGCAGCCGCGGTCCCACTCCCCTCCCCCAGCAGCCGCGGTCCCCCTTCCCCAGCAGCCGCGGCCCCCCTCCCCCAGCAGCCGCGGTCCCTCTCCCCCTCCCCCAGCAGCCGCTGTCCCCCTCCCCCAGCAGCCACGGTCCCTCTCCCCCTCCCCCAGCAGTTTCGGTCCCCCTCCCCCAGCAGTCGCGATCCCTCCCCATTCCCCAGCAGCCGCGGCCCCCCTCCCCCTCCTCTAGCAGCCGCGGCCCCCCTCCCCCTCTTCTAGCAGCCGCGGCCCCCCTCCCCCTCCTCTAGAAGCCGCGGACCCCCTCCTCCTCCCCCAGCAGCCACGGTCCCCCTCCCCCAGCAGCCGCGGTCCCCATCCCCCAGCAGCCGCGGCCCCCGTACCCCTCCCCCAGCAGCCGCGGTCCCCCTCCCCCAGCAGCCGCGGTCCCCCTCCCTCTCCCCAGCAGCCGCTGCCCCCCTCCCCCAGCAGCCTCGGTCCCCTCCCCCAGCAGCCGCAGTCGCCCTCCCCCAGCAGCCGCGGTCCCCACCCCCTCCCCCAGCAGCCGCGGTCACCCTCCCCCTTCCCCAGCAGCCGCGGCCCCCCTACCCCTCCCCCAGCAGCCTCGGTCCCCCTGCCCCTCCCCCAGCAGCCGCGGCCCCCTCCTCCTCCCCCAGCAGCCGCGGTCCCCCTCCCCCTCCCCCAGCAGCCGCGGCCCCCTCCCCCTCCCCCAGCAGCCGCGGTCCGCTCCCCCTCCCCCAGCAGCCGCGGTCCCCCTCCCCCTCCCCCAGCAGCCACGGTCCCCTCCCCCTCCCCCAGCAGCCGCGGTCCCCCTCCCCCTCCCCCAGCAGCCGCGGTCCCCCCCCCCCAGCAGCCGCGGTCCCCCTCCCCCTCCCCCAGCAGCCGCGGCCCCCCTACCCCTCCCCCAGCAGCCTCGGTCCCCCTCCCCTCCCCCAGCAGCCGCGGTCCCCCCCCCAGCAGCCGCGGTCCCCCTCCCCCTCCCCAGCAGCCGCGGCCCCCCTACCCCTCCACCAGCAGCAGCGGTCCCCCTCCACCTCCCCAGCAGCCGCGGTCCCCCTCCCCAGCAGCCGCGGTCCCCCTCCCCAGCAGCCGCGGTCCCCTCCCTCTCCCCAACAGCCGCGGTCCCCCTTCCCCAGCAGCCGCGGTCCCCCTCCCCCTCCCCCAGCAGCCACGGTCCCCCTCCCCCAGCAGCCGCGGTCCCCCCCCCAGCAGACGCGGTCCCCCTCCCCCTCCCCCAGCAGCTGCGGTCCCCCTCCCCCAGCAGCCGCGGTCTCCCTCCCACAGCAGCCGCGGTCCCCCTCCCCCAGCAGCTGCGGCCCCCCTCCCCCAGCAGCCGCGGTCCCCCTCCCCAACAGCCGCGGTCCCCCTTCCCCAGCAGCCGCGGTCCCCCTCCCCCTCCCCAGCAGCCACGGTCCCCCTCCCCCAGCAGCCGCGGTCCCCCCCCCAGCAGCCGCGGTCCCCCTCCCCCTCCCCCAGCAGCTGCGGTCCCCCTCCCCCAGCAGCCGCGGTCTCCCTCCCACAGCAGCCGCGGTCCCCCTCCCCCAGCAGCTGCGGCCCCCCTCCCCCAGCAGCCGCGGTCCCCCTCCCCAGCAGCCGCGGTCCCCCTACCCCAGCAGCCGGGGTCCCCCTCCCCATCCCCAGCAGCCACGGTCCCCCACCCCCTCCCCCAGCAGCCGCGGTCCCCCTCCCCCAGCAGCCGCGGTCCCCCTCCGCCTCCCCGAGCAGCCACGGTCCCCCTCCCCCAGCAGCCGCGGTCCCCCTCCCCATCCCCAGCAGCCGCGGTCCCCCACCCCCTCCCCCAGCAGCCGCGGTCCCCCTCTCCGAGCAGCCGCGGTCCCCCTCCCCCTCCCCAGCAGCCGCGGTCCCCCCCCAGTAGCCGCGGTCCCCCTCCCCTCCCCCAGCAGCCGCGGCCCCCCTCCCCCTCCCCAGCAGCCGCGGTCCCCCTCCCCCAGCAGCCGCGGTCCCCCTCCCCCAGCAGCCTCGGTCCCCCTCCATCTCCCAAGCAGCCGCGGTCCCCCTCCCCCTCCCCCAGCAGCCGCGGCCCCCTCCCCCTCCCCAGCAGCCGCGGTCCCCCTCCCTCTCCCCAGCAGCCGCGGCCCCCCTCCCCAGCAGCCGCGTCCCCCCTCCCCCAGCAGCCGCGGTCCCCCTCCCCTCCCCCAGCAGCCGCGGTCCCCCTTCCCCAGCAGCCGCGGCCCCCCTCCCCCAGCAGCCGCGGTCCCTCTCCCCCTCCCCCAGCAGCCGTTGTCCCCCTCCCCCAGCAGCCACGGTCCCTCTCCCCCTCCCCCAGCAGTTTGGGTCCCCCTCCCCCAGCAGTCGCGATCCCTCCCCATTCCCCAGCAGCCGCGGCCCCCCTCCCCCTCCTCTAGCAGCCGCAGCCCCCCTCCCCCTCCTCTAGCAGCCGCGGCCCCCCTCCCCCTCCTCTAGAAGCCGCGGCCCCCCCTCCTCCTCCCCCAGCAGCCACGGTCCCCCTCCCCCAGCAGCCGCGGTCCCCATCCCCCAGCAGCCGCGGCCCCCGTACCCCTCCCCCAGCAGCCGCGGTCCCCCTCCCCCAGCATCCGCGGTCCCCCTCCCTCTCCCCAGCAGCCGCTGCCCCCCTCCCCCAGCAGCCGCGGTCCCCTCCCCCAGCAGCCGCAGTCGCCCTCCCCCAGCAGCCGCGGTCCCCACCCCCTCCCCCAGCAGCCGCGGTCACCCTCCCCTTCCCCAGCAGCCGCGGCCCCCCTACCCCTCCCCCAGCAGCCTCGGTCCCCCTGCCCCTCCCCCAGCAGCCGCGGCCCCCTCCTCCTCCCCCAGCAGCCGCGGTCCCCCTCCCCCTCCCCCAGCAGCCGCGGCCCCCTCCCCCTCCCCCAGCAGCCGCGGTCCGCTCCCCCTCCCCCAGCAGCCGCGGTCCCCCTCCCCCTCCCCCAGCAGCCACGGTCCCCTCCCCCTCCCCCAGCAGCCGCGGTCCCCCTCCACCTCCCCCAGCAGCCGCGGTCCCCCCCAGCAGCCGCGGTCCCCCTCCCCCTCCCCCAGCAGCCGCGGCCCCCCTACCCCTCCCCCAGCTGCCGCGGTCCCCCTCCCCCTCCCCCAGCAGCCGCGGTCCCCCCCCCAGCAGCCGCGGTCCCCCTCCCCCTCCCCCAGCAGCCGCGGCCCCCCTACCTCTCCCCCAGCAGCAGCGGTCCCCCTCCACCTCCCCAGCAGCCGCGGTCCCCCTCCCCAGCAGCCGCGGTCCCCCTCCCCCAGCAGCCACGGTCCCCCTCCCTCTCCCCAACAGCCGCGGTCCCCCTCCCCCAGCAGCCGCGGTCCCCCTCCCCTCCCCCAGCAGCCACGGTCCCCCTTCCCTCCTCCAGCAGCCGCGGTCCCCCTCCCCCTCCCCCAGCAGCCGCGGTCCCGCCCCCCCAGCAGCCGCGGTCCCCCTCCCCTCCCCCAGCAGCCGCGGTCCCCCTCCCCTCCCCCAGCAGCCGCGGACCCCCTCCCCCTTCCCCAGCAGCCGCGGCCCCCCTACCCCTCCCCCAGCAGCCTCGGTCCCCCTGCCCCTCCCCCAGCAGCCGCGGCCCCCTCCTCCTCCCCAGCAGCCGCGGTCCCCCTCCCCCTCCCCCAGCAGCCGCGGCCCCCTCCCCCTCCCCCAGCAGCCGCGGTCCGCTCCCCCTCCCCCAGCAGCCGCGGTCCCCCTCCCCCTCCCCCAGCAGCCACGGTCCCCTCCCCCTCCCCCAGCAGCCGCGGTCCCCCCCCCCCAGCAGCCGCGGTCCCCCTCCCCCTCCCCCAGCAGCCGCGGCCCCCCTACCCCTCCCCCAGCAGCCGCGGTCCCCCTCCCCTCCCCCAGCAGCCGCGGTCCCCCCCCCAGCAGCCGCGGTCCCCCTCCCCCTCCCCAGCAGCCGCGGCCCCCCTACGTCTCCCCCAGCAGCAGCGGTCCCCCTCCACCTCCCCAGCAGCCGCGGTCCCCCTCCCCAGCAGCCGCGGTCCCCCTCCCCCAGCAGCCGCGGTCCCCCTCCCTCTCCCCAACAGCCGTGGTCCCCCTCCCCCAGCAGCCGCGGTCCCCCTCCCCTCCCCCAGCAGCCACGGTCCCCCTTCCCTCCTCCAGCAGCCGCGGTCCCCCTCCCCCAGCAGCCGCGGTCCCGCCCCCCAGCAGCCGCGGTCCCCTCCCCTCCCCCAGCAGCCGCGGTCCCCCTCCCCTCCCCCAGCAGCCGCGGTCCCCCTCCCCCAGCAGCCGCGGTCCCCTTCCCCCTCCCCCAGCAGCCGCGGTCATCCTCCCCCAGCAGCCGCGGTCTCCATCCCCAGCAGCCGCGGGCCCCCTCCCCCAGCAGCCGCGGACCGCCTCCCCCTCCCAAGCAGCCGCGGTCCCCCTTCCCCAGCAGCCGCGGTCCCCTTCCCCAGCAGCCGCGGTCCCCTTCCCCAGCAGACGCGGTCACCCTCCCCCTCCCCAGCAGCCGCGGTCCAGCTCCCCAGCAGCCGCGGTCCCCCTCCCCAGAAGCCGCGGGCCCCCTCCCCCAGCAACCGCGGTCCCCCTCCCCCAGCAGCCGCGGTCCCCCTCCCCCTCACCAGCAGCCGCGGTCTCCGTCCCCCAGCAGCCGCGGTCCCCCTCCCCAGCAGCCGCGGTCCCCCTCCCTCTCCCCAGCAGCCGCGGTCCCCCTCCCCCAGCAGCCGCGGTCCCCCTCCCCCAGCAGCCGCGGTCCCCCTCCCCCAGCAGCCGCGGTCCCCCTCTCCCTCCCCCAGCAGCCACGGTCCCCCTCCCCTCCCACAGCAGCCGCGGTCCCCTCCCCTCCCCCAGCAGCCGCGCCCCACCCCCAGCAGCCGCGGGCCCCCTCCCCTCCCCCAGCAGCCGCGCCCCCCCTCCCCTCCCCCAGCAGCCGCTGTCCCCCTCCCCCTCCCCCAGCAAGCCACGGTCCCCCTCCCCCAGCAGCCGCAGCCCCCCTCCCCCAGCAGCCGCGGTCCCCCTCCCCCTCCCCCAGCAGCCGCGGTCTCCCTCCCCTCCCCCAGCAGCCGCGGTCTCCCTCCCCCAGCAGCCGCCGTCCCCTCCACCAGCACCCGCTGCCCCCCTCCCACTGCCCAGCAGCCGCGGTCCCCTTCCCCCAGCAGCCGCGGTGCCCCTCCCCTCCCCCAACAGCCGCGGTACCCCTCCCCCAGCAGCCGCGGTCCCCCTCCCCCAGCAGCCGCGGTCCCCCTCCCCCAGCAGCCGCGGTCCCCCTCCCCCAGCAGCCGCGGTCCCCCTCCGCCTCCCCCAGAAGCCACGGTCCCCCTCCCCACCCCCAGCAGCCGCGGACCCCCTCCCCCTCCCCCAGCAGCCGCGGTCCCCCCCCCAGCAGACGCGTTCCAACTCCCCCAGCAGCCGCAGCCCCCCTCCCCCTCCCCCAGCAGCCGCGGTCCCCCTCCCCCAGAAGCCGCGGTCCCCCTCCCCCAGCAGCCGCGGTCCCCCTCCCCCAGCAGCCACGGTCCCCCTCCCCCTCCCCCAGCGGTCCCCCTCCCCCTCCCCAGCAGCCGCGGTAACCCTCCACCTCCCCAGCAGCCGCGGTCTCCCTCCCCAGCAGCCGCGGTCCCCCTCCCCCAGCAGCTGCGGCCCCACTCCCCCAGCAGCCGCGACCCCCTCCCCCTCACCAGCAGCCGCGGTCCCCCTCCCCTCCCCCAGCAGCCGCGGTCCCCCTCCCCCAGCAGCTGCGGTCCCCCTCCCCCAGCAGCCGCGGTCCCCCTCCCCCAGCAGCCGCGGTCCCCCTCCCCCAGCAGCCGCGGTCCCCCTCCCCCAGCAGCCGCGGTCCCCCTCCCCCGGCTGCCGCGGTCCCACTCCCCCAGCAGCCGCAGTCCCCCTCCCCCAGCAGCCGCCACCCCTCCCCCTCCGCCAGCAGCCGCGGGCCCCCTCCCCTCCCCCAGCAGCCGCGGCCCCCCCCTCCCCCAGCAGCCGCGGCCCCCCTCCCCCTCCCCCAGCAGCCGCGGTCCCCCTTCCCCAGCATCCTCGGTCCCCCTCCCACTGCAGCCGCGGTCCCCCACCCCCTCCCCCAGCAGCCGCGGCCCCCCTTCCCACTCCCCCAGCAGCTGCGGTCCCCCTCCCCCTCCCCCAGCAGCCGCGGCCCCCTCCCCCTCCCCCAGAAGCCGCGGTCCGCTCCCCCACCCCAAGCAGCCACGGTCCCCTCCCCCTCCCCCAGCAGCCGCGGTCCCCCTCCCCCAGCAGCCGCGGTCCCCCTCCCCAGCAGCCGCGGTCCCCCTCCCCAGCAGCCGCGGTCCCCCTCCCCAGCAGCCGCGGTCCCCCTCTCTCTCCCCAGCAGCCGCGGCCCCCCTCCCCCTCCCCCAGCAGCCGCGGTCCCCCTCCCCCAGCAGCCGCAGTCCCACTCCCCCAGCAGCCGCCACCCCTCCCCCTCCCCCAGCAGCCGCGGTCCGCTCCCCCTCACCCAGCAGATGCGGGCCCCCTCCCCTCCCCCAGCAGCCGCGGCCCACCTCCCCCTCCCCCAGCAGCCGCGGTCCCCCTTCCCCAGCAGCCTCGGTCCCCCTCCCCCTCCCCCAGCAGCCGATGTCCCCCTCCCCCAGCAGCCGCGGCCCCCCTCCCCCTCCCCAGCACCCGCGGTCCCCCTCCCCCTCCCCAGCAGCCGCGGCCCCCTCCCCCTCCCCCAGCAGCCGCGGACCGCTCCCCCTCCCCCAGCAGCCGCGGTCACCCCCTCCCCTAGCAGCCACGGTCCCCTCCCCCCCCAGCAGCCGTGGTCACCCTCCCCCTCCCCAGCAGCCGTGATCCCCCTCCCCCTCCCCAGCAGCCACGGTCCCCCTCCCCTCCCCCAGCAGCCGCGGTCCCCCTCCCCTCCACCAGCAGCCGCGGTCCCCCCCCAGCAGCCGCGGTCCCCCTCCCCCCCAGCAGCCGCGGCCCCCTCCTCCTCCCCCAGCAGCCTCGGTCCCCCTCCCCCTCCCCCAGCAGCCGCGGTCCCCCTCCCCCAGCAGCCGCGGTCCCCCTCATACTCCCCCTGCAGCCGCGGTCCCCCTCCCCCAGCATCTGCGGTCCCCCTCCCCTCCCCCAGCAGCCGCGGTCCCCCTCCCCATCCTCCAGCAGCCGCGGTCTCCCTCCCCCAGCAGCCGCGGTCCCCCTCCGCCAGCAGCTGTGGCCCCCCCCCAGCAGCCGCGGCCCCCCTCCCCCTCCCCTCCCCAGCAGCCGCGGTCCCCCTCCCCCAGCAGCCGCGGCCCCCCTACCCAGCAGCCGCGGTCCCCCTCCCCAGCAGCCGCGGTCCCCCTCCCCCTCCACCAGCAGCCGCGGTCCCCCTCCCCCAGCAGCCGCGGTCCCCCTCCCCCAGCAGCCGCGGTCCCTCTCCCCCAGAAGCTGCGGTCCCCCTCCCCAGCAGCCGCGGACCCCCTCCCCCAGCAACCGCGGCCACCCTCCCCCAGCAGCCGCGGTCCCCCTCCCCTCCCCAGCAGCCGCGGTCCCCCTCCCCCAGCAGCCATGGTCCCCCGCCCCCTCCCCCAGCAGCCGCGGTCCCCCTCCCAGCAGCCGCTGTCCCCCTCCCCCAGCAGCCGCGGTCCCCCTCCCCCAGCAGCTGCGGTCCCCCTCCCCCAGCAGCCGCGGTCCCCCTCCCCCAGCTGCCGCGGTCCCCCTCCCCAGCATCCGCGGTCCCCCTCCCCAGCAGCCGTGGTCCCCCTTCCCCAGCAGCCGCGTTCCCCCTCCCCCTCCCCAGCAGCCACGGTCCCCCTCCCCTCCCCCAGCAGCCGCGGTCCCCTTCCCCCTCCCCCAGCAGCCGCGGTCCCCCCCAGCAGCTGCGGCCCCCCTCCCCCAGCAGCCGCGGTCCCCCTCCCCCAGAGGCCGCGGTCCCCCTCCCCAGCAGCCGCGGTCCCCCTCCCCCTCCCCAGCAGCCGCGGTCCCCCTCCCCAGCAGCCGCGGTCTCCCTCCCCCAGCAGCCGCGGGCCCCCTCCCCCAGCAGCCGCGGCCCCCTCCGCAGCAGCCGCGGACCCAGTCCCCCAGCAGCCGCGGTCCCCCTCCCCCTCCCTCAGCAGCCGCGGTCCCTCTCCCCAGCAGCCGCGGTCCCCCTCCCCAGCAGCCGCGGTCCCCCTCACCCAGCAGCCGCGGCCCCCCTCCCCCTCCCCCAGCAGCCGCGGCCCCCCTCCATCTCCCCCAGCAGCCGCGTCCTCCCTCACCCACCCCCAGCAGCCGCGGTCACTCTCCCCTCCCCCAGCAGCCATGGTCCCCCTCCCCCTCCCCCAGCAGCCGCGGTCCCCCTCCCCAGCAGCCGCGGTTCCCCTTTCCCAGCAGCCGCGGTGCCCCTCCCCCAGCAGCCGAGGTCCCCCTCCCCCAGCAGCCGTGGTCCCCCTCCCAGCAGCCGCGGTCCCCCTCCCCAGCAGCCGCAGTCCCCCTCCCCCAGCAGCCGCGGTCCCCCTCCCCCAGCAGCCGCGGTCCCCCCCTAGCAGCCGCGGTCCCCCTCCCCCAGCAGCCGCGGTCCCCCCCCCAGCAGCCGCGGTCCCCCTCCCCCAGCAGCCACGGTCCCCCTCCCCCAGCAGCCGCGGTCCCCCTCCCCCAGCAGCCGCGGTCCCCCTCCCCTCCCCAGCAGCCGCGGTCCCCCTCCCCAGCAGCCGCGGTCCCCCTCCCCAGCAGCCGCGGACCCCCTCCCCCAGCAACTGCGGTCCCCCTCCCCCAGCAGCCGCGGTCCCCCTCCCCCTCACCAGCAGCCGCGGTCTCCGTCCCCCAGCAGCCGCGGTCCCCCTCCCCCAGCAGCCGCGGTCCCCCTCCCTCTCCCCAGCAGCCGCGGTCCCCCTCCCCCAGCAGCCGCGGTCCCCCTCCCCAGCAGCCGCGGTCCCCCTCCCCCAGCAGCCACAGTCCCACTCTCCCTCCCCCAGCAGCCACGGTCCCCCTCCCCTCCCCCAGCAGCCGCGGTCCCTCTCCCCTCCCCCAGCAGCCGCGGCCCCCCCCAGCAGCCGCGGGCCCCCTCCCCTCCCCCAGCAGCCGCGCCCCCCCTCCCCCAGCAGCCGCTGTCCCCCTCCCCCAGCAGCCACGGTCCCCCTCCCCCAGCAGCCGCGGCCCCCCTCCCCCAGCAGCCGCGGCCCCCCTCCCCCTCCCCCAGCAGCCGCGGTCTCCCTCCCCCTCCCCCAGCAGCCGCGGTTTCCCTCCCCCAGCAGCCGCCGTCCCCCTCCACCAGCACCCGCTGCCCCCCTCCCCCTGCCCAGCAGCCGCGGTCCCCTTCGCCCAGCAGCCGCGGTGCCCCTCCCCCTCCCCCAGCAGCCGCGGTCCCCCTCCCACAGCAGCCGCGGTCCCGCTCCCCCAGCAGCCGCGGTCCCCCTCCCCCTCACCAGCAGCCGCGGTCTCCGTCCCCCAGCAGCCGCGGTCCCCCTCCCCCAGCAGCCGCGGTCCCCCTCCCTCTCCCCAGCAGCCGCGGTCCCCCTCCCCCAGCAGCCGCGGTCCCCCTCCCCAGCAGCCGCGGTCCCCCTCCCCCAGCAGCCACAGTCCCACTCTCCCTCCCCCAGCAGCCACGGTCCCCCTCCCCTCCCCCAGCAGCCGCGGTCCCTCTCCCCTCCCCCAGCAGCCGCGGCCCCCCCAGCAGCCGCGGGCCCCCTCCCCTCCCCCAGCAGCCGCGCCCCCCCTCCCCCAGCAGCCGCTGTCCCCCTCCCCAGCAGCCACGGTCCCCCTCCCCCAGCAGCCGCGGCCCCCCTCCCCCAGCAGCCGCGGTCCCCCTCCCCCTCCCCCAGCAGCCGCGGTCTCCCTCCCCCTCCCCCAGCAGCCGCGGTTTCCCTCCCCCAGCAGCCGCCGTCCCCCTCCACCAGCACCCGCTGCCCCCCTCCCCCTGCCCAGCAGCCGCGGTCCCCTTCCCCCAGCAGCCGCGGTGCCCCTCCCCCTCCCCCAGCAGCCGCGGTCCCCCTCCCACAGCAGCCGCGGTCCCGCTCCCCCAGCAGCCACGGTCCCCCTCCCCCAGCAGCCACGGTCCCCCTCCCCACCCCCAGCAGCCGCGGACCCCCTCCCCCTCCCCCAGCAGCCGCGGTCCCCCACCAGCAGATGCGTTCCCCCTCCCCCAGCAGCCGCGGTCCCCCTCCCCCAGCAGCCGCGGTCCCTCTCCCCCAGCAGCCGCGGTCCCCCTCCCCCTCCCCCAGCGGTTCCCCCTTCCCTCCCCCAGCAGCCGCGGTCCCCCTCCACCTCCCCCAGCAGCCGCGGTCTCCCTCCCCAGCAGCCGCGGTCCCCCTCCCCCAGCAGCCGCGGCCCCACTCCCCAGCACTCGCGGCCCCCTCCCCCTCCCCAGCAGCCGCGGTCCCCCTCCCCCAGCTGCCGCGGTCCCCCTCCCCAGCATCCGCGGTCCACCTCCCCAGCAGCCGTGGTCCCCCTTCCCCAGCAGCCGCGTTCCCCCTCCCCCTCCCCAGCAGCCACGGTCCCCCTCCCCTCCCCCAGCAGCCGCGGTCCCCTTCCCCCTCCCCCAGCAGCCGCGGTCCCCCCCAGCAGCTGCGGCCCCCCTCCCCCAGCAGCCGCGGTCCCCCTCCCCCAGAGGCCGCGGTCCCCCTCCCCAGCAGCCGCGGTCCCCCTCCCCCTCCCCAGCAGCCGCGGTCCCCCTCCCCAGCAGCCGCGGTCTCCCTCCCCCAGCAGCCGCGGGCCCCCTCCCCCAGCAGCCGCGGCCCCCTCCGCAGCAGCCGCGGACCCAGTCCCCCAGCAGCCGCGGTCCCCCTCCCCATCCCTCAGCAGCCGCGGTCCCTCTCCCCAGCAGCCGCGGTCCCCCTCCCCAGCAGCCGCGGTCCCCCTCACCCAGCAGCCGCGGCCCCCCTCCCCCTCCCCCAGCAGCCGCGGCCCCCCTCCATCTCCCCCAGCAGCCGCGTCCTCCCTCACCCACCCCCAGCAGCCGCGGTCACTCTCCCCTCCCCCAGCAGCCATGGTCCCCCTCCCCCTCCCCCAGCAGCCGCGGTCCCCCTCCCCAGCAGCCGCGGTTCCCCTTTCCCAGCAGCCGCGGTGCCCCTCCCCCAGCAGCCGCGGTCCCCCTCCCCCAGCAGCCGTGGTCCCCCTCCCAGCAGCCGCGGTCCCCCTCCCCAGCAGCCGCAGTCCCCCTCCCCCAGCAGCCGCGGTCCCCCTCCCCCAGCAGCCGCGGTCCCCCCCTAGCAGCCGCGGTCCCCCTCCCCCAGCAGCCGCGGTCCCCCCCCAGCAGCCGCGGTCCCCCTCCCCCAGCAGCCACGGTCCCCCTCCCCAGCAGCCGCGGTCCCCCTCCCCCAGCAGCCGCGGTCCCCCTCCCCTCCCCAGCAGCCGCGGTCCCCCTCCCCAGCAGCCGCGGTCCCCCTCCCCAGCAGCCGCGGACCCCCTCCCCCAGCAACTGCGGTCCCCCTCCCCCAGCAGCCGCGGTCCCCCTCCCCCTCACCAGCAGCCGCGGTCTCCGTCCCCCAGCAGCCGCGGTCCCCCTCCCCCAGCAGCCGCGGTCCCCCTCCCTCTCCCCAGCAGCCGCGGTCCCCCTCCCCCAGCAGCCGCGGTCCCCCTCCCCAGCAGCCGCGGTCCCCCTCCCCCAGCAGCCACAGTCCCACTCTCCCTCCCCCAGCAGCCACGGTCCCCCTCCCCTCCCCCAGCAGCCGCGGTCCCTCTCCCCTCCCCCAGCAGCCGCGGCCCCCCCCAGCAGCCGCGGGCCCCCTCCCCTCCCCCAGCAGCCGCGCCCCCCCTCCCCCAGCAGCCGCTGTCCCCCTCCCCCAGCAGCCACGGTCCCCCTCCCCCAGCAGCCGCGGCACCCCTCCCCCAGCAGCCGCGGCCCCCCTCCCCCTCCCCCAGCAGCCGCGGTCTCCCTCCCCCTCCCCCAGCAGCCGCGGTTTCCCTCCCCCAGCAGCCGCCGTCCCCCTCCACCAGCACCCGCTGCCCCCCTCCCCCTGCCCAGCAGCCGCGGTCCCCTTCGCCCAGCAGCCGCGGTGCCCCTCCCCCTCCCCCAGCAGCCGCGGTCCCCCTCCCACAGCAGCCGCGGTCCCGCTCCCCCAGCAGCCGCGGTCCCCCTCCCCCTCACCAGCAGCCGCGGTCTCCGTCCCCCAGCAGCCGCGGTCCCCCTCCCCCAGCAGCCGCGGTCCCCCTCCCTCTCCCCAGCAGCCGCGGTCCCCCTCCCCCAGCAGCCGCGGTCCCCCTCCCCAGCAGCCGCGGTCCCCCTCCCCCAGCAGCCACAGTCCCACTCTCCCTCCCCCAGCAGCCACGGTCCCCCTCCCCTCCCCCAGCAGCCGCGGTCCCTCTCCCCTCCCCCAGCAGCCGCGGCCCCCCCAGCAGCCGCGGGCCCCCTCCCCTCCCCAGCAGCCGCGCCCCCCCTCCCCCAGCAGCCGCTGTCCCCCTCCCCCAGCAGCCACGGTCCCCCTCCCCCAGCAGCCGCGGCCCCCCTCCCCCAGCAGCCGCGGTCCCCCTCCCCCTCCCCCAGCAGCCGCGGTCTCCCTCCCCCTCCCCCAGCAGCCGCGGTTTCCCTCCCCCAGCAGCCGCCGTCCCCCTCCACCAGCACCCGCTGCCCCCCTCCCCCTGCCCAGCAGCCGCGGTCCCCTTCCCCCAGCAGCCGCGGTGCCCCTCCCCCTCCCCCAGCAGCCGCGGTCCCCCTCCCACAGCAGCCGCGGTCCCGCTCCCCCAGCAGCCACGGTCCCCCTCCCCCAGCAGCCACGGTCCCCCTCCCCACCCCCAGCAGCCGCGGACCCCCTCCCCCTCCCCCAGCAGCCGCGGTCCCCCACCAGCAGATGCGTTCCCCCTCCCCCAGCAGCCGCGGTCCCCCTCCCCCAGCAGCCGCGGTCCCTCTCCCCCAGCAGCCGCGGTCCCCCTCCCCTCCCCCAGCGGTTCCCCCTTCCCTCCCCCAGCAGCCGCGGTCCCCCTCCACCTCCCCCAGCAGCCGCGGTCTCCCTCCCCAGCAGCCGCGGTCCCCCTCCCCCAGCAGCCGCGGCCCCACTCCCCCAGCACTCGCGGCCCCCTCCCCCTCCCCAGCAGCCGCGGTCCCCCTCCCCCTCCCCCAGCAGCCGCGGTCCCCCTCCCCCA